>NC_138770.1:181051301-181591301 GCF_965119305.1 Pelophylax lessonae
TGGCTGATTGAGAGGCTTGGAATATATGGAACATTATTGACAAAAATGTTGAAGTATCATGCTTAGCAGTACACTGCCTATGCACTAAATTTGTTAAAGATTGATAGGATATACTGTAAGAATAGCAGCATCTAATACTGCAGCTGCAATATTAACCTGCAGGGTAGAACCACCAATGGGCGTGGGCAAGTAGTGAGGCAAAATAATATACCTGTAGGTTAGACTACCTTGGTGGGAAATGTTAATGGATATCTCCTGATATTTTTTTGTTATCTAAGGAAAACAGACCCAAAATAATAAAAAAAATAAATGTATGCTATTACTATGTACCATCACCAAAAAACCTGCAAAATAAATTATCCTATTCCTGACAATTGCGATGATACCACAAACAGCGATGTGTGTGTGGTTTGTTCTTTGTGCCAGTAGCAGGGCCAAGAAGTAATAGTGCACATTTGTTTTTTGTCCTACTTCAACACACTGACATTGACACTAATACTCGCGCTGACACTAAATATCTTTTTTTCCTACATAAAACACACCGACACTAAAACTACCACTAACTTCCACTTGCACTGCCACTAACTGGCAGATACACTGAATGACACCAACACTAACTGCCACTTAAATGGACACTAAGGGGTTGATTTACTAAATCTGGAGAGTGCTAAATCTGGTGCAGCTGTGCATGGTAGTCAATTAGCTTCTATCTTCATCTTGTTCACTTAAGCTTTGGCAATAAATCCTGGAAGCTGATTGGTTTCTATACAGAGCTGCACCAGATTTTGCACTTTCCAGTTTTAGTAAATCAACCCCTAAGTTACAATTACACTGACACTAACTGACACTAACTGCCATTAACTGTTATTGTCATACACTGCCACTAACAGTAACTGACACACTGACACTCTCTGACACTTACATTGCCACTTTTACACTGATTTGAAGCAAAAATGTAGTATAAACGATTTTACTGGGTTTGCAGTGTGTTTTTCACAGGACATGTGACTAAAAAACTGCATAAAAATGCAACTGCGGGTGTGTTTTTGCAGCATTTTTTATGCATTTCAATGAAGAGGTGCGTGCACCAACCAGGATTTTACTAAACGCAGCAGACCCGCAACTGTTCAGTGAGAAGAGTTCCATAGGATTACATAGTCACGCATTTTTCGTTCGATTTTTTTTAATGCAAAAGTGGAAGAAAAACGGATCAGTGTAAAAGCGGCCTAACTTTGACACCCACACTAAAGCTGGATACACACTATCCAACTTTTGTGGTTAGATTTCCTTCAGATTTATTACCTTTTCTATGTAGTGCAAGGGCCTGCCAGACTGCATACAAATTGAAAGTGTTTAAGTTTGACCTCATATTATATGGTTTTGGTAAGTCTAAAGGAAAAAGTCTTCAGAAAATCTTATAGTGTGTATGGCCCATAACACTCACTACACTAGATCAAGCCTTGAACTAGTTAATATGTATTTATTTTTTTAACAGACAGATTTTATTTTTGCAGACATGTCCCCTAGAGCAGTGGTCCTCAACTCCGGTCCTCAGGGCCCACTAACAGGCCAGATTTTAAGTATTACCTTGGGGAGATGCAGACTAGAGTACTGCAATCACTTAGCAGCAAATTATATCACCACGGATGTATTTCAGTTATCTTGCAAACCTGGCCTGTTAGTGGGCCCTGAGGACCAGGGTTGAGGACCACTGCCCTAGAGCAGTGGTTCTCAATTCCGGTCCTCGGGACCCACTAACAGGCCAGATTTTAAGTATTACCTTGGGGGATGCAGACTAGAATACTGCAATCACTGAGCAGCAAATTAGATCACCTGTGATGTAATTTAGTTATCTTGCAAACCTGGCCTGTTGGTGGGTCCCGAGGACCGGAGTTGGGAACCACTGCCCTAGAGGAGGATACAATGTGTCTCTTCCTCATCCCTAGAGAGAAAAAGGGTGTTGTTTATATTATGTAGCGCCACCTCCGAAGGAGCTGTTTGGGATTATTAGGTTTTATGTTCTACCTCTCAACCCAAAGAACAGTCTCAGCCCCTCTGGCACACTTGGTAAGCAAATATCACTACAGACACAATGGTAAGGGACACCACACTGTAGCAGGTCAAAATACTTTACTGAAAGACTTTGCAATAAACAAGACAGTAACCACTTGAACTAGGTAGTTACCTATAGTAAACTCTGATATTAGGCAACAGGCTACAAAGGAATATGCAAATTAATCAAATACAGTTTTAACCGATTCACAGGCCCTAATATGACCTATGTGCTCAGGTATGAAGGGCAATAAGAATGTCTCCTCATGAGTCAATTTATTTCCCTAAAATCCTGAGATCATGGGCCCAGAACAAAAAGGTACAGTGCAATACACAATAACCTGTAACATGAAACTTTACACTCTGAAAGTGAGAATTTCTCCTTAATGCGTGCCAGTATTTTACACTTAGTGGTGTAGCAGAAGAAATGTGGGAGTCCTTATAGGGAGGATATCCAGTATCTTCAGCTAGTTCAAAGGGCCCAACGAGATCTCTGTGCAATAAGACTCAGTAACAGAGGATACAGTAATCGGTGTAGTGTCTCCTGTGAAGGCTCTGATGGAAAGATAAGTGTAATGGATCAACTGGACCCCCCATCTGGGTACCTCCATTGACGGATGCTCCTAGTGCTTACCCAGGGCTCCAAGCACTCCACCAGACACCATAACGACCTCAGAACCCACAAGCCGCCGCAGCCTGGTTGGGGTCTTACCGTCTCCTACCCACCCTGGACCTACAACAAGGCTCTAGGTTCCAGTGGGTGAACCTCCCTTTCCCCAGAGGTGAAGCAGGAACAGGAACAGGAACAAGCTCTTACAAGAGCTTAGTGATTATTCAAGGGAGTATGAAGAGCATAGCAATCCCTTGTAGCAGATTCCCCCAATAAGAGACAGGACTCTAGATTGGGGGTGAAGTAGAAGGCTTTTTTGAACAGTCACACAGAATTTATATACAGCATGGACCTCCCCCTCCTGATCATATTACCACACACAGGTCAGAGGTTGCCTAATTACATTATCATATGCAGATGAAATTGTATATAGGAACAGCATTAACATGAACTAATTATCTAGCCATCCGACCAGAACAATGTGAGGTCATTAACATTTAACAATGGAACATGCAGACCTAACACAATACACATTATTTCAATACAAAAATAATATGGCAAGCCTGTCTGACATTGAAGGACATGGAACAGAAGCCAATGTGATTAGCTCTTTCAATAAACATGTTCAGAATTGAACACCTGAAAAATATTACTGTCCCACTTGAGGCAATTCAAATCAATAAGTATCAGTCTTTCACTCCCAGTGACAGTGAATATCGTCACAGAAAGTTAAAGGTGTCTGCATGCAGTGTCTCTCTTTAAGTGTATGCTCAAGGTAGGCTTCCACCCGTTCACCAATCCTGGCCACACCAAGGCCCAAGGGAAATTATTTCCTGGAAGAGGTCCTCAAGGGATGCCTGACTGGCCACCTGGAGACCGAAGGGTCCAGCAGTGTCTGTCCAGGTCCCCACACAGCAGGTGGGGTGTCTGTGACAGATGATCTGCAGTCGCCCCAGCTCAATAGCGAGCAAGCAGCAAGGACTCCTTCTCCTATGCAGCTGTTTTCTCTTTCCGTGGTCTCTTCCCCTCCTCCTCCTCTTTGGTCCCCCCCCCCCCCCGTGGTGCCTCTCTCTCCTTGAATACGCTCCCCCTCCTCAGTATTCTGGGGCTTGTAGTCTGCCCCCTGTGGATCCTTCTCGGGCCGCTTGTGGCCAGGAATACATGTCCCAAGATGCCCCACTCCTTGGCATTCTGATTGGTCCTCCCACAGTCAATGAGAAAGCAGGGGGTGGATCGAGCAGATGTCCCGTGTACAGCCCCACTCTCTTGTGGCAGTGTGAAGAGGAAAGGCAGAGGGAAGGAAAGTTTGCAGTGGCTACAGTCTCCCTTTTTCACAGCCACTGCCTGTGTCTGTCCTGCGCTGCTGACAGCCATGGCTTGGTCCGAGGTAGGGACAAATGGGCATCAAGGTCTCTTCTCCTGTGCCTCCATCCTGTTATCCAGGAAAGAAAGCGGAGGGGGGTGGAGGTCCCTGCAACCTTGTTACAATTACATGGTTAAATCTGGTTGCATCTGATTGCATCTGATTGCATCTGGTTGCATCTGGTTGAAAAAAAAGACACAAGGAGCTCGCTACAGATTAAATGATCACTGTGATAGCCAATTAGAGGCTATCACAGTGATCATGATCCAGCTTCTCCTGGGTCCCAATCGTTAGTAGAGAGTGAAACCCAGGGCTGTCACCGACAGCCCAGTATTAGTGCTGCTATCACGCAATTGAGCAAGCTCCCAGCACGAACACAGAAAGACATATATGCAGTGCCCAGGTTTAAAGGTCACTTTCTGGTTGCCATGTATACAGGGGTAGACTGACAACTCATGGGGCCCCCTGTGTCCCCATCCACACTCAAGCCACACCCACACAAAGCCCCACCTACATATTGCACTACTCAAATGCTTTAAAGCAGCAATATAAGAAAAGCAGTGTGTCACCGTCTAGCAGCAGCTAAACTGTAAGGAGGGCTGTGTCCAGGGCCGGCGCTACCTATAGACAAGGTAGGCGCAAGCCTAGAGCGCACATCAGTTGGGGGCGCCACCCCCATGCTACCCCCCCGGCAGAAGGACTGCTGGGCGTGTGCTGTCAGTGCTGTTTCCTGTGACACTCCATCTCCCAGCCCCACTGCCGCCTCTTCAAAACGCTGCCAGAGCTGTGTGTTGCTAGGTATTAGAGGCGAAAGGTTGGTGGTGTGGCTCAACAGTTGGGGCGGGGCTGTGCCCATGATGGGGTGGAGAGCTGGCAGAGGTGATCCGAGTTTCGGGCTGCTGCTACCTTGTGTGCTGTCAGCTCCGAACAGAGTAAAGTTGGATACACACTATCCAACTTTTGTGGTTAGATTTCCTTCAGATTTACCTTTTCTATGTAGTGCAAGGGCCTGCCTGATTGCATACAAATTGAAAGTGTTTAGGTTTGACCTCATATTATATGGTTTTGGTAAGTCTAAAGGAAAAAGTCTTCAGAAAATCTTATAGTGTGTATGGCCCATAAGGAAGCGGCCGGGATGCAGCCTCCTTCATGGAACGTGAGTAGGACCTGTCTGGGGAGATTAGCCTGAAGGGGAGGTGATGAGGGGCAGAGGGGAGAAGTACCTCCTGGGCTCTATACTGGGGGTCATAGGGCAGAGGGGACCTGATTGGCAGAAGCAGTCACCTGACTGTTTGTTGTGACAGTCCAACATGAAACTGTGTGTGTGTGTTTATTATTATATGTAGAATACCATAGAAATCCCCTGAACACAGGAATATACTCTGATTATGGAACAACATAGGGGAAGCCTTCCATATACTTCCCCAGCCTGTCCGTATACATCCCCAGCCTGTCCGTATACATCCCCAGCCTGTCCGTATACCACCCCAGCCTGTCCGTATACATCCCCAGTCTGTCCGTATACCACCCCAGCCTATCCGTATACATCCCCAGCCTGTCCGCATACCACCCCAGCCTGTCCACATACCACCCCAGCCTGTCCGCATACCACCCAAGCCTGTCCGCATACCACCCCAGTCTGTCCGTATACATCCCCAGCCTGTCTGCATACCACCCCAGCATGTCCGCATACCACCCCAGCCTGTCCGTATACATCCACAGCCTGTCCGTATACCACCCCAGCCTATCTGTATACATCCCCAGCCTGTCCACATACCACCCCAGCCTATCCGTATACATCCCCAGCCTGTCCGCATACCACCCCAGGCTGTCCGCATACAACCCCAGCCTGTCCGCATACCACCCCAGCCTGTCCGAATACCACCCCAGCCTGTCTGTATACCACCCCAGCCTGTCTGTATACCACCCCAGCCTGTCTGTATACCACCCCAGCCTGTCCGTATACCACCCCAGCCTATCCGTATACATTCCCAGCCTGTCCGCATACCACCCCAGCCTGTCCATATACATCCCCAGCATGTCCGTTTACCACCCCAGCCTGTCCGTTTACCACCCCTGCCTGTCCGTTTACCACCCCAGCCTGTCCGTTTACCACCCCAGCCTGTCCGTATACCACCCCAGCCTGTCCATATAGCACCCCAACCTGTCCGCATACCTCCCCAGCCTGTCCGTATACCACCCTAGCCTGTCTGTATACTACCCTAGCCTGTCCGTATATCTCCCTAGCCTGTCTGTATACTACCCTAGCCTGTCTGTATACTACCCTAGCCTGTCTGTATACTACCCTAGCCTGTCCGTATACTTCCCTAGCCTGTCCGTATACTTCCCTAGCCTGTCCGTATACTTCCCTAGCCTGTCCGTATACCTCCCTAGCTTGTCTGTATACCTGCAGACCACAGCTGGCGTAAGGAAGCGAGCCGGTGTTGCCATTATTTGTCTTCAGTCTGGGCCCAGAAGAGCAGGTGCAGGCCTGGGGACCACGGCTGAAGAAATAGGTAGAGAGGCGCTACAAAAAATCTTCACCCCTGCCACCGTATACATGGGCAGGGAAAAGGGGGTGAAGCCAGGGGCAGAGCCAATGGGGGGCGGCTAAATGTGGTTTCGCCTAGGGTGTCTGTCAAGTTTACTTGCACCAGCCCTGGCTGTGTCCTCAATCTTTCTTTCATATTTCCCTCCAAGGTGAAAGATTAGAGGTCTGTTTAGAACCCTGGTATATCACCAAAGCCTCCCAACTGGGCTCCTAAAAAAAGTTGTATAAAGTAATAAAAAAAATAAAAAATAAAATTGTAAAACAAAATAATAAAATAAATTGGTAAAAAAATTAACAAAAATAAAAGACTACTGACCCCATCCACTGCCCTACTGGCACCTTCCACTGCCCTACTGACCCCATCCACTGCCCTACTGGCACCTTCCACTGCCCTACTGGCACCTTCCACTGCCCTACTGACACCATCCACTGCTCTGCTGACACCATCCACTGCCCTACTGACACCGTCCACTGCCCTACTGACACTGTCCACTGCCCTACTGACTCCATCCACTGCCCTACTGACACCATCCACTGCATACTGACACCTTCCACTGCCCTACTAACACCGTCTACTGACACCAACCACTGCTCTATTGACACCGTCCACTGCTCTACTGACACAGTCCACTGCCCTTCTGACACCGTCCACTGCTCTACTAACACTGTCCACTGCTCTACTGACACTGTCCACTGCTCTACTGACACCGTCCACTGCTCTACTGACACTGTCCACTGCTCTACTGACACCGTCCACTGCTCTACTGACACTGTCCACTGCTCTACTGACACCGTCCACTGCCCTACTGACACCGTCCACTGCCCTACTGACACCGTCCACTTCTCTACTGACACCGTCCTCTGCCCTACTGACACCATCCACTGCTCTACTGACACTGTCTGTACACTGCTCTACTGATACTATCCACTGCTCTACTGACATCGTCCACTGTTCTACTGACACCGTCCACTGCTCTACTGACACCGTCCACTGCTCTACTGACACTGTCCTCTGCCCTACTGACACCGTCCTCTGCCCTACTGACACCGTCCGTACACTGTTTTACTGATACCGTCCACTGCTCTACTGACTCTGTCGTCTGCTCTACTAACTCTGTCGTCTACTCTACTGACACCATCCTCTGCCCTTCTGACACCATCTACTGTCCTACTGACACCATCCACTGCTCTGTTGGCACAGTCCACTGCTCTACTGACACCATCCAATGCTCTGCTGGCACAGTCCACTGCTCTACTGACACCATCCAATGCTCTGCTGACACCGTCCTCTGCTCTACTGACACCGTCTGTCCACTGCTCTACAGATACCATCCACTACTCTACTAACTCTGTCGTCTGCTCTACTGACACCTTCCACTGCTCTACTGACACCTTCCACTGCCCTACTGACACCTTCCACTGCCCTACTTACACCTTCCACTGCCCTACTGACACCATCCTCTGCCCTACTGACACCATCTTCTGCCCTACTGACACCATCCTCTGCCCCACTGACACTGTCCACTGCCCTGCGGACACTGTCCACGGCCTTACTGACACGATCCATTGCCCTACTGACTGACACTACCAGGGTTGCAAAGGTCACATATGCGGCCAGGCTCTGGTGTTTTGCTACCGTGGGGGGGACCAAAACAGCAGGAAGGAAATCCGCTACAGAACATGTGAAAAGGTCCTGCTGTTGGATTGTAATAAAGAAACCTGAAATGGGAGCAAATGGCCTCAGGGATCAGTGGGATGGGCCCAGGCTGGGGGTCCTATCCCACTGATCCCATGGGTTCTTGCACTGGGGCCCTGAAAGTTCTAGTTACGCCTCTGTCAGCAAGCATATAGCAAGTCAGCTTTTTATGCTCAGTGTAAGAAAATCAGTGAGCAGAGGCAATGGTGTATTTAGGTTTTGTGCTGCCCTAGGCCGGACTAAACTTGTGCACCCCCTAATTTACCTACGGCCCACCCCTTCCTGTCAAGGCCACACCCCTTCCTGTTTCAGACCCACCCTATCATCTGTAAACCACACCCCTTCCTCTTTAGGCTCCACCTCTTCCTCTCTGTACATTAAAAGTGGGTACAAAGTGCCTACTTGTATATTTTGTTGTTTTGTATGGGTACGTTGGCTCGTGGGAGCGCTCCTGGGGGCCCCCACTAGGCAGCGGGGATGCCAATCCACGGGGCCATCGGCCGCAATTGCCGCAGGGCACCCACCATCGCTCCCCGCTGAGAGAGAATGACGCCTTGCTGTTGTAAATACAGCTGACCGTTGTTCTCCCTGAAATTATCACAGAGCGCCTGTGATCCTTCTATATAGCAACACAGGTCTCTATGGTCATTTCACAAGCCCCTCACCCATACAGTTAGAAAACACCACCTAGGCTCACACTTAACCCTTTGATCACCACCGGGTTAACCCCCTTCCCTGCCAGTGTCATTATTACAGTAACAGGGCATATTTGTAGCACTGATTACTGTAGTAATGTCACTGGTCCCCCCAAAAGTGTCAAAAATGTCAGTCAGGGGTCCGATCTGTCCACCGCAACGTCGCAGTCCCGCTAAAAATCGCAGATTGATGCTATTACTAGTAAAAAAAAAAATGAAAATGACATAAATCTTTCCCCTAGTTTGTAGACACAATAACTTTTGCACAAACCAATCAATATACACTTATTGTGATTTTTTTTACCAAAAATATGTAGCAGAATACAAATTGGCCTAAAAGGATGACAAAATTTGATTTTTAAATTTTTATGGGGGAATGTTATATAGCAGAATGTGAAAAAAATTTCACCGATCACCAGTGCCCTGATTACTAGAGGTAAAAAAACATACACTCAGTGCCCACAGTGCCCGCCATCAGTGCCCCACATCAATGCCCACAATCAGTGCCCATAGTGCTGCCAGTCAGTGCCCATCAGTGCCTGCTCATCTAGGCACTGATGAGCACTGACTGGCAGCACTATGGGCACTGTGTGTGGGCACTGATGGTGCTGCCCATCAGTGCTCATCAGTGCCGCCCATCAGTGCTCATCAGTGCCACCCGTCAGTGTCCATCAGTGCCATCCGCCAGTGCCCATCAGTGCCGCCTATCAGTGCCCATCAGTGCCCATCAGTGCCGCCCGTCAGTGCCACCTCTCAGTGCCCAGCAGTGTCACCTCTCAGTGCCACCTCTCAGTGCCCAGCAGTGCCAAGCAGTGCCGCCTATCAGTGCTCATCAGTGCCGCCTATCAGTGCTCATCAGTGCCGCCTATCAGTACCGCCTATCAGTGCTCATCAGTGCGGCATATTAGTACCTCCTCATCAGTGCCCATAAGTGCCACCTCATCAGTGCCCATAAGTGCCACCTCATCAGTGCCCATCAGTGCAGCCTATCAGTGCCCATCAGTGCCGCCTCATCAGCGCACATCAGTGAAGGAGAAAAATTTATTTTCAAAATTTACTCGCAGAAAATAAGAAAAACTTTTTTTTTTCAAAATTTTCTGTCTTTTTTTTGTAAAAAATAAAAAACCCAGAGATGATTAAATACCAACAAAAGAAAGCTCTATTTCTGTGAAAAAAATGATAAAAATTTCAAAAGGGTACAGTGTAGCATGACCGCGCAATTGTGATTCAAAGTGTGAGAGCGCTGAAAGCTGAAAATTGGCCTGGATGGGAAGGGGGTTTAAGTGCACAGTAGGCAAGTGGTTAAGGAGGAACAGCCAGTAAGGTGAGCAATTTGGTCCACCTGCTCACCCTCTTGGTAAGGGTATAGTATTGGGTATGATTACAGGGCCATACACTTGGAGAATTGGGGGATGGAATGAGGGTGGGGGACTTGTGGGGCATGTTCAATTTTTGTAACAGCATTGGGTGAGGTCCTTGATGGTGCCAAAAAATAAAACCATTTGTAATGTTTGCACTGGTGGTTTAACCTTAACGGCCACAGATATGTATAATTATCTGGTGTTCATGAACAAAGTCATTATTAAGGTTTAAGTCCAGTAACAATAGTCAAAAAATGACTGATATATATCCACAGAGCTGGTTTTAAATGGCCGGTGATCAGTACAGGATTACAAGGGAACATGACATTGGGTGGCCTTGTACAGAGGTAAATGTTGTAAAGTATAGAATGTGCACCGCTATGTATAGAGTGGTGCAGTGTGTATAATACTAACAAAAGATTGCCATTCATTTAATAGGTTCAAATTACACTTTCCTATGAAACTTCTCAGTCATACAAAAGTACAACAGATAGCACAGAGTACAACAGTCTAGGGAATATAATGTAAAATACAGAACAGTGTACAATATGCAGTGATCTGTACATATGATGTACAGTATGATGTACACAGTGCCATGGTCTAATTTGACCTGCATCACAATGTACAGAACACAGTGGTATAAATTAGATCAGTGTTTTTCAACCTTTAGGCACCCTTTAGAATCGCAAAAATTCTGGGACACACCAGTCTGAGGGCTCGTTGGCGCTTTGTTGAGCGTTCCCCTCCCAGCACAACCCTACCAAATCCCCCTCCTAGGACAATCCCCCACCCAAATCAACCTCCCAGCACAACCAGCCCCCTTCTAGCACAACCCCCCCAAAACCCCACATCCTAGCACACCCCCCACACCCAAATCACTTTCCCAGCACAAACCCCATTCTAGCACAACCCCCAACCCCCCTCCCCTCCAAGCATAACCCCCCCAATCCAATCCCCCTCCCAGCACAAACCCCTCCTCCTAGCACAACCACCCAAATCCCCCTCCTAGCACAACCCCCAACCCAAATCACCCTCCCAGAATAACCCCCCCTCCTAGCACAAACCCCCCCACCCAAATCCCCTACAGCACAAACTGCCACACATCCCCCTCCTAACACAACCCCACCAAATCCTCCCTCTTAGCACAACTCCCTCCCCCAAGTCCCCCTCCTAGCACAACCCCCCCCCCCCACCCAAATCCCTCTACCAGCACAAACCACCACAATTCCCCCCCCCTCCTAGCACAACCCTCCCAAAACCCCACCCTGAGCACAACCCCCCTCCCCCTCTCCTGCTCCCCAATCCCCCTCATAGCACAATTACCCTACAGTAGTGACAGCAGTTGAGAGGTTAGAGAGCCAGGAGGAGGTGTGGGTTCTGCTTTCTATCTGCCCCTCCCCCCTTCAGCTCTTCTCCTTCCTGAGATCTGAGTGATCCTCTGTTAACTGTTTACAAGAGGCAGAGCACACAGATAACTCCTGTGTACAGAGGAGACAGAGAGCGGTGCCCGCACCTCCCCCGGCTCTCTGCTTCTCTATGTGCTCTTGCTGGAAAGTTCTTAGCAATTGATGACATCATCAGTTGTCAGGATGCAGTCGGGCAGTCAGCTCAGCTTTCTCTTTACCGGCAAGGGTACAGAGATGAGCAGAGAGCGGGGGAAGGTGAGGGCAAAGCTCTCTGCCTGTGTACACGGGAGTTAAATATGCGCTCTCCCTCTTGTAGCACAGAAGCTAACAGAGGATTGCTCAGATCAGGCTGTTGCAATGGCACCCTTAAGAACTCCTCATGACACCCCAGGGTGTTGTGGAACCCTGATTGAGAAGCACTGAATTACATAATGTACAGTACATTTTACACAGTGAACTTTACAGAGTGCAATAGTCTGGAGTATGTAACGCACACCACATAGCGCAGTGGTCTGGAATATGTACCATGAAGAAAGGTGCACAAACTGCTACAGCTGAGAATTTATATGATAGAGCAACATGCAGCATTTTGGAGTATGAAATATGTATGTAGGAACTATGCTGCCTAATAGTAGTGACTGTATAGTGCTGGCCAGTATATGCACAAATTATATTTTTCCATCAATAGTACTGTCTGCCTTCATGTTGCCAAGGGCACAATATCATTATGTTAAGAAAAGAAGAAAGATCCGCGCTTAGGATAAACTATCTATAAAATAGTGCGTAAAATTTCTATAAATAAAACACTAATGGCTGCTGCCCACTCCAAAAGATGCACCCCCAATGGGGGAGCGTCAGGTGTAAATGTCAAAAAGGGGAGTGATTGGCGCTGCCAGGAAAGTAGGTTAATGGGAAATCTGGGTTAGGCTCCTATAGTTCAAGACCAAGTTCAACACATGCAAATGCACATAGAATGTATGTGGGAATGAGAACTATATAAGTAATAGGATATAAAAACACAATGGGTGTGTAATATGTGTGTAAAATTAACACTATGTGCTGATACCAAATCAATAAATAAATAAATGTGTTCAATACCTAAACGGCTTATTGAGACTCAACATAAATATGCAAATATATGTAAATGTAGGTATAAAAATATAAAAGCATATAAAGATAGTATTAATAAATTATGGTGATATAGAGAGTTAGTGTGCAAAGGTGCTAAAAAATAAATATAGTGCACTAATCAAACTAAATAAGGTGCATTCCGAATAGTCATAACCATCTATTCAATAAAGTGCAACTGCATACTCATAAGCAATGAAAATAAATAAGTGGGTGAACTATGTGCATCCCACACTGGTGACAATATAAACACTAGTAAATAAATAAGTGCAGCCGTGCAAATAACTATATGAAAGTGAGAACCATATAAATTCAAAGGCTCAAAAAGCAGGTTCTGTGTATTTTAAAATTGTCCAAAAATAGTGCAATCAGAGTTGGTACAGAAATCATAAAGTTCTATAGTCCATATAAGGATGGAGTAAGGTGCTCTTTTTTTCTATGAAGCCGGGAGTGCAGTGAGTGATTGGAAGATAGGGTGCTCCCCCTCTCCTGGGGTCCTGTGCTTACCGGATGTCCGTACCCCTACAGGGGTAAATGGCGGGTCGATAACAGGGATCGCTCCCATACACCGGCAATCTGGTTCCGTCCTATCCTTCCTATTACCACTCGTATCCACTCCTTGCTCCGGTACACATAGGGGTTAAAGCATCAGGGAGAGAGCTCCAGTACAATTCCCGGGTATATGAAAAAGGGGAAAAACAGAAGCCTCCGATAGTGCAGGATTGCCTTTAAAACTTTTATTTAGATTCCAAAAAAGACATGTACTCACATAAAATCAACATGCAGCGCATCCGTATGGCATAGGGTCCGCAACTACCTCGTTCGCGGTGCTCGCCTGGGATCAGCGTGCGTTCCTAGCCTCGGGATCGTTCAGACGGAAGTGATGTGGTCACGTTCTCGACGCGTTTCGTCACACTGACGTCATCTGGAGAAGCGTTGACCACGTCTATTCCGTCTGTTTAAGTATTAAGCGGTTACCAGGCAACTTAGTGGGGGAATGTGCAAATGTAAATTCTCCGGCCAATCATCGCAAGGGGCCATGTAATGTCATCTATTGCTAGGCAAACATATTAACATTAAAAATAACATTAAAAATCTACTCGCTATTTGGCAAATAGAAAAAGAGGGGATATCTGAATATCTTCTGTTGCTAGGCAGAATTGTATTACTGAAAAACGGGCTAATGGATGGTAAACAAAGAGACAGGAAACCTGTGTGCTCAAGTTCCGTCTCCCAATGCTCACTTACTCACATAAGTAGCATATTTGTTGGCGGCGTATATGTAATTAATCTCAAGGGGGATTCATATATAATATATGTCAACAAGGACTAGTCTATGCAAATACCGATAAAAAGAATTAATTAAAAACGGGGTTATTTTATATTACAAATAATAAAAATAATTGATCAGGCATTATGTAATATGGAATTCGGGGGGTATTTTGTATAATTATTTGGATGAGGTCCAGAGAAGGCATATTATATGTATAGTATAATGATGGAACTATTTAATCTGATACAATGTTATTATGTTAATTGGACTTTGCTTAATGGTCATCATAGGGGGATTAATTTAAGTCAGGGTAGTTCTATCTCAAAATAGGTTAAAAATTATTGTATAAAAATACTTAAAAAATCTTAAAAAATCATTCAATTAATGCTATCCAAGGAACAGATTTTTTATATAATCTATGTATAATCAGATAAACTTTGGCACCAGTGGACTGTTTTATTCTTTTTATCGGTATTTGCATAGACTAGTCCTTATTGACATATATTATATATGAATCCCCCTTGAGATTAATTACATATACGCCGCCAACAAATATGCTACTTATGTGAGTAAGTGAGCATTGGGAGACGGAACTTGAGCACACAGGTTTCCTGTCTCTTTGTTTACCATCCATTAGCCCGTTTTTCAGTAATACAATTCTGCCTAGCAACAGATGATATTCAGATATCCCCTCTTTTTCTATTTGCCAAATAGCGAGTAGATTTTTAATGTTATTTTTAATGTTAATATGTTTGCCTAGCAATAGATGACATTACATGGCCCCTTGCGATGATTGGCCGGAGAATTTACATTTGCACATTCCCCCACTAAGTTGCCTGGTAACCGCTTAATACTTAAACAGACGGAATAGACGTGGTCAACGCTTCTCCAGATGACGTCAGTGTGACGAAACGCGTCGAGAACGTGACCACATCACTTCCGTCTGAACGATCCCGAGGCTAGGAACGCACGCTGATCCCAGGCGAGCACCGCGAACGAGGTAGTTGCGGACCCTATGCCATACGGATGCGCTGCATGTTGATTTTATGTGAGTACATGTCTTTTTTGGAATCTAAATAAAAGTTTTAAAGGCAATCCTGCACTATCGGAGGCTTCTGTTTTTCCCCTTTTTCATATACCCGGGAATTGTACTGGAGCTCTCTCCCTGATGCTTTAACCCCTATGTGTACCGGAGCAAGGAGTGGATACGAGTGGTAATAGGAAGGATAGGACGGAACCAGATTGCCGGTGTATGGGAGCGATCCCTGTTATCGACCCGCCATTTACCCCTGTAGGGGTACGGACATCTGGTAAGCACAGGACCCCAGGAGAGGGGGAGCACCCTATCTTCCAATCACTCACTGCACTCCCGGCTTCATAGAAAAAAAGAGCACCTTACTCCATCCTTATATGGACTATAGAACTTTATGATTTCTGTACCAACTCTGATTGCACTATTTTTGGACAATTTTAAAATACACAGAACCTGCTTTTTGAGCCTTTGAATTTATATGGTTCTCACTTTCATATAGTTATTTGCACGGCTGCACTTATTTATTTACTAGTGTTTATATTGTCACCAGTGTGGGATGCACATAGTTCACCCACTTATTTATTTTCATTGCTTATGAGTATGCAGTTGCACTTTATTGAATAGATGGTTATGACTATTCGGAATGCACCTTATTTAGTTTGATTAGTGCACTATATTTATTTTTTAGCACCTTTGCACACTAACTCTCTATATCACCATAATTTATTAATACTATCTTTATATGCGTTTATATTTTTATACCTACATTTACATATATTTGCATATTTATGTTGAGTCTCAATAAGCCGTTTAGGTATTGAACACATTTATTTATTTATTGATTTGGTATCAGCACATAGTGTTAATTTTACACACATATTACACACCCATTGTGTTTTTATATCCTATTACTTATATAGTTCTCATTCCCACATACATTCTATGTGCATTTGCATGTGTTGAACTTGGTCTTGAACTATAGGAGCCTAACCCAGATTTCCCATTAACCTACTTTCCTGGCAGCGCCAATCACTCCCCTTTTTGACATTAATATCATTATGTTGTTTCCTAGGAAACTTGGTTTGACAGAAAACTGCCTGTTGTGTTATATACTCAATATCATAAGTTCTGCCGACTAAAACGCAGAAAAGTTAGTGTGGGTAAAGCAAACACTCGCCCTTACTTGCTGGTTTTAATATAACTTTGTAAAAAACATAAATTGCAAATCAAATTTATTGTTTGTTTAAAACCTAACTCCAGAAAAAAGTTATTTTTTTCCAGTTTGGGTGTAGAGAAGGGTTGGAGCCTCTACAAAGTTTTAAATGCCATCTTTGGCCACACTGATTACATTTTTTTATACAGTTTTAAATTGTTTCTATGTCCTTGGTGAAGAAATTCCCTATAATTTTCTATTCTGTCTTAAAGCTGCCTCTTGGACAGGAAATTGTGGTAAATACCTAATATTGAGGACCTAGATAGCAAATAAATCCTAACAGAGGTTCTAGACCCTTCCCACTTTGCCAGATAACCTGTTTTTTTCTACTGTACCTCTCTCTCTAATAGGGGGGGGGGGGGGTTCTACTTTCTGTTCTGTCAGATACCTATCAAATATACATCAAGTGGGGAGATATTTTCTCAGTTCTTATTCAGTCTACCACCTATCAGTTGGGCAGAAAGTAAGGAGGTCTCCTGAACAGAGACAATGAAAGATATAGGTTTTGCAACTCTTCCTCATACTTTCCAAAACTAAACAACTTGGACTAGTGTTACATTTCAGCTTGGAACACTTGCCCACTGGATCTGAGATGATACCTCCTGATTGTTTTCTTCTTTACTGTTTCCTGAATCTCTGGCATAATGCCACAGGGCTGTAATAGTGTTGCTGTGCTTGTGCAGCATTGATCACAATGCTTGTCAATTTTGTTGGTACTGTATTACGTTCACCTGTAGGTTAGCATTGCACTCCATCTTGGTTGTTGATGACATTAATCAAATAGTTTATTTAAGGTTCATTTTTGGCAGGTTCAGGGCCTTTTTTTGGAAAGATGAGGAGAAGCAGATAGCTAGAACTCTTGTAATTAAATAAAAATTATTGCGCAGATAGAGAACACATTCAAATAAGTTCAAATAAGTTCTAATAAGTGAATAAAAACTGCTGGCAACACCACAACAGGACAATTTGTAATAAACCATATATGTAACATACGTTCCCGCGATGAACAAAGTGAAACAAAGTAAGAAAAAAAGTCAATTTAGAAAAAGTCCATTTCGAAAAAGTTCATGTAATGCTCCATAAAAGAATAAATTAGTGACGGTGAACAGAAGTCTCTTGTTAAATGTCCAGTAGGTGAATGGATAATCTATGAGACCTCACCCAGGTGCAGACGCACCGTGAATCATATAAAATGCTTGCCTACCAGAACGCTAGACTCCAAGTTATAAGAGTCTAAATAAGACAGACATATAACACACAGACAATCAGATCTGTTTTAGGCTGAAGGGGATGATGTCATGGCTGACAGTGCAAATCGCTACAAGTCACAACCCATAAGAAAGAAATTGCCCATGTAGTGTAAAACTTTGCTTTATTAAAACAAAGTGATGCTAAGAACTTACAGAACTCCAGATAAAACCCAGCATAAAAAATTAGTGGTTCCTGGGAAGCTTGTAAACTGATTTGGCTTGCATGGTCACGTCACGAACATGGACTCTGCCCTACGCATTTTGTGGGAGTTGACATTGTTAGACTGTCACATGGAAGTTGTGTGGCAGACAACTGTCCTAGGACATTGTGAGTAAAACCTTGTTGTGGATGCTCATGTGTACATATGCTAGAGGGAATTGAGTGTCAGAGGTTACTGGATGGACTGGGTCTGCTATTACAGAGACCTAGAATTACTGGCCATTAGAGATGGGCCGAACGACCCTTTGTTCGGCTTGCGGCAGAATTATCGAACATTGCAAATGTTCGGAACCGAATAACTAACCCTATTAAAGTCTATGTGACCCAAACTGGAAAAATCAAAAGTGTCTATATTGAAGGCTTATATGCAAGTATTTGCAAGTAATTGGGCATACAGTGGTTATGGGAGTCCAGGTACTGCCCTGGGGGACATGTATCATTTAAAAGAAAGTTTGTAAAAAAAACATCATTTTTAAATTAGCAGTGATTTACTAATGTTTAAAGTGAAAACATAAAAATGAGCAATAACAATTGAAAAATGAAAAAAATCCTTAAATAGAGTGCCTTGGGGTCCCCTGAGTCTGCCTTTAAAGTAGCACATCTGTGCTATGTATGGAACCTGCAGCAGCAATAATGACATTTATAAAGGCATAAAAATGACATTTTCCATTCAAGCTTTCTTTATTTTATGGGGAGCTAGTCTGTATGATGAGGCCATAATTTAATGCACTCGGAACACGATTAGAGATTTTTTGGAAAAATTCTGGTGTCTCTTTCTGAGACTGTGGATAGAAGTAACAGGTGCGGAAAAATTGGGCTTTGGGTGTTGGTGGTGCCTTCACACCATAACCCTATAGAGATACTGTTGATAAAAGCAAGAATTGGCCTTGCTGTCAAAAATTGAAATGACTTGCACCTGTCAAAAAGGTGCAGAAAAATTGGTCTTTGGGTGTCGGTGTTGCCTTCACACAGTATCCCTATAGAGGTACTATTGATGAATGCAAGAATTGGCCTTGCTGTCAAAAACTGCAATGATATGCACCTGTCAAACAGGTCCTTGGGTGGTAATTGCGCCCATGAAACCTACACCAAAACATTTCTTCCAGATATGAAATTAGCACCCACAAAGCTAGGCAGCGTAGACAATGTTTCAGAGATTCATGATCCAGAAAGCACTTAATCAGTGCACCAGGGGCTTGATATCTACTGCTAATTCAGGAATGATTAATTTTGATAAATGTCAGCTGATCCACAGTGTCTGTGGACAGATGCTTTCTCTTATCTGTCACAGAATCTCCAGCAGCACTGAATGCCCATTCGGAAAGCACACTGGATACAGGACAGAACAGCAGCTCAATTGCATACTGGGCAAGTTCTGACCCAGTAACCCAGTGGAGCGTCAACTGAAAAGCTCTCCATGTTTTTTTTTCGCCCCTAGATAATCTCCCACTATATGATGCAGATGTTTCCAATGGAATAGTTTATGGGCAGGTGGAATTCCCACTGAATATCAGCCAACTGAGCACTGAATGTGTAAGATCACCTAAAATGGTTACAGACTCTTCTATCCTGCTTTAGCAGATCTTCAAACCCTGGGTACCTATTTAAGAAATGCTGCATCACCAAATTGAGGACATGTGGCAGGCATGGTACATGTGTCAACTTTCCCTGTCTAGGGGCATACAGGAGATTTGTGCCATTATCGCACACCACCATTCCTGGTTCCAGCTGGCGTGGCGTGAACCACCTCTGGGCCTGCCCCTGTGGCTCCTGTTGCCTAGACAGACCAGCTGAAGCACTGCATTTCATCTTTTAGCCTGACTCATTGAATAGCCCCTTGAACGCTTAGGGGGTACTTGTGGTTCATAGGACAATTCAGCAGAGGAGGGCACGGAGGAAAAGGAGGAGGAGGGGGTGGAGCTGACAAATCTTGCATCATCACCACTAGCTGTATGGAGATGTGGCTGCACAAAAACCTGCAGCACTGAGCCCTGTCCTGCATCTTTTGTAGTTGCAAGCAGAGTTACCCAGTGTGCTGTGAACAAAATATATTATCCCTGACCATGCTTGCTGGACCACGTGTCAGCAGTAACGTGGAACTTGCAGCTGACTGCCTATCCTAACGATGCCACAACATTGCCTTCCACATGATGGTAGAGAGCTAGAATGGCCTTACGTGAAAATAAATAGGGACTGGGAACCTGCCATTGTGTTACAGCCAATTCTGCAAATTCACAGATGAGGCAAAGAAATTTGCCTGCTATAGTCTACAGCTGGTGATGTGCTACTGGGAGACGTTCTGCAAGGATCTGGGAAACCCTGCGATATACCATCATCCCTGTCAGTGGAGGCTGCTGTGAGGTCCTGAGGTATAGCGGGGGTAGACTGGAAAGGTGAGGAGTGAGGAGGTGCAGAATTGCGCCCCTTTTGTGTGGCTTTCAGGTGCTCTTGAAAATGGGCTGAGTCAAATGCCTTGTCAAGCATACAGTACCCAATTAGCTGGTGTTTTTGCCACGCTTGATGTGCTTGAGGCAAAGTTTGCAAATTGCAATATTGCGATCGACTGCACGTGTGCTATAAAAAAGCCTAAACAGCTGAGCTGTGGGAAGTGGGCCGGGAGATAACAGCTCTACAATCTGGTGGAATAGTGTGGCTGCTCTCCACTATTCCATGATGGCTGCCTCCTTGGGGTTGTGTCTCACCATCACTTTTCTCCTCTGCTCTATCCGGCACCTAAGTCGCGTCAGTGACCTCATCATCATCATTCCCTCCATTCTCATTATCCCTGGAGACAACATAGCAATATGCTGCGGCTGGGGGAACAGGACAGCCAATTTGTTATTTACCAGTGTTCTCCCCTCTCTGTAGGCTCATGTTCCTATTTTCCTCAACCTCAGAACCAACATCTGAATCAAGTAATGGCTGTGCATCGTTAAGGAGAGAGTGGCTAACGCTGTGTTTAATAACTCAGCTGACTCCTCCATGCCTGATGCAGGGGCTATGGCAGGAGTAGTATGTGTGGACAAGGAGGCAGAATAAGCCACTCTGGCAGCTAAAGTGAACTGCACACTAGCCTCTGCTTGGGTGACGGAGGATGAGGAGAATGAGGTTGGTTTAGTAAGCTAGTCCACCACCTCCTCTGCATGCCGTGGCTGGATAGCACAGGCAACATCACTAAACAGAGGAAACACATGCGGTGCTGGCCCCCTCACAGTGCCATTGGAACGTCTGCCTCTCCTTGTTGGCCTTGCAAACATGATGGAGGGGGGCGCTTTTTACCAAAATGTAATAAAGATGTGGAAATGTGTACGTCTATGCATTTTAATAAATGGAAAGTGTTTTTTGGTGCACTTTAACTTGAGTACTCACTACATAGAAACACTCCACTGACACACTACAATATACTGCAGTAAAACTGCATTGACACACTGCAATATACTGTAGTAAACGTGCACTAATGCACTTAAATATACTGCATTGAAATACTGCATTAAGCGTGCACCTATGCACTGAAATATACTGCGTTAAATGTGCACTGATGCACTGCAATATACTGCCATAAATTTACACCAATGCCCTGAAATATACTGCATTAATCATACACTAACGTACTAACACACTGAAATATACTGCGGTAAATGTGCAGTAATGCACTGAAATATACTGCATTAAACGTGCAATAACGCACTGAAATATACTGCTTTAGCCATGCAGTAACACACTAAAATATACTGCGTTAAACATGTACTAATGCACTGAATTATACTGCGTTAAACATGCACTAACGCACTGAAATATACTGCAGGAAACATTTCCTGACAAAATAAACTGACACTAAAGTAAAAATGAATGATTGCACTACACTTACACTGCACTATCACTCGATTCACACTAAACTGACACTAAAGTAAAATGAATGGTCACACTACACTCACGCTGCACTATCACTAGATTCACACTAAATTAACACTCTACACTGACAATAGAATCACAATAGCACACAAACTCACTAGTAGCACTGAACAGAGCCCTGTTCTATTTCTCTCCATGCCAATATCACACTGCAAATGGCTGCTATGGGGAGAATTTTTTTTAGTGTGGGGTGGGAGTAAGAGCAATGAGCCATGATTGGGCACAGTCATCATTACTTTCTCCAATAATGGCTCTGACAGAGCTCTGATTGGGCAACGCTTTCATTGCTTCAGCCAATCAGGGCTTAAAATGCACTGTGTGGTGGGGCAGTGCATTGTGGTCATTCGGCACATGCTCGGGATGAACCGTTTGGCCTACTCTACAGGCCATATCCTATTAGGGCCTATCAGGACTGTTTCAAGAGTATTTTGTAAGATGTTTTTCCTCTTGTTGGTTTTCTGCAAGCCTTTTGGAGTATCCTGAACCCTTAAAGTGGCTCTTCAGTCGTTTTTTCATCTTTCCATCCATTGAATCATCTTTCCATCCATTAAATCCTCTGCCCTTGTAGTTTTAACTTTGGATAGTAAAAAAATGTTTTTTTTTCCAGTAAATAGCTTATACAGCCCACTTTCTCTTTCTTGTCTGGTAATTTGCCTAGGGCTAGGCTAATGGCATTATGTACAGCTCTCGCTCTCTCACTCTCATGAGAGGTTGCCAGCAAGGAAGGAGGAGTGAGTCATAGGAAAGCCAAGGAGAGCTGCAGAGGGCAGAATGAGGGCGAAAATAACAAGAGACTGCCGAGATCAATGTGTATTCATCCAGAGAGGGGAAATGTGCAGGCACAGTCTATGTGTGTGTGTGTGTGTGTGTGTGTGTGTCTGTGGAAATCCAGGAAGTGAACAGGCAGCAGCTGAAGCTGCCCACAGTTAAAATGGCTGCAGCAATACTTAGTGGAGGGAGATTACTGCAGAGTATTTGTCAAGTACAGAATCACAGTATTTATAAAATAATATGCAAAGTGGTTGGAGGGAAGCTTCAGAATGGCAAATATGTTTTTATTACAAATTATGTGAGCAGACTGTAGTTCCTCTTTAAATCAAGTCCTGTTCAAGTTTCTACAAATAAAATCCACAAAAAGGCACCCTCTATGATGAGACGGTGTTGATGCTGTGCTTGGTTGGAACTGTGACTGTGACAGGTAGACTATGTACTAGCAAGGGACACCTGGGTATCTTCTCAGTGACCCTTTCAGGGGAGAGTGCTACATAAAAGAGTGAAGAAAATGGCATTACATTTACAAGATCCAGAAAATAACAAGTTGCTAAGCAAAGCTGTCTAATGCAAACTAGGCCTGGAGGCTTATAGAAATCAGCATAAGCCAGAGCTTACAACTAAGGGCCCAATCACACCACTGAGCTTCAGTAATGCAGTACTGTAGTTCAGCTCATTGTGAGTATCAACCCAATGCACCTTAACAATGCACCTGCATTGCAGCACACCATGCAGTAACACACTTCTGTTCGTTGGGGTGCGCTGTGCTAGCAATAATTCTGTAGGTCCAGTTTTTGATCTATTATGGTGAGTTAGGAAGCTATTTAACCAGTTGCTGAACACTTGCCCTAGAGATTTACTGTGGCAAGGTGGCACGGCTGCCGAATTGATGTACCTGTTCGTCGCTTGTGCCTGCGGGTAGGGGGCATGCGTGCGCCGACCCGGCAATGATCGGATTCATTTCAGAAGCGATCAATCTGGACCACCACAAATTCAAAAACAGGCTTGTAGTGCCCATAGTGTCCTTCCTGATGTGCTTGCAAATCCTGATTGGGAGCCCACTACAGCGCCTGTACTTCCCCCATTCACTGACCAACCCAAAATTCAGGTGGAAAGAGCAGATTTTACTCACCTTGGTTTTTATGAGTTGTTTTTCATGGAAGATCTTAAAAGATCTATTGTGGACCAAAGCAATTTATATGCCATTCAATTTATTTCTGCAAACCCAAACTTGACCCTTGCCAGAGAATTTGCATGGAAACTTATCACTGTTTCTGAATTTCAAACCTTTCTGGGCCTCTCCCTCATCATGGGCATGACTAGGGAATTAAAGATGAGTTGTCTCCATTCTGCTCTGACCATCACTCTCCTCCTCCATTATAAATAACCTCATGACCACAGGGTGGAGTTAAATGGCCATAGCAGCCTTTTATTAACAAACTGTATACATAACAGGTAAATAACACGTTAAATCCATTTTTTTTACTGGATCTTCAAGGTCATGGTAGGCATCAAAGAAGGAGGTACCTGCATCCGACTTAATTAGGCCTCCAGCCGCCACAGCACCGAATCGGAGACAACCAGTCGCAGGTACCAACATACCAATTACTGGGAGCCGTACCTCAGACGGGTCCCTACCAAGTATAAGTTTGCACCATCAGGGAGCCGTACCTCAGACGGGTCCCTACCATGTATATGTTTGCACCATCTGGGAAACGTACCTCAGACAGGTCCCTACCAAGCACAAGTTTGCACCATACTAACCTACCAGGACCTTGTACCCCGCTTGCTGCCATGACAAAGAACCACCCCAAAAGAGGAAAGCCTCTGTTAAAACAAAAACCAAAAACAAAGGCGGTGGACCCCACAACCAAAAGTCAGAAAAAACAAGAAAATACAAGAGGATGGGAAATATTCTCCAATGCAGCTTTCCTCCGACTGAAGACTTCCTGAGGCCCGTAGCTTGACCTCTCCCTGTAGCTCCACCCCTTCCTGGCCAAAACACCAATTAAAAGTCCCACCACTTATATTTTCTATCATACTGGGCTGAAAACTCCTCCTTGTCCCAAACCCCTTTAACGCCTGTCATGCCGGTCCTCCATCCATGTCTCTTCTCTCCTTTACTCCAGGCCTCTCTTTACTAAAAAGAGTGAGTTGCGGTCATATTTGTCCACTGACTCAATTCATCATATGCCTGTGTTCTCTGCTGCCATGACCAGGAAGATACAAGAAAATCTTGCGATTCATGCATTTCAATGACAATGAACTCTGTCATCCTTGGGGTGACCCTGGATAGGACCAGCTCCACGAAATCTGGTTCCTCGTAAATCATTTCAACGAAGATTTGCAGCCTTGTATACGCCCCAACAAGCTGTCTGCATTGATGAGTCCCTGATTAGGTTTTCTGGCTGCCTTGTTTTTAATGTTTCTCCCCAGCAAGTTTGCCAGATATGGGGTCAAAATGTATAAGTTCCATGACAGGGCAACAGGCAATACATGTAGTTTTTACGAATTAATGCAGGTAAAGATAGCAATGTGGAGCCCCTCGACTGCCCAGACTATATAGGGAACAGCGAACAGCGGCAAGATTGTTTGGGATTTGGTGTCACCCTGATTCGGAAAGAGGTACCATTTATACATGAACAATTATTACACAAGCGTGACACTTTTTAGTCACCTTATGGATTCTGGAATTGACACATGTGGCACCGTTTGACCTATTCGCCGGGGCTTCCCCCAATGGCTTGTAGATGCTAGACTTAGACAGGGGGAGAGAGCCTGCTTGAAGTGTAATAAATTGCTTGCAGTGAATTGGAAGGACACATGGAATGTTTTCGTTCTGTTTTCCATTCACCCAGATACGACTGTCCAAATTACGACGACTGGTGTTGCTGAGAAGCCCCTCTGTGTCCACGACTACAACCTTAACATGGGAGGGGTGGACTTCAACGACCAGATGAAGGTGCGGCACTTATTTGCCCGTAAGGCAAGACGCTGGTACGAAAAAACAACGCTTATGTGCTATAGAAAGCATCAGGAAGAAGTGGATCTCCAGGAAGAAATTATCACAGCTCTTTTGTTTCCAGAAAGGTGCTGTGGCCCAAATTCACAATCCAGATGCAGTGAGCCAGCTGTATTAGAGGCATTTTCAACAGGTCTCCTTTTCAAAAAAGCGAATCGTGGTGGTGTGGTGAGAAGCCTCAACCCGATCTGCTGTACAGCAGCTGACAGCCTAACTGAGTAGTTCAGTTTAGCGTTCCGTCCATCCTGGACCCTCCCCTAAGCATGACGAAACAAGGAACCACGTGTCTTCATCAGGGGGAGGGGACACGTGGTCCCTTGTGTCGCCACACTTAATCGCATAGTCGCATGTCTTAAGGTGAGCGCCCAATCACAAGGTGGTGCGCGTTTTGCAGTGACACTTCATTACCTCTGCACTTTGGAAGCACAGGCCACTTTATGTGCCCTTGTCATATGCACTGTTTCGCACTATTGGCACTTTTTGGAGAATTCAGATCTATTTATTTGCACTGATCTAACAAGAACTGTTTTTTGCACATTATGAACTTCACATTTATTTATTAGTAGTGGTTTCATCCAGCAATATTGGCACTTCATAAGAGGTTGCTATATACTGGCACTTGTTCAGTTTTATTTTGGCACTATTTTGATAATATTTCATTTATGTATATGTGATTTCTACACATTGGGCACATTTATAAATATATATTTTATTGACACAGTTTATCACTATTATTCATTGTTTATTATTCTTTACTTAGTCTATGTATAGACCCATTGGATAAAAATTTTATTTTTATTTATAAGGAGCAGCATTGTACTGCTTCATTGCTGGAATTTGAGTGGTTATAAGCATCATCTTAGTATGTTTTTTTTTCAGCTGACGGTCGGCTTTCATGTAAAAGCAATCCTACAAATCAAACCTCTAGACTTCTTTTACAAGCAGTGGGAGGGAATTACCCCCCTCCCGCCACCTTCTATGGTTTTCTCAGGCTCTCCTGTCCCACCGGGTAACCCAAAAATGCAGCCAGTGGTTCCGCCAGCTGACAATAGAGCTGATTGTAGACCAAAATGGCTCCAGTCATCTCTATGGCCTAAGATAATGGAAGCTACAAGCATTTTATCACTTCAGTTTCCCCAGATATAAACAGCGCCATTTTTAAATTGGGAAAGCATCTTATCACACTATTACACCGATCCTGGTGTGCTCAGATGCTTTAAGGGCAGAGGAGAGATGTAGAGTCTAATAGACCCCAACTTTTTCAAAAAAGAGTACCTGTGACTACCTATTGCTATCATAGGGGATATTTACATTCCCTGTGATAACCCTAAAAGGGAAAGGGACAGTGTAAAAATTAAAAAAGCAAAACAAATAATACAAAAAGAAAATTAAAGCACCCCTGAGCTTGACCGCAAAGCCGAATGCAAGTTTCGGTCTAGTTTTGCCGGACATAAACAGCAATTGCAGCATGCATGTGAAGTATCACCTCGAACGTCAGATCAAGGGCAGTAATTCTAGCAGTAGACCTCCTCTGTAAATCTAAAGTGATAACCTGTAAATGCTTTTAAAAGCTTTTAAAAATGTTTGTAGTTTGATGCCGCCTAATGGGCGTATGCAATTTTAAAGCATGTCATGTTTTGTGTCTATGTACTCGGCCTAAGATCATCTTTTATATCTTACCAAACAATTGGGCAATATATTGTGTTTTTTTGCATTACATTTCAAACATTTTTCAAAAAAAATTGCATTTGCTGCACAAATACTGTGTGACAAACAAAAATTGCTTTCTAAGGGCAGACATTTCTTATTTACCTTCCTCACTACCTATCACAGTTTCTGAGGTCCTGAAATGTCAAGGTAGCACAAACCCCCCCCAAAGTACCCCCTTTTTTGAAAGTAGACACCCCAAGCTATTTGTTGAGAGGCGTGTTGAGTATTTTGCAGATCTCACTTTTTGCCACAAAGTTTTAAAAATGTAAAAAAGAAAAGAAAACATAAATTTTACTTTTCTTTCTTAATTTTCCAAATAATTGTGGCAACAAATGAGATCTGCAAAATACTCACCATGCCTCATAGCAAAAAGTTGGGGTTTCTACTTTCCAAAAACGGGTCATTTGGGGGGGGGGGGGGGGTTGTGCTATCTTTGCATTTCAAGGCGTCTGAAACTGTGATAGGCAGTGAGGAAGTGAAATGAGCAATTTACGTCCTTAGAAAGTCTAAAGGCGGTGATTGGATTTCGGGGTCCTGTACGCGGCTAGACTGCCAAAAAGTCTCACACATGTGGTATCCCTGTACTCGGGAGAAGCAGCAGAAGGTATTTTCGATATATCAAGGGCCGATATGCACTTTGCCCGATATATCGGAATCGGCCTTTTGATTTACCGATATTGCCGATATTTCGGGAAAGTGCTTGTAGCTAGAGGCATCACCCCGGTACCGGTGTCCATAGCCGACGGTCGGCTGTCTTGTAATGACAACAGATGTGGCTGAGAAGCCGCTGGGCTGTCATTCCAAGGAGCTGGAGGGGACGTCTTCCGCGGCTCGCCTGGGTCTCCTGTCCCACCGGGAGACCCGGGCATCCTACCTTCACCGCCGCCGTCTGGCCGGGTCTCCATCTGCACTGCCGCCATCTGACAGGGACTACATTTCTTTGAATTCGGCTCCGCTGAGTACCCGGAAGTGATGTCATGACTTGGCGTTTTGAATGCTTTTAAGTGCAGAGGAGGGGTTTGGGGTCTTTTAGACCCCCAGATCCCTCCACCACAGTACCTGCAGACATTAAAAAAAAAATAAATACATTTTTTTTTTTTAATATCCGAAAATATCTGCCAATATCGGCCGATATCGATATCTGATGACCAAAATATCAGTATCGGCGGTAAAAAAACTATATCGGTCGATCAATAGTGTAATTCCACATATACCCATGGCATGCGTGAACAATATATCATTTAGCTTTGTGTTGAAAAAAAAATTTAATTTTCCAGAAACTTGTGGCAAAACATAACATATTCCATGGGCTCAACATGCCTCTCAGCAAATACAGTATCTCATAAAAGTGAGTACACCCCTCACATTTTTGTAAATATTTTATTCTATCTTTTCATGTGACAACAATGAAGAAATTACACTTTGCTACAATGTAAAGTAGTGAGTGTACAGCTTGTATAACAGTGTACATTTTCTGTCCCCTCACAATAACCCAACACACAGCCATTAATGTCTAAACCTCTGGCAACAAAAGTGAGTACACCCCTAAGTGACAATGTCCAAATTGGGCCCAACTTGCCATTTTCCCTCCCCAGTGTCATGTGACTCATTAGTGTTACAAAGTCTCAGGTGTGAATGGGGAGCAGGTGTGTTAAATTTTGAGTTATCACTCTCACTTTCTCATACTGGTCACTGGAAGTTCAACATGGCACCTCATGGCAAAGAACTCTCTGAGGGTCTGAAAAAAAGAATTGTTGCTCTACATAAAGATGGCCTAGGCCAGGGGTGTAAAACTCCATTTCATCACGGGCCGCATCAGCATTATGGTTGCCCTCAAAGGGCCGGTTATATCTGTAGGATTAGATGTCCAGAGCACCCCATGTCCTGGGGGGGGGGGCAAAGAGGAGCTGCACAGAGGAGTGCAGGATCTGGCAAAGGAGTTCTGTCCTCTCTGCTGTCGACTACAGAGACAAGGTGGGGGCAGAGGCAAGGGGGGTCCTGCAGCTGCAGGAGAGGTGCGAGGGCCACATGAAATGGCCTGGGGGGCCGCATTCAGCCCGAGGGCCTTGTGTTTGACACCTGTGGTCTAGGCTATAAGAAGATTGTCAAGACCCTGAAACTCAGCTGCAGCACTGTGGCCAAGACCATTTTAACAGGACAGGTTCTAGACGTTTAAGAAGCACTTACTGTCGGGGGCGGAGCCGGCCGGCGAGAGAGATGGACGCTTAGCTGCACAGCTCCTCGCTAAGCAGTCACACCGGAGCGAATCTACAAGTCGAGGGTCAGACTTTCACCATTCCGCTTCCACTACACAATGGCTGGACGTCAGCAGCACATTCCGGGGAAGAAGAGGGGGAAGAATAAGCCTGGTAAGATGTTGAATTTCTTCCTTCCCGCGGGCGGGCCGCGCAGCCAAGATGGCGCCGGCCCCTCTGGTAGTGGAGCCTCGCTGTCCGCTCTGCCAGCTCCTGCTCGCACTGTGCCTCCACTCACGGCGGGGGATGCCGAAGCTGCTGAGGAGTCTCGGGGGGAGATGAATAACACCTCTACCCCTCGCTCTCCTTGTGCCAGCCCTGCTAAATCTAAAATGAGACTACTGCCTGCAGACGGAGACAGGGTCTCAGGGGACCCTGTGGATGATACATTGGAGTTTCATGATACCATCTCATCTTTCCCCACTAAAGGCCTCCCTGTCATGGACTCCCTATTGAAAGACATGATGGTGTCCCTCAGGAGCTCCATACATTCGGACATGCTACAACTTATGTCCCAGTGCAATAGGGCTGTAAAGGCAGTAGACACGAGGGTGGAAAAAATCGAAAACAAGATGGGAGAATTTGCGGACACCTTTAATAATATGGTGGACGCACACAACGAACACGATGATGATATCACTTGGCTTAAATCGAAAGTCGCGGATCTTGAAGATCGCTCGCGACGCAACAACATAAAGATCAGGGGGATCCCTGAATCGGTTAAACCTCAGGAGCTAACGGACTACCTTACTTCACTAATGCAGGAAGTCCTTCCAGACGTCCCGCTCTGTGACATGGCTATTGACCGCATACATAGGTTGCCTAAACCGAAACACATTGCCGCCTCACTGCCCCGGGACACCATTGCACGGATTCATTTTTTCACCGTGAAAGAAAAATTTATGTCTCTGGTTCGGAGGGGTACAAACCTTCCACCCGCTTTAAACAACCTATCCTTCTATGCAGACCTCTCGGCTCATACAATGAATAGACGCCGCAACCTCTCAACCATTACTAAACCTCTTAGAAACCATCAGGTTGTGTACCGTTGGAATTATCCAGCCACCTTAGTGATCACAAGGGGAGACAGAGATTACCGGATCACATCTCTGGATGACGGCATAGCACTGCTGCAGCGTTGGGGTATCTTGGATCAAGAGGACCACCAGGCCCCACCCGTGGAATGACTTTCCTTGTTACGATCTTCAATTTCTACTGTGACCCTCCTAGTACTACGTTTTACAACTACGAGGCTCCAAGTGACTTGCTCGGCTAATGTTTGTTCTATTTACACCCCCACCAAACGGTAAAGTGTACCGTGCAGACTCTCCAACAGAGTCGTCCTTTTTTATTTTTTCCTGATTTCTGCTATTGCAGAGTGCCTATCCCCACACACCTCTGCCTTGCCTTTCGTTTTTGCTCTTTTCTTTTTTTTCTTTTTGTTGTACTTTTATTTTTTCTATCCAGATCTGAGATAGCACCCAGGACTGCTGTGTGTTAACGACTCAAGACCTCCATTTTGATCTGTTTCGCATCGGCTTACCTCACTTCCGGGATCCGGTAGAGAGGGACTGTGACTTGGCAACCGGCGTGGAATCAGTGAGTGTACTTAAATATATCAGCACATACCATTGCTCCTGATCTTCCCCACAGGATGTCTTTCCAATTGCTCTCTTTTAATGTCAATGGCCTTAATAGCCCCCACAAGAGACACATGCTATGGAGGGAACTTAAGGCCCAGAACTGCGATGTGGTCGCCCTACAGGAAACGCATTTCATGGCTCATACTCACCCACAACTTGCATCAAAGCAATACCCTCACACCTTTTACGCCAACAACCCCAAAAAGAAATGTGGAGTGGCACTGCTTTTTAAGGAAACTTTGGAATTCTCACTGCTTTCACAGTTTGCGGATCCTGAGGGCAGGTTCCTGGTGGTATCCTGCATCATTAATAACTCCACGTACACATTGGTGACAATCTATGCACCCAATACTAGACAGATCACGTTTGTCAAGCGCCTGTGGCGGCAACTGCAACCCATGCTCAAGGGCCATGTTCTGCTATGTGGCGACTTCAATGCTGTCCCCAACTACCAGTTAGATGTGTCCATGAACTATCCGAGGCGCCATCATCGTGCGGATCTGTCGGCATTTTTGGCATCTGCGGACTTGCACGATGTGTGGCGTTGTTACAACTCCTCGGAAAGAGACTACTCTTATTATTCCAGGACTCATCACTCGTACTCCAGAATTGACCTCTGCCTCACGGATAAATTCTTGCTACAACAGGTCACACGAGCATCGGTGGGCTCTATAACGTGGTCGGACCACGCCCCTGTTATTTTAACATTCGGGGACGTGCCCTACACCACCAGAGCAAACAGGTGGCGGTTTGATGCTAGCCTCTTGTCCAATCAGGAGGCATATGCGGAGACCCTATCTAACCTGACTGACTTCTTTGCTATTAATGATACCCCTGGTATTTGTCCATACACCGTATGGAATGCACACAAGGCGTTTGTACGTGGTTTGTTGATGGCTAGGGGGGCGAGGGTTCGGAAGCAGAGGAGACAGAGATTGGATGACATCCTCACATCTATCAAACAATTAGAAGCTGAAACAAATCGCTTCCTACTGCGACTTGCGCGGAGAAGCTTTTCAAATGCCAATCTGAACTCCGAGTCCTTTTGATTGGTCAGCACGCTAGAGCCATTGGGCGGCTCAAAGCCTCGCAGTATGCACATGGCAATAAGGCTGGTAAGTTACTAGCTAACCAACTGAAAGCTAAGCTGAATAAGCAGAAAATACCATACATGCTCCACCATGCCACTGGGGAACGCCTGACCAATCCAAAGGATATAGCGGATGCATTTAGCCAATACTATAGCTCCCTGTATAACTTACACGAGGACGTATCAACTCCACAACCCACTGTATCAGACATACAACAATTTCTGTCTTCCATCTCTCTTCCGAGCCTGTCGCCTGGGGATCTGGAAACCCTGAATGCCCCTTTCACTGAAGCAGAGGTATTAAAGGTGGTTAAGTCTCTCCCAAAGGGGAAATCCCTGGGGCCTGACGGATTTTCCCCCGAGTATTACAGTCTGTTTGCAGATACTCTTGTTCCATATGCTACACGGGTGTTCCAGAAGGCAATTAGTGGGGTCCCTTTTCCAGCTGAGATGTTAGAGGCCACAGTGATCACACTACCGAAACCGGGCAAGGAACCTAATAGACCACAAAACTTTAGGCCCATATCACTTTTGAATGTGGACCTGAAGGTTTACGCCAGAATTTTGGCTAATCGTATTTCTGGGTTCCTTCCTGGCTTAATTAAACCCGATCAGGTGGGCTTTGTTTTGGGGCGCCAAGCCACAGATGCAACCAGGAGATTAATAGGCTTAATCCATCGGGTCTCCTCCCGTAGGGTTCCCACGGTACTCCTGTCTTTGGATGCCGAAAAGGCCTTTGACAGGATTCACTGGGGCTACCTGAGGCAGGTTCTGGACAAATTTGGTTTTCAAGGAGCGATGCTCCAAGCTATAATGGCCTTATATTCCTCCCCTTCAGCGAGGGTGTACACAGAGGGCCTATTTTCGGAGAGTTTTGGCATAACCAATGGCACGCGTCAAGGGTGCCCACTATCACCACTTATTTTTGCAATGCTCATGGAGCCCCTTGCTGAGAGGGTTAGGTCCCATCCTGAGGTGGCAGGCATATGTATTGGAGGAACTCCCCATGTCATCTCATTATTTGCGGATGACGTTATTTTGACCTGCACAGACCCTGAGACATCATTGACACATGTTGGGCACATACTAGAGGAATTTCAGTCAGTCTCCTACTACAAGGTGAATGAACTTAAATCAAATATCCTTGGTGTGGCAGTGGACTCCAGGCTCCGGGCACGGCTCCGGAGCTTGGTACACTATCACTGGCAGGAAGAATCTATGGACTATTTGGGCATCAAATTGACTGCCTCCACGACATCTCTGTTCAAGGCTAATTTCCTCCCCCTACTGGCCTCCACAACTCAGGACACTCTCAGACTTCAGAAGTTCTATCTTTCATGGTCTGGTAAGAATGCGGCCTTTAAGATGTTAATACTGCCCAAAATATTGTACATTTTCCGTGCGATACCTATTCAAATCCCAAATAATTTCTACAAAGCACTGCAGACACTACTCAGTAAGTTTCTTTGGTCCAGTAAGCCACCTAGAACGCCACACAAAACACTCACCAGACATGTCTTGGTGGGAGGTATGGGAGTGCCAGACGTAAAAGACTACCATATGGCAGCTATATTGGCACAATCCAAACATTGGTTATGTACAGAACAGGCACCTTTGTGGTGTTCCTTGGAACACTCCTTTGCACCACAACCCTCACTGAAGGACCTAATTTTGGCACTCCCATTTACAGGGAAGTCTAGGATAATCGACCACCCAACTATCTCGGCCACGGTCCAAGCATGGAAATTCTTCTATGCCCACAGGTCTAAGGGGGGGGCTCAAACTAAGGCACCTATTGCATTGTCCACATTGAGTGCATTATCCCCGGACTTATGCACTTCACACTGGGGAAAATACGGACTAAATCATGTCCTGGATTTGTACACTCACTCCACCCTAATATCGTTCACTGAGCTATGTCTGAGATTCCCAGACTTTAAGTCTGAATTTCTGACATATCATAGGGTCACCCACATCTTGCACACTTTGCCAGAGCTACATGTCACTTTCCCTTACCAAGTTCATAAGTTTTGTTTTACTGACACCGTAGGCAGGAGGGGGATCAGCATATTCTACAACGCACTGCATGACAGGTCCCTGTTTTTAAAACAATCCCATTTACTGAAATGGGAAAAAGATTTGCAACAGACGTTCACGGATGCCCAATGGCTGAAAGCCTTTAAGCTGAATTACGCACTTACTAAATGCTCCACCTTTAGAGAAGGGGCACAAAAGATCCACCTACGTTGGTATAGGCCCCACTATGTTTTAGCTAAGTATGGCGGGTCCTGCTCAAACCTATGTTGGAGAGGATGTGGGCAAGTCGGTACATTGGTGCACATGTTGTGGTCATGCTTATCCCTACGGAGTTTCTGGTCCTCAATACATAGACTGATAGCAGATGTCACGGGTATTCTCAACAGAATTAAAGTGGAACAGGCCTTACTGGGTATTGGAATGGACTGGTATCCTCCTTCCAGTAGGGTAGTAGTCCAACACGTTCTTTATGCGGCCAGACTAGCGATAGCTCGCAACTGGAAAAGCCAGGTGCTGCCCTCAAAAAGAGAAGTGATACAGATCGTAGGAGAGTCGTTTGAATACGAAAAAATTCTTTCATGCTCTACTCAAAACTTTAAACAATTTAACAACAGGTGGCAATTATGGGAGGCATTTCGAACATCCAGAATGTAATCCTGTTTTCCTTCCTTTTTTTTGTATGAATACTATTTCTGGACGGGTGCGGCTCCAGGGGGCGGAAATGTTCCCGTTTGGGTGCTTCCTGGGGTCTGCACGTGTCTTGAGGTAACTGCAACGGTTGACAGACAACGTGGAGAGGGGTGGCTACTACCCCGCCTTGCTGCTCACCCTTTTTCCTACTGTTTTCCCTCTTCCCCTTTTGTTTCCTTCTGTTTTTGTTCCCCTCTGTGCTTTTTTTTTCTTTGCTTAAGGGTTAATATGCAAATTTGCTGACATACATGGCTATCACAGCCTTGTTAAGGATGGTTATGTACACAAATGTTTTCTTCATTTTCTTAAACCACTGTGTTTACTGGTCACATTTATATGTTACTCTGTACACCATGTTAACTCGTGTTTTGTACTTTCTTGAAAATCCAATAAAAACTATTTAAAAAAAAAAAAAAAAAAAAAAGAAGCACTTACTGTCCACTGTGGACCAGGTTGGAATGTCAGAGGAGAAGCTGCTGGAGTTCTTGGCCATGTACCGAAACACGAATCACGCTACTACTGGGCTGTCCCCAGCTTTTCTTATGTTTGGCAGGCATCTCCGCACCAAACTTGATTTACTTCGTCCACAGGAACAGTCATCAACACCTCCTCCGCCAGGCCGTCCTGGTTTCCGTGCTGGTGATCTCGTATGGTTTCGGAATTACAGAGGTTTGCCTCCTTGGCTTCCTGGCATTATTGATCGGCCTCTTGGAAGGAGAAAAGTGGAAAGGTCACAGTTATACTGCCAAACATCACACCTAGTGCATGTGCTCAGCGTCATATCCAGAGGTTGTCTTTGGGAAATAGACGTTTGAATGCTGTCTGCATTGCTGCAGAGGTTGAATGGGTGGGAGGTCAGCCTGTTAGTGCTCAGACCATATGCCAGACACTGCATAAAACTGGTCTGCATGGCTGTTTTCCCAGAATGAAGAATGATGCACAAGAAAGCCCGCAAACAGTTTGCTGAAGACAAACAGACTAAGGACATGGATTACTGGAACCATGTCATATAGTCTGATGAGACCAAGATAAACTTATTTGGTTAAGATGGTGCCAAGCGTGTGTGGCGGCAACCAGGTGAGGAGTACAAAGACAAGTGTGTCTTGCCTACAGTCAAGCATGGTGGTGGGAGTGTCACGGTCTGGAGCTGCATGAGTGCTGCCGGCACTGGGGAGCTACAGTTCATTGAAGGAACCAACATTTACTGTGACATAATGAAGCAGAGTATGATCCCCTCGTTTCAGAGACTGGGCCCCAGGGCAAGATTCCAACATGATAATGACCCCAAACACACATCAAAGAAGACCACGGCCTTGCTAAAGAAGCTGAGGGTAAAGGTGATGGACTGGCCAAGCATGTCTCCAGACCTAAACCCTATTGAGCATCTGTGGGGCATCCTCAAAGGGAAGGTGGAGGAGCACAAGGTGTCTAACATCCACCAGCTCCGTGATGTCATCATGGAGGAGTGGAAGAGGACTCCAGTGGCAACCTGTGAAGCTCTGGTGAACTCCATGCCCAAGAGGGTTAAGGCCGTGCTTAGAAAATAATGGTGGCCACACAAAATATTGACACTTTGGGCCCAATTTGGACATTTTTACTTAGGAGTGCACTCACTTTTGTTGCCAGTGGTTTAGGCATGAATGGCTGCGTGTCAAGTTATTTTGAGGGGACAGCACATTTACACTGTTATACAAGCTGTACGCTCACTACTTTACATTGTAGCAAAGTGTCATTTCTTCAGTGTTGTCAGGTAAAAAGATATAATAAAATTTTTACAAAAAATGTGAGGGGTGTACTCACTTTTGTGAGAAACTGTAGCTTGGGGTGTCTACTTTCCAAAAAGGGGTCAATGGGGGGAGGGGGGGGGTCGTGCTGTCTTTGAATTATTAGGGCTTCTGAAACTGTGATGGGTAGTGAGGAAGTGAAATGAGAAATTTACGCCCTTTGAAAGCCTGAAGACGGTGATTGGTTTTTGGCACCCGTAAGCAGCTAGGCTCCCAAAAAGTCTCACACATGCAGTATCATAATACTTAGGAGAAGCAGCAGAATGTATTTTGGGGTGTAATTCCACATAAACTCCTGGCATGTGTGAGCAATGTATCATTTCAATGACAACTTTATGTAAAAAAAAATATTTTTTTTTGTCATTTTTTAAACACTTGAGATAAAAAAATTAAATATTCAATGGGCTCAACATGCCTTTCATCAAATTCCTTGGGGTGTCTACTTTCCAAAAAGAGGTAATGGGGGGGGGGGGGGTTTGTACTGCCCTTCCATTTTAGCACTTCAAGAAATGAGATAGGCTGTCACAAAGTAAAAGCTGCGTAAATTCCAGTATACAGTATATACCATAGTTTGTAGATGGTATAACTTTTTCGCAAACCAAGAAATATCCACTTAAGATTTTTTTTTACCAAAGACATGTAGCTAAATGCATTTGGCCTAAGTGTATGACAAACATTGAGTTTATTGGATATTTTTATAGGAAAACAGAAAATATATTTTTTCTCAAAACTTTCACTTTTTTTTTTTTTCGTTTATATCAATAAAAATTAAAATCCCAGTGGTGATCAAATACCACTAAAAGAAATCTCTATTTGTGGGAAAGAAGGACATCAATTTTGTTTGGGTACAGCATTGCATGACCGCGCAATTATTAGTTAAAATCATGCAATGCCCGATTGCAAAAAATGGCCTGGTCAATAAGGTGGTAAAACCTTCCAGTCCTTAAGTGGTTAAATTAACACAGAATACAGCGCATTAACTGCAAAAGACCTTCCTAGTATAAATGGAACCATCAGTTGCCAGTTTGGCCAGGTATTGTTATGAGTTGGATACACTTTATCTGCAAGCCAGCATGTGAAGCTGTTTTTACGGAAGAATAAATATTTGCTGGCATCAAATTCTCAGCAACTGTGTACATTTCGATGCCCTTGGAAGGTAAACAAAGTCTTGAAAGTGACTTAAAAAACTTTTTTGTGTAAAAAAGTTCAAAAAGCTAGCTGTGCTATGTCTTAAAAAGAGGTTAAAAAAAGTTTTTCTTGCTTGGATAGAGACTCTACAACAGTGGTTGCCAACTTAAGAGCTAAAGGGGGCTTCAAATGTGAATCCTGACATCACCAATGGGCTGCAGATAATGTTCAGTGTATGTAATGCTTGAGATGACTGTCAGAAACTGCAGACCTAATAGAGGAAATGAGTGCCAGGGAGTGTGGACAGGCTATGTACAAGAAATAGAATACGGCACCCCAGGATCACGTTGCTGGGTAGTGATACTGCCAGCAGAATTGGGAAACCGACTCACCTAATAAAGGTGGCGCCTAACCCTTCAAACTCCAGAACACAGACAGTAGCTGAAAAGGAAATGGGGAACAGAAACCCAAAGGAGTTTTATAGTGGAGGAAGGGAATCAGGTAGACTGCGGTGACCTCATGTAAAACATTATTTTATTGTTTATTCTTTATTGTTGCATAATATGTAAAATCGAACACAGATAATGATAAGAGCAGGCTACACAGAAGGGTTAATATGACAACGAGTCATATTAACCCCTCTCTGAAGTCTGCTCTTATCATCTGTGTTCGATTTTACATATTATGCAACAATAAAGATTGTTATACATGAGGTCACCGCGGTCTGCCTGATTCCATTCCTCCACTATAGAACTCCTTCAGGTTTCTGTTCCCCATTTCCTTTTCAGTGTGGACAGGCTACATTTGTTTTTGGGGATACGCTGCAACAGACAAAACAAAACCAGGAACATGTCAGAGGCATAGATAAGGGGGGGGAGGCAGGGGGGTTCAAACCCCTTCAGAACATCCTGTCCAAGTGTCAAGAGCAGAATAAATTACACATTTAATTAAGCCCAAGGCCGCTGCTGCCAAGCCGCCTCCCATCCGCCAGATCTGTTAGAACTAGTAGTTGGTTGCTAGGACTGCCCAGTATCCTAACAACCAACCAATTGCTTATTTCACCCCTAACTACAGAGGAGGAGGAAGGAACGTCCTCGTACAGACCTGTTCCCAGTGCCCTGCCTGCCAGCTTTCACTTTTGGCTGCGGGCTGCACTGAGAATCTAAGTGGACTCTGCTGCAAGGGGGTAAGGAGCTTAGGGGGACCTTAATTTAATGTTGGGGAGGTGACTCTGGGCACCCTGATGTAAGGAAGGTGAGCTCTGGGGAACTTACAGTAAGGAAGGAGGCTCTAGGGGACTCTGATGTTATTTGAGGATTACTCTGGGTATCTTAATTTAAGGAAGAGGGCTCTAAAAAACCCTGATGTAAGGGGGTGTCTCTGGGGAATCTGATTTAAAAGTAAGGGTTTTGGGGACCCCAATGTACAGAAGAGGGCTCTGAGGACTTAGATGTAAAGATCATGCCTCTGGGGACCCTAATATAAAGAGGAGGGCTCTGGGGGCCCTGATGTAAGGGGGGTGTCTCTAGGGATCCTGGTGTAAGGAGAGTGTCTCTGGGGATCCTGATGTAAGGAGAGGAGCTCTGAGGAACCTGATGTAAGGAACAGGACTCTGGGTACGCCGATGTACAGAAAGTGTCTTTGGGTATTCTTATAGAAAGAGGGAGCTCTTGGAACTCTGATGTAAAGTGGGAGTGACTCTGGATAGCCTGATGAAAGGAGGGGGGCTCTGGGGACCCTGATGTACGTAGGGTGTTTCTGGGGATCCTGGTGTAAACAAGAGGGCTCTCGGGACCCTGATGTAAAGGAGGTGCCTCTGGGGACCCTGATGTAAAGAAGAGGGCTCTGAGGACCCCAATGTAAAGGTTGTTTCTCTGGGGACCCTTATGTAAGGAGGGGGGCTCTGGGGACACTGATGTAGTAGGAGATGTCTCTGGGTATCCTGATGTAAATAAAAGTGCTCTGACGACCCCGATGTAAAGGGGGTGCCTCTTGGGACCCTGATGTAAGGAAGAGGGCTCTGGGGACTGTGATGTAAGGAGGGGTAACTCTGGGGACCCTAATGTAAGGAAAAGGATCTCTGGGGACCCCGATGTCTAGCAGGTGTCTCTGTGGACACTTATGGAAGGAGGGGGGCTCTAGGAACTCTGGTGTAAAGTGGGGGTGGCTTTGAGGACCCTGCTGTAAGGGGTTGTCTCTGGGGATCCTGATATAAAGAAGACGGCTCTGGGGATCCCAATGTAAAGTGGGTGCCTTTGGGGATGTAAGGAGAGGGGCTCTGGGGAACCTAATGTAAGGAATGGGACTCTGGGGACCCCAATGTAAAGGGGGTGTTTCTGGGGACCCTTAATAAAAGAGGGAAGCTCTGGAAACTCTGATGTAAAGTGAGGATGACTCTGGGGATCCTGATAAAAGAAAGGGCCCTATAGATATTGATGTAAGGGGGTGTCTCTGGGGACCCTAATGTAAGGAGAGGGGCTCTGGGGACCCTGATTTAAAGGGGCTGTCTCTGGGGATCCTGATGTAAATAAGAGGGCTCTGGGGACCCTGATGTACATGGGGTGTGTCTGGGGCTCCTTATGGCAGGAAGGGTAACTCTGGGGACCCTAATGTAAGGAAGGGGAGCTATGAGGACCCCAATGTAAAGGTGGTATCTATGGGGACCCTTATGGAAGGAGGGGGGCTCTGGGAACTTTGATGTAAAGTGAGAGGGACTCTGGGGATCCTGATGAAAGGAAGAGGGACCTCTGGACCCTGATGTAAGAGGGGTTTCTCTGGGGACCCTGATGTGAGGAGGGGGGCTCTGGGGACCCTCATGAAAAGGGGGTGTCTCTGGGGATCATGATGTAAGGAAGAGGGCTCTGGAGACCCTGATGTAAAGGGGTGTCTCTGGGGACCCCAATGTAAGGAGGGGAATTTCTGGGGATCCTGATGTATGGAGGGGGAGCTCTAGGGACCCTGATGTAATGTGTGGGTGACTCCGGGAATCCTGATGTAAGGAGTGGGGATCTAGGGACCCTGATTTATGAGGGGATGACTCTGGGGACCCTGACTCTAACGACTCTGATATAAGGGGGAACTCTGATGGGTATTCATGACCAATGGAGTAATCTGATGTGAACAGGTGGACTCCCCCTGACTGCTGCACTCTATTTGTTGTTTTGTATTGTAAGGATCTTGGCCCCTGCATTCTGTACATGACATTGGAAGTTGCATAGTCCTGACCAAAGTGTTCATTTGCTTTAATGAAGTTCTTCTTTAAGGCAGGCTCAGACAGAAAAAGTGTTACTTGTGTGACTGTGTGCAGAAATGCATATGGGATGGAAATGTTTCATTTTCTTTTTAAATGATCCTTTGTTCAGAGGTTTATATGTATTAGGATGTATGAGATTGTAGGTTGTGACATAGTTAGTAAGAATATTTTGTGGGTTCGAGGTCTGCGGTATATGTGTGCAAAGTATACAGTAACTAGGCAAAGATTCTGTCTCCATTTAAGCCCCTCCCACTGTTATGCAAAATCTGTCCTCTACCTCATTTACTATTGACCCCTGAAGTCTGTGTCCTTTTAAGCCATGGCCAAAAGTCAGCACAATGAGAACGACACCCAATATTTGCAGAGGTGCACTGCGTGCGCCGCACTCTCTTTTTCTGGGGCTGGGGAATTATGATCTTGCACACAGGCCCATTGCTTTCAGAAAACTCCCTCAAATCCAACCTTAATGAGCAGGCGCAAGAGGCGCCCTCCTGTGACACTGTGTGCTATTTGAGAGAGCTGAACCCCGCCCCAGAAAATAAATAATCTTCGGCCCTGGAACATGTTACACGAGGCTAGTAGAGATCATACCCTAATAAATGTTCCCACTAGAGACTGCTGAGGTCTAAGGGCCACACATCATATACCAAAGGGCAACAGGTTGGGCACCAGGACTCTACAGTATATTGGAAGTGTAAGTGTATGCATCTAGTAAAAACTTTATAAACCTATATTTACATTTTAAAGATGCTTTCCTTGAGAAGACTGCTTTATTGTTGCTGGTATGTGATATTACATTTTTGCACAGCAAATAGAATCAAGGGAATTTTTTAAAGGTGTAGGTTTTCCTTATCATCATACATGGCATACATAACAATGTACAAAACAACAATTGTACAGCTTCCATTACAGTTGAGTCTACATATTTTGCTAATGGTAATGTTCCAGAAATTATAGGTGTAAAATGAATACCAGGATCGGTTCCAGGGTGGGGTGAAGGGAGGGCAAGACTGATGGCGAAAAAAGGTAAAGGAGGAATAGGGGGAAATAAGGTGGGATTGCAAATGAGCGAATAGAAGGGTTAAGAGCAAAAAAGAAGGTATGATGTTGAATTCTGTGAGGTTCGGGGGCACTACAAGGAGATCGGGGGGTGGGGATTTGTGTTGGGAGGGGGATGGGGGAAAAGGATTTGTGCTAGAATGGGGGATTTGGAGGTTTGTGCTAAGAGGGGACATTTTTTTTGGGAGGAGGATTTGTGCTAGTAGGGATGATTGGGGGGCAATGGTGCTAGGAGGGGAAATTTGGGGAGGAGTATTAGGAGTGAGGATGTGGGGGGGGGATTTGTGTTGAGAGGGGAGATGAGGGAAGAGGATTTGTGCTAGGATGGGGGATTTGGGGGTTTGTGCTAGAAAAGGTAGAATGGTGGGGGGATTTGTGCTAAGAGGGAATTTTTTGGGGGGGAGGGGGATTTGGGCTAGTAGGAATGATTGGGGGCATTTGTGCTAGGGGGGCGGGGTTTGGGGAGGTGTTCTAGTAGTGGGGATTAGGGGAGGAGGATTTGTGTTTGGAGAGGGGTGGGGGAAGAGGATTTGTGCTAGGATGGGGGCTTTTGGGGTTTGTGCTAGAAAAGGTTATATGGTGGGGGGGGGGGGGTTGTGCTGAGAGGGTAATTTTTTGGGGAGGGAGATTTGTGCTAGTAGGGATGATTAGGGGGGAATTTGTGCTATGAGAGGAAATTTGGGGAGGTGTTCTAGGAGTGGGGATTGGTAGGGGGATTTGTGTTGACAGGGAAGATGGGGAAGAGGATTTGTGCTAGGATGAGGGATTTGGGAGTTTGTGCTAGAAAAGGTAACACGGTGGGGGGGGGGGGGGGGGGATATGTGCTAGGAGGGGACTTTTTTTTGGGGGGGGGGGGATTTGTCCCAGCAGGGATGATTGTGCTAGGAGGGGAAATGTGAGGGGGGGGGGATTGGGGAAGGGAAGGTAACTAAACATCATTAGAACAGTTTCTACTCATATGAGTTAGTTTATACATAGGTAAGACAGCATTGATGAAGGTATCCCAGGAGGACACTGCAAGCGGTAGGGAAGATTTCCATGAAAAGGGATTTCTTCCTTAGTATAGAACAATAGGTATGAAATTAGCAGCTTTATGTGAGGAGATATTTATACATCTCCATGTACAGTTGTGTTCAAAATTATTCAACCCCCACTGAAATTGATTGTTTTGGCCAGTTTGACATTGATTTTGATCATTCAGCCATCCTGCTTACAATTAAATCAAAGAGGCACGTGTAGGTCAGACAAATATTCATTCAGGGGTATGCAAGATGATTACAGCCACACACATCTACACAGGTTGAACTGGATGGACTTTTGTCTTTATTCAACCTCACCAACTATGTAACTATGTAAAAAATATAACATAACATTTATAATGAAATAACCACAAATGTCTTTTCTGTGCTCACATCATTATCAGTTTTATTCAACCCCCAAGTGACATTCAATCTTAGTACTTAGTACAACATCCTTTTACAGTTATAACAGCTTTTAAACGTGAAGCATAGCTTGACATAAGTGTCTTGCAGCGATCTACGGGTATCTTCGCCCATTCGTCATGGGCAAAAGCCTCCAGTTCAGTCACATTCTTAGGCTTGTGCACTGTAACTGCTTTCTTTAAGTCCCACCAGAGGTTCTCAATCGGATTTAAGTCTGGTGACTGTGATGGCCACTCCAAAATGTTCCAGCCTTTAATCTGCAACCATGCTCTAGTGGACTTGGAGGTATGCTTGCGATCATTGTCCTGTTGAAAGGTCCAACATCTCCCAAGCCTCAGGTTTGTGACGGACTGCATCACATTGTCATCCAATATCTTCTGGTACTGAAGAGAATTCATGGTACCTTGCACACGCTGAAGCTTCCCTGTACCTGCAGAAGCAAAACAGCCCCAAAGCATGATTGACCCCCCACCATGCTTCACAGTAGGCAAGGTGTTCTTTTCTTCATAGGCCTTGTTCTTCCTCCTCCAAACAAAGCGTTGATCTATGGGCCCAAACAGTTCTAATTTTGTTTCATCAGTCCACAGAACACTATCCCAAAACTTCTGTGGTTTGTCCACATGACTTTTGGCATACTGCAGTCGACTCTTCTTATTCTTTGGAGACAGCAAGGGGGTGCGCCTGGGAGTTCTGGCATGGAGGCCTTCATTACGCAGTGTGCGCCGTATTGTCTGAGCAGAAACTTCAGTACCCACATCTGACAAATCTTTTCTTAGTTCCTCAGCAGTCACACGGGGACTTTTCTCCACTCTACGCTTCAGGTAGCGCACAGCAGTCGAAGTCAGCATCTTCTTTCTGCCACGACCAGGTAGCGTTTCAACAGTGCCCTTTGCCTTGAATTTGCGAATGATGCTTCCTATGGTGTCTCTTGGTATGTTTAACATCTTTGCAATCTTCTTATAGCCATTGCCCTTCCTGTGAAGAGTAATCACCGCTTCTCTTGTCTTCCTGGACCATTCTCTTGACTTCACCATGTTTGTAACCACACCAGTAAATGTCTAGAAGGAGCTGAGTATCATTTTAAAGCTGCCTAATTGGTGCTTATTAGGCTTTATTGCTGCTCCCTGACATCCACAGGTGTTTTCAATACCTGATTGAAAACACTTCAATGAACCTCTGTTCTTCAGAGTGGTAGTCTTTAAGGGGTTGAATAATTGTGTCAATGAAGAATTCACAAAAGAAACATTTACTACTGTATTACAAAACCAATTGATGTCATTTTAGTTGCATATGGTTCTTTAGGAAGTCCTTGTAGGATTTCATTCTGAATACAATTACAAATGTACACTAAATTCCCTAAAGCCCTTTACAGCATTGGGGGTTGAATAACTTTGAACACAACTGTATGTGTGTGTATGTGTTTTCTACGAATGAATTTATGGTAATTTAATAAATATATATTTTTATGAAAAATTGGTATTCCCGGTTTACGTCCAGTGTTTATGATACCGTCAATTTTCATTATGCCTCTATTTCTTCCTTCTATACATCCCCATGTATACCCAGTAAGGCTACTAAGCTATAGTTTCAAGTTGGAGGTATCTGGACATAGATCCTATGCAATCTTTGTGGGATATAGTATACCCTGTGTATACATTTTATTTAAATCATTTTGTCTCTAGAGGAAAATACCAGTTTAGAAATCATCTCTGTCCAAATTTAAAGGTTAATCTTCCAAATGTTCCCACAATCTGTCAATTTTAGGTAAATCAGTACAGAGAAGAAAGGCATACAGGGAGGTAAAAGTTTTTTGTAATACTCTGCACAACAGGCTTTCTATGGGGTCAGTCTGAATGACAGATAGATGCTTAGAGGTCCAAATAATTTATATTATTTTAAAGGAAACACTGTATATGAATTTTTGGCACTATCACAGTTTACATTTATATCTATTTTATTTATCTATTTAAATATTGATTTATACACACACGGATTGTAATACACATTTTTTAATTTACGTTTACATTTTCCCTGAAGCGCAGTATAACCTGAAAGGTTTTTATACTGAAAGTGCCCAGACTTGGGAATCAGGGATAATTCTAAAATGGGGCAGTGAGGGATTTCCCAATACCGGAAGGAACAAAGTGGATAGGTTTGTGGAATCAACATGTAGTCATAGCCCACACCCTAAGGTGCCTCTAGTAGGTCCAGAAAGTCTGGGATATGCCTTAGGGTCCCTGAAGACTAAATTATCCAGCTCTGGAAAAGATCCCAGGTAGGCTGTTTACAAACATTCTGTTGCATGATCGGTTAGCTGGGCAAACCACCACCTAACTGTGACTAAGATTGCAGCCCCATAGTACAACCTAAAATCAGGTAAAGCTAAAAAACTCCTCTGGATGGGTAAGTGCAACGTAGAACTAGCAAGTCTTGGTGGAGCTCCATTCTAGATGAATGTGCTTTTACATTTATTCATTTCTCTAATTTTCTTCCTCATTAACCAGACAGGATAATTTCTAAATATGTAATCGAATTTGGGTAAAAACATAATTTTAATGATATTTAGCAGAGTGCAAAGTAGATCTAGAAAGTTTTGGTGAAGCTCCATTCCAGATGAAGATGCTTATATATTGATTCATTATCTAAAGAATAGACATGTACAATACATTTTGGTCAAATTTTTGGTTACTCTGATTTATCCGAATCTCCAAATGAAATAGTAACGAATTTAGTTGAATCTCGTTTAACTTAATTTCGTATATTGGCTTTCTACTGAATTTCAAATTTTCTGAATAATTCAAAATTAGATAGATTGAAAAATGATCGACCGATTCGCATTCTGTGCGAAGAATAGCTGGTTGTTAAGGAGCAGGCCAGGAAGTCGGCCACTGCATCCTTAACAACTAATGCCTCATCAGCTGTCAGCGGGCTTCCTTACTGACAACTAAAATGTAAACAATAGAATGCTGGCAATGAACAATTCAGAAAAAAACTATGTGGGGTCACCCCCAAAATCTATACCTTACCCTTATCCGAGCATACAGCCCAGTAGGCCAGGAAAGGGGGGAGACGAGAACGAGCACCTACCCTTCTGAATCCTATCAGGCCACATGCCCTCAACATTGGGGGGGTGCATCGTGATTGGCGATGGATGTACACCGGTGACATTTTTAAAAAAAATTTAATAAAGGACTTTCGTTGTGTCTTTACTCACTTTTTACACTTTTTTGGTGAATGGGTAGGACTCATTCACATAGAGGGGGCCAAGATCTGAGGGCCCCCAGATTCCGATAAGCCCCCCCCCACCCACAGACCCCCACAACCACTTACCTTGGTGCCCCCCTGCCCTAAAGCACTCCCCCATGTTGAGGAAATGTGGCCTGGTATGGTTCAGGAGGGAGGGGGTGCTTGCTCGTCTCCCCTCTTTTCCAGGCCTGCCAGGCTGCATGCTCAGATAAGGGTCTGGTAGGGATTTTGGGGGGGACCCAACACAGTTTTTCTTTTTAATTTTGGCACGGGGTTCCCCTTAAAACCCATACCAGACCCAAATTTTTTTTTCTAAATTTTTTATTTCCGCCATTCTTTTATTTACATTTCAACTGTCAATGGGGAAGCCTGCTGAAAGCTGATGAGTAATCGGTTGTTAAGGACGCTGCGGCTAGCTTCCCATCCCACTCCATAACAACCAGCTATTCTTCACACAGAATTTGAATCGGCCGATCATTTTTCGACTGATCCGAATTCGATTTGTTTCAAAAATGTGGAATTTGTTAGAAAATAGTAAACAAAGCAAAATTAAACAAAACTAAATGAAACAAATTCCAAAACGAATCAACAAAACAAAATTAGTAACTAATCTAGTTAAAAATTAGTACCGAATCTTTCAAAAACAAAACTAAAAACATTTTTTTATTCTGCACATGTCTACTAAAGCAGCGGTCCTCAACCTTTTTGGCAACGGTTACCAGTTTAGTGGAAGAACAATTTGCCAAGGACCGGGGTAGCGGTTGCTTGGCGACTGCGGTGGGTGATTTGTCGTGGCAATGGCTGGTGTTTCAATTATCATGACACCATGGTTGATTGGTGTCAGAATGATTGAAGCACATTATTTCTATTATTACATATGTAATGTAAAATAAAATAGTTCAACTCACCAAAATGCAAAAACAGTGGGAGCAATGATTATGTCATTTGCCACCTTCGCCTGCCACCAGATGCATCATGCCACTTGCCATCATCGCCTGCCACTAGATGCAGCTTGCCACTTGCCACCATTGCCTGCCACCAGATGCAATGTGTCACTTGCCATTATGGCCTGCCACCAGATGCAGCGTTTCACTTGTTACCGTCACCTGCCACCAGATGCAGAGTGTCACTTGCCACCGCTGCCTGCCACCAGATGCCGCATGTCACTTGCCACCATTACCTGCCACCAGATGCAGCTTGTTACTTGCCACAGTCGCCACTTGTCACTAGCCTGCCACTGGATGCAGCTTCCCACTGTAGTCTGCCAGCTCAAACACCAGATGCATATTTTCACTTTAAGGCCAATTTATAAAGGTTTTCTGCAGTGATACGGCATCCAGAGCATCCCGCATTTAAGAGCAGGGAAACATGTGCAGTTTTGCTATACTGCTGCCCTATGACAGTCAGAAGGCAGAACAGCGATAATGCGAGGTGATTGGGGCGAGACAATGATATCATCTCTCTGCTCGCCCTTTTCCAGTGCAGCCATTGCTGCCTTACTGCAAATATGGCCCGGAACGGTACTGGTTCACAGCCTGGGGGGTGGGACCCCTGTACTAAGGAGCATCCCCAGTAACCAGACAGGACTATTTCTGAATACGCCATTTTATTTGGATAAAAACATAATTTTAATGATATTGATATGTCTCATCAAATATAGGGGGGGGGGGGGGGGTTTGACCAGAAGGAGCATTTCTCTCATATTTGTTGGATTATCTGCACAGCTATCTATTCATGCGATTACACAAATATTTAAAATGGTGACTCATTGAAGTGGAGCAGGGACTGCCAAGTGCCAACTTCCTAGCACTGGAATCCAGGGGAAAAAGGCCTGGCTTAGATCAATAATAGTTATACCTGAAATTTAACTAAAGGAGTCAAATATATCCATGGCAGCCTCGAGAAATGGACCTGCATTGTGTGTGAATACAAAGGCATTGACAATATATAATTGCAGCCTCTCCTCTAGGTTACCTACCCTAAGGCATTGTACCTGTGGAGAGCACTGTACTGTGGTGACTAGGGGGTCCAGTGCAAGAGTGGAGAGGCTAGCTGAAAATGGACAGCCTTGGAGGATCCCCTCTGTAACACAAAGGGTCAGAGATGGTTCTATTAGTATAAACTCTGGCTCTGTTTGCCTAATAGAGGATACGCAACCAATTCATGAAGCAGGCCCAAAACAATATCTTCACAGTATCACCGATAAGTCCACTCCACCAAGTTGATTGCCTTTTCAGTATTTAGTGGGGCAATAACTCTCAACCCTCCATTAATATGAGAAATTGCAAGTTTAAAGAATAGCCACCTAAGATTAATATCACTGCTGCTGCTGGACATGAATCCCATCTGGTCTACATAGATTAGGTTGTCTAGGACCTTAGAAAGTTGGTTGGCAAGAATGTTTGTAAACTCTTAGCATCAACATTCAGCAAAAAAGTAGGACAATATGAAGCACATTCATCTAATTATTTATGGCAGCAAAACAATAATGACCTCAAACATCCTCTCAGGGAGTGAACCGTGGGGGGTAAATTGCTGAAACATATTTGTTAGCCTTGGGATCAGTAAACCAACATGATGGGAGTCGAATTCAGTAGGAAGGTAATTTACCCCTGGGGTTTTACCAGCCTGCAACTGACAAATTTCCCTCTGCACCTATTTGCCTTGAACAGTAATATCCACCTCCAGCTCTTTTTGTACAGAGGTGTTCAGGGAAGGGAGGGAGATTCCATCTTAATAACCAAAAAGGTCAGCCTCACCATAATAGACCTTAGTGGAATAAATACTCTTCTAATAATTTATAACATGCGGTTGATGTGGTTAGGATCAGATAAAATTATCCCTGTGGAATCTCAGATCTACACTAAATGGGTACTGGTAAACCGCCCCTTAACCAACCATGCCAACAATTTTCTATTCTTATCACCATGTTCAAAAACTCGTAGTAGTTTGGAGGATACACTTTTTGGCCTGTTTTTCCCTCAGCAGTTTCAATTCTCTCACAATCAAGAACACAGGGACACTTCTTTAAACCAGCAAGAAGAAAGTTCAAAACGAATCTTAGAAAGCACTATTTTACCAAAAAAGTAGTTTATGCATGGAATAGATTTCCAGCAGAGATAGTGGATCAGCAACAGTAAGTGGATTTAAACATGCTTTTGGATAAACATACTTTATGTAGATCTATATTATCTAACTACAAAAAAAAAACATAAAGATGTAGAAAAGAAAAACAGAAAAAAATGAAAAGATGAAAAAAATAGGGCAGACTCAATGGACCACTTGGTCTTTTTCTGCCATCAGCCTTCTATAGCATTTCACTAAGCCTGGTAAGCTGCTTGATTTGGGTGTTCCACATACATTACCTCCATATATCTCATTTCCTCCTCCAAGGCCAAGACACACTGCTGTGTCTCTCTTTACTTTTTTAAATGTGCAAACCATATTCCCCCTTATTCAAGCCTTAAAAGCATCTCACAGGAATCAAAGGATTAACAGAATTGATGATCCAGTGCTGACAGACAGTTTCCTCAGTTGCTAATGCTACCTGCTGGCCTATAACCCACTATCAACCTCCACATCCTGTTCTGTGAGGTATGAGACGTGGACAGTTTAATTAACAATAGTGCATAGTCAGAAATGGCTCTAGGTAGAACTTGGGCCACTGTCACCAACTGAAGCATGTCAAAGCAGGAATAAGAACCAAGAAGGGAACCATGGGTAGCTGCTGTGTATTGGTTGCAGCAGGAATAAAGGTGCCTTCAAACGTATCAAGTCAAAGGTAGCAGCCTAATGTAACAAATCTGGGGAGGATTGAGAAATAGGTTAGAGTAAGGGTTGAGCGAACATGGACTGTATTGTTCGGGATCTTACCGGACTTTTGGGTGTTCGGTACCCAGACACAGACCCGAACATTTTACTGTATGTTCGGGATACAGTCTGTTGTTCGGTAATTTATTTCACGTTTTGGCGCGGTTTTAATGGCGCGGTTTCAACAGCTGCAGGGCAGCCAATCAACAAGCGTTTAACTAGTGTGCCCTTAGAAGCCATCACAGCCATGCCTACTACTGGCATGGCTGTGATTGGCCAGTGCAGCATGTGACCCAGCCTCTATATAAGCTGGAGTCCCGTAGCGCCGCACGTCACTCTGCTCTAACTACTGTAGGGAGAGGTTCCTGATGCTGCTGAGGGAGAGATAGGAGATTATTGTAGGGGCAGGCTGGAGATTGCTTTCAGGGAAAGAATAGGAAGAATCTTCTTTAATCGGACAGCGATCTACATCGATTTTATTGTGTGGGGGTGCAGAGGACGATCTTTTTTCCCTGACCTGAGCCCAGTGAGGAGGAGGGAGAAAAAAAGGTTAGGTTGACGGCGTGCGGCGTGCAGCGGCCATGTAATGCAAGCTCAGTGCACATGTGTCTGCTTAATCTGGATTTAAGAAAAAAGAAAAAGTTTTTTCCTTCATATTTTACTGTGACATACAGGGCCGGATTTAAAGAAACTGCAGCTTCAAACATCTATGACGTGTTTCAGTTTCGCCGCGTTCAAATCAATTAACTGGCGCTGCGGCGAATTGGCGAGTAAAACAGCAATAATGAATTCCGCCGTCAGCGGGATTCACTTACGATCGCGGCTTCGCCAATTCGCAAACTTATGTCTTCCTGCTTATAGCAGTTTCACATAGCGATGTGGGCTAGTGGATTAGTGCACACATCACATGTCTGTAATTCATCTCCCTCTGCTGTAGGTTCGAGGCTTACCATCTCCACCTACTTTTTTTATTTTCTTTTTTTGTTTATATTGCTAAAATGGAACGGATTACATCATATATATTGCTAAATAATGTTACACTCAGAAGCGCTTGCAAGCTTACACCATTTTAAGTGTTTTTTTGATCTTGTCTGTGTGTCGAATCGATCTTATGAAGGAAAGTACCAAAGGCAAGTGACCAAACCCCTACCCTACTTCAGGGCAAGATGAAACCTCACAATTTTACCATGGTCTTCTTCCCACATTCCATACAATGTTTAGTTCTTTAGCTATATGTGCTTTTTAGCCTTAACACACTCCATTTTTTCCACCATACAGCTTTATTCTGCACAATAGCTAAGTGCTTTGCAACTTCACTGCAGTTCACAACGTCATGGGTTCAAATCACATCACTACACTTGGGATCTCTTTTCACTCTCATTTTTTTAAACAGTTTTTTTAAACTATCTTGAATTTGGGGGGGGGAGGGGGGTGTCCTACCCAAATTTCAAGCACATCAATGGAAACAACACAATTTTGATTTTATGAGTGTGGTCCTAGTTTTATCGAGATGCAATTCTTTACATATTTACCATGGTTCTTACAATTTCTTGACCAATAAACATAGGTGTCTGATATTGGACTCTCTCCATATTTCAACAACACAGGCCCTCATAGTCCAACACTACATTTGCCTCACACCTCAACACAACACTGTCACATCCCTACTCTACATTACAACCCCTCACATCACCAGTACAAGCAGCATGCAAAGTGCAAAACTCCGGCCTTGGCAGCTTAATGGGCCATACACTAACAATTTGTCTAGACTTTTTCCTGTAGACTTAACCAAACCATATAATAGAAGCTCAAACCTCAACACTTTCAATTTGGATGCAATCAGGCAGGCCCTTGCACTACATAGAAAATGTCAATCGGAAGGATAAAGTCTTCTCTAAATCTTACAGTGTGGATGGCCCTTTTGTCTGTAGGCACCCACACAAAACAAAAAAACACATGTTCAATTCTAATGTATTTATTTATTTGAGAATGACAGCAGAAGGAGGGATGCAGCAAAAGAATATTGTCACTCTCCAGTCCGTGTGCCTTTACAGCGCCAGACCACGATCTTTGCTCCATGGCTACGGGATTCTGATGTCTTCCACAACTTCCGGCAGAGTTCAGAATCCATTCTGCACCTCTACCAGCTCATAGGGGACAGGCATGGCAAGGTTGCTGGGCAGCTTCCAAGCCACTTTCGAAGTTCCAGGGTGTTCATGTTGGTCATTGGCCATGTGCCTTACCAAATATCCACTGACCACAAAAGAAAATGAGTGGAGTCCATCAAGGTGGGTTTCTACCACCTACACCCGCAAGCAGTACCACTCCTGGAAAAATAAAACAAAGGATAAGACATTTCATTATGAAAATCACATCTTAATGCCTGTTTGCTTCATTCTGAACTTCATTTAATTTCGACATCACGAGTGAAATAACACATTTTATGCCAACTTACACAAACCAGAAATCATTAATGTAAACATTTGAATACACACCTGTGACGCCAGACAGCCCATCACCACAGGCTTCCCATGGTACGTGCCATGATTCCAAGATGTTGATGTTCTGGAAAATTACAACACCATAAGATACCAAGCAGCCGTTCATGTTATCAATAACTACACAGGTGGCATAGACACAAATAAACACCTGCCAGCTCTTCTCAGCCCTTTACACTATTCACAATACCAACATGTTTATGGTTAGAGGTGCATGTTTTTGCTCAAGTAACACAATTTTACCAATGTTGACTACACTTTATCTACAATGGCAAGTGTCATTGGCAGATGATAATCACCCTCTGTCTCCCTGTGAGTGGCACCTCTGCTAACTAGCTAATTAATACACATGCCCTATCTTGACCGGTTACAGTACTTACATGTAAAGTGGCTAGCAACCAGGGTATTCCGGGTGGCCATACCGGCAGCGGTGCTCCGCCGCCTGGGGGCCGCCGGCTGACGGACCTCTGGCTCCCTCTCCTCCGTCAGCTCCCAAGAATCATCCCGGGCAACGCACATGTTGTGCAACACGCAGCACGCCAGGATGATCTTGGAAGCCTTTGTAGGAGAGTACAGGAGTTCACCCCCAGGCCGGGCCAAGCAGAGAAACCGGGACTTGAGAAGACCTATGGTCAACTCAATGATACTCCGGCTTCTCCGCAAGGCCCTGTTGTAATTCCTCTCTGCTGGGCCCTGGGGGTACCTGATTGGAGCCATCAGCCACGTCAGCTGCGGGTAACCAGCATCCCCTGAAAAATAAGAAAAATATACATTAGTTATTCATATCATGTGACTTTAGATGACTCCTCAAAATGGGAGACAATTAGGCATTTTACTAAACAACCTGCTCGTCTGTTTGCAAAAAATCATATGAAACATCTCAACTCTGTCTAACTGCCTAAATCACTAATACAAATGGGAAAAAGGACACACAAAGTGGTGGGTTTCTCTTGCAAGTTACAACTTGGCCCCTATTCTGTTCCTATTACATTAGCCTAGGTCTTACTTCTGGAATATATCTGCAACTAGAGTGAGGAAACCAATATTGACTCACTTATGCAAAGTACTTTGGGGATATGGCAATACCATTGGAATCATTTGTAGGTTTTCTTTGGGTGGCTAGAGGACACCATTTACACATTGGTTAACCACCTTCATTGGACTCAAAGACAACTTTGCAAATCTTTCTTTTGTGAGCTGCTAAGCTGCTGATCTGGTTGTGTGTGAACAGCCTGACAACTAATAACACATCCATTTTAGGTAGGCTTTGCTTAAATCAGGGTGTACACCGATGTAGCTTATTCCTATGTCTATGTAATCTTACAGTTTATGTTGTTAAGACAAAATACTTTACCAATAAGCCACCCTTCGGGCATTTGTCCACTTTCAAACACCTCGTACAGAGTACTTGTTCTTAACATACTGGAATCATGGCACGACCCTGGGTGACCAGTGTTGACACTCATGATGCGCTGTTTGGCGTCACACACTAATTGGACGTTCACAGAGTGGTACTGCTTGCGGTTCCGGTATTCACTTTCGTGGCTCCTTGGGGGCCTAATGGCTATGTGGGTGCCATCGATTGCCCCTAGGATTTGCGGCATGTGTGCCCGCCGGTAGAAACCCAACTTGACTTCATTCCACTCATTTTCATTCTGTGGCCAGTGGATAAAATTGGGCACTATATCCACTATGGCATTAATGACCAACATGAACACCCTTGAAACTGTGGGCTGGCTAATGCCCATGATACTTCCCGAAGTGGCTTGGAAGCTGCCACGCCCTAAAATATACAAAGTGGCCAGCAATCTGGCCATGCCGGGCACCGCATGGCCGCGCTGTGTGTCCGGGTCAATTTTCTCTGCTATGAGCTGGTAGAGGTGTAGAATAGTTCCTCGCTCGAGCCGGAACTTCCTCCTGACATCAGAATCCCGCAGCTTGTCCAAATAGATCCTTGGAGCAAAAATGCGTGGCTGGCGAGGTAAGGGCACACGGACTGGAGGTGCTGCTGCTGAAGGTGCTGCTGCTGCTGCTGCTGCAGCTTCCCCACCTTCTGCTGCCTCCTGTGCCAGGGCCTCCTCAAACAAGGCACCAATAAATGCCAGCATTGCACCATCTAATGCGTCTGGGATATCGTCCTCCATTTTGAACGCGCAAATTCGCGAATGCGCAGATATATATAGAAACGGCCGCTAATTATCACACCTGTGAGCCAGCTATAAAAGGAGCACATGGCCAATATGGCTGCTGGATGTTATAGATCGATGTTTCTTATGTGCTAGCAAGACCCTGTGACCCACAACCTACATTATCTGGAGGTAAGACAATTGTATCTCTCTCTCCCAAAAAAAAGGAAGGAGACAATTTGTACTTATCTTGGGTGTGCTTAAGTTGTCTATGGTGAATCCCCTCCAACCCACAATAGCTTGGGAACCCCTCAAGTGTCTTTTAATCATTGGCAGTTGGCCCCATGTGCATGTGGTTTGGACATGTGTTTTCTCATGTTTGTTAAAGGTGTGCAGTCTAGATTTGGCATCTAAACCTGCCCCCTTACCTTCCCAGCTTCCAAAGACACCATTTTTGCTTTCCTGATAACTGTAATTTATTATGTGCACGTATGTAGGTCATGCGATTTCTCATGTATGTTTAATGTTTGCAGCCTCCTTTTGCCTATAAAGGATTACACCACCACCACCACCACCACCACTGTGTTTGTGCCATTAGGTAAGTGTTTGGAGGGCCTCGTGTGATTTGTACCCCTATGCGTTTTCTTATGTGTTTTTTTTTTACATTTCTTTGCAGCCTCTTCTGCTCTTTGCCACCACCACCACCACCACCACCACTGTGTTTGTGCCATTAGGTAAGTGTTTGGAGGGCCTCGTGTGATTTGTACCCCTATGAGTTTTCTTATGTGTTTTTTTTTTACATTTCTTTGCAGCCTCTTCTGCTCTTTGCCACCACCACCACCACCACCACCACCACCACCACCACCACCACCACCACTGTGTTTGTGCCATTAGGTAAGTGTTTGGAGGGCCTCGTGTGATTTGTACCCCTATGCGTTTTCTTATGTGTTTTTTTTTTACATTTCTTTGCAGCCTCTTCTGCTCTTTGCCACCACCACCACCACCACCACCACTGTGTTTGTGCCATTAGGTAAGTGTTTGGAGGGCCTCGTGTGATTTGTACCCCTATGCGTTTTCTTATGTGTTTTTTTTTTACATTTCTTTGCAGCCTCTTCTGCTCTTTGCCACCACCACCACCACCACCACCACTGTGTTTGTGCCATTAGGTAAGTGTTTGGAGGGCCTCGTGTGATTTGTACCCCTATGAGTTTTCTTATGTGTTTTTTTTTTACATTTCTTTGCAGCCTCTTCTGCTCTTTGCCACCACCACCACCACCACCACCACCACTGTGTTTGTGCCATTAGGTAAGTGTTTGGAGGGCCTCGTGTGATTTGTACCCCTATGCGTTTTCTTATGTGTTTTTTTTTTACATTTCTTTGCAGCCTCTTCTGCTCTTTGCCACCACCACCACCACCACCACCACTGTGTTTGTGCCATTAGGTAAGTGTTTGGAGGGCCTCGTGTGATTTGTACCCCTATGCGTTTTCTTATGTGTTTTTTTTTTACATTTCTTTGCAGCCTCTTCTGCTCTTTGCCACCACCACCACCACCACCACCACTGTGTTTGTGCCATTAGGTAAGTGTTTGGAGGGCCTCGTGTGATTTGTACCCCTATGAGTTTTCTTATGTGTTTTTTTTTTACATTTCTTTGCAGCCTCTTCTGCTCTTTGCCACCACCACCACCACCACCACCACCACCACCACCACCACCACCACCACTGTGTTTGTGCCATTAGGTAAGTGTTTGGAGGGCCTCGTGTGATTTGTACCCCTATGCGTTTTCTTATGTGTTTTTTTTTACATTTCTTTGCAGCCTCTTCTGCTCTTTGCCACCACCACCACCACCACCACCACTGTGTTTGTGCCATTAGGTAAGTGTTTGGAGGGCCTCGTGTGATTTGTACCCCTATGAGTTTTCTTATGTGTTTTTTTTTTTACATTTCTTTGCAGCCTCTTCTGCTCTTTGCCACCACCACCACCACCACCACCACTGTGTTTGTGCCATTAGGTAAGTGTTTGGAGGGCCTCGTGTGATTTGTACCCCTATGCGTTTTCTTATGTGTTTTTTTTTTACATTTCTTTGCAGCCTCTTCTGCTCTTTGCCACCACCACCACCACCACCACCACTGTGTTTGTGCCATTAGGTAAGTGTTTGGAGGGCCTCGTGTGATTTGTACCCATATGCGTTTTCTTATGTGTTTTTTTTTTTTCCTTTTCTTTGCAGCCTCTTCTGCTCTTTGCCCACTACTACCACCACCACCACGACCAAGTCTGTTTGTGCCATTAGGTAAGTGTGTTCTGTAACTGTTCACTAATTATACTGTATATGAAGAGCAATCTGCAAATCCTGTTTTTTCTGTTTTCTCTTTTGTCATTTCAGATTTAGGAGTTTGGGGCTCTTTGCTGCTGCTGGACAGCCAGATTCTCTGCCCACCTCGTGCTCCCATGGCCCCACCCACTGGAAGGATGAGAAGGGCCAGGGGGGCCAGGGGGGCCAGGGGGGCCAGGGGGGGCAGGGGGGGCAGGGTGGGCAGATCGTCTGGCTCTGGTGTGAGGGAGGCTCCAGCTGTATCCATGAGGGAGTCCACCATCCCCATCCCGGAGGAGGAAGCCGGGGGAGGTGTTAACACACCAAGTGGACAAGCTGGCTCTTCTGACAGTAGTCCTGGAGCGGGTCCGTCCACCAGAGTCAGCTTGTCCACATTAACCCGGCTTCCCCGTTTCACCCACAATCAGTGCTGTGCCCTGGTCCACGCCTATATGGCCAGATATCAGGCGATACATGGGACCAGGGCCGCGTCTTACTCAGTAACAGAGAAGAACAGATTGTGGGATGAAATCCGGGATGCTGTAAATGCACTGGGTGAAGCACCTCGCCACCGTGACAGTGTGCGGAAGAAGGTCAACGACATCTGTGGGTCCGTTCGGAAGAAGCTAATTGCATGGGCTGCGGAGGGTCTTTATGACCGTCAAGGTCGGCTGGATGAACGTGCACGAAGTTCTCTCTGGGATTATCAATTACCTTTCTTGAACATCATAGGACCCGATACCATCTTTCCCAGAGAGGACTTAGATTCGGATGCTTTGCACCGAGGTAGGATATTATCTTGGATGTCAATTGTGTGAGTTGTTTGGAAAAGATTAACTACTATCCTATGTGTGACATTAAGAGAATGTGATACTTGCCCTTCCAATTGTCCTTTTTTTGTTTTCCCCAACCTGCAATTTGTTCATCTGTAGCACGGATCTCAGCCCCTCCACAGCCCATGCAGCTTGGCGAACCAGACGGACTCACAGGTGTTGACATCAGTGCTGACCCTCCTCCTGGTAGGTCCAATATCATACTGTGCCAAACAATGTAGATGTTTTTTTTTGGCCAAGATAGCTCATATTGCTATGTCCTTTACAGAAGATCCGCAGCAGGGAACACACCCAGTGCAGCTAGGCCTGGAGGAAGGTGTTGGTATGTCTAGTCAAATAATGTTTTTTTGAATCTTATTAACCCCATTAACACACATGTTTTTTCTTAGGAAAGAGTGTTGCCTTTTAGATGTTTACCCTGCAAAACACAGTTGACAGCATTAATGGGTGCCGTCATTAGTAGGCAGACCAAGCCTTCTTAACCTTTGGGAGGGTTTAGCAAGTGTCCTATGAGCCCAGGAAAGCACTTTTGAATGTTTGGCCTCAATGCTTCATTCATGAAGCTAGGAGGGCAATCTGGCCATAATCATTACTGACTAAGGTTATGTACTAAACATGTTTTTTTTTTTTTTTTTTAAAAGAACATCAGGCCCCTCTTGACGTTGCAGCTGGAGTTGGATCAGGAGCTGGCGACGATTCTGCATCCAGTGCTGTGGTATGTGATATAAGGGAACAAGGTGCACATGTAACATTTCAATGGTAGCATTGATTTTGGACTAGATGTGGCTTACATTGTGTGTGTTAAATTAGTGCTATGACATTCTGACGATGCACCAGCACAACAAGAGTTCTATCTTGAACATCAGGGAATTATGTTATAATTTGGTGTGCCACTAATGTTCCAAAAACATCCAGGATCTTTAAAGTCCGGCCCGTCTTTGATTTTCCAGGTCCAAATTCATGGGTATCGTTTGGTTGGGTTGTCCTCTAGCCGATTGATGGCAAGATTTTAGACAACATACGTAGATGTATAAAGTCATTGGTGTAGTAACAGATTTACCAAAAGCATAAACAACCTACCACACCAGGGTTAATTGGGAACACCTTCATGTTGAATCTTTTTTGCCTTTGTCATATTAGTCCTACCAATATAATATGTACCCATTATCAGAAGTGTTGCTAGCTTGGATAATCTTACAATGAACAAGTACTCATTAGAAGCACATCAAACTTTTCAACGTTCTGCTTGGGGTGTTAAGTTGTCAAACTAATCTGAAATATTTAGTCATGATGTTTGATAATGATTTGGTCTATTTCTTCTGCTTTCAGGTAGCCTTAGATGCAGAGGGATTGTCACCTACCCAACTTCGTCCATCTATGCTGGATGTAGCCGAGAGGCTGCTTGATGAGTATCAGGTCCAAAATGAGTTAAGGAGGCGTACTCAGCAATCTACTGAGGCAGTACGTCTGCTCGGGCTCATACAGGAATCTGTAGCAACAATGGTACAGGTTCACCAGGATATGTTACAGGTTCAACAGGATATGCGTAACAGCTTGGTAAGTTTAGCAGACCAGCATCAACGGGATCGGCAAAGTGTTGACACTCAGGTGCTGGCCACACGCCAATGCCTGTTTGGATCTGAAGATGCCCCATTGGCAGAGCCCTCCCAAACATCTCACTCACCTGCCACTGCAGGTTGTGGTAGTGGGAGGGTAATGCCAGTGTTGGCCACTTGTCAGGCAGCTGGGGATGGGACAATTCCTCCTGTAGCCACTCCTAGCACTTCACACTCCGTTCGGACTCCCACACCCCTCAATGAGCAATCCTCCTGCACAACCTCAATGCGCACTGGTTCCACAGTACCCCTTCCACCTGACTACATTCCCTCCACACCTTTATCACTTCACTCCTCCCCAGGCCGTTCTTCTTTTTTGTCACCAATGCGACATGTCGTTTGCCCCCGCACCGTGGACCACAACAACCAATCAACCACCACTCCCCACACATCTTCACAACCCTTGCACCACCAGCAGCATCAAATAGCCTTGGAGCAGCAACGATCCCATCTCATGGTAATGGCACACGTTACCCAAATTCTTAGGCTGAGCACAGAGCAGATGGGACTATTGGCACAAGATCTTCAGTCTGGGACATTTCCAGGGTTCAACACCCTGCATCAGCAGCAGCCTCAGACACAAGATCTGATTCTAATGGGCCACTTTACCAGAACTCTAAGGCTAACCCCAGAGCAGATGGGACTATTGGCCCACCATTTGATGGCAGGAACCTTTCCATTGCTCACCACACTGCTTCAGTCACCACCACCACCACCAACTTAATTTCTTTTTTTTTTTTTTTTTTGGTTTTGTTAATGATTGTTACATTGGCCAATTTGTGGGGCCATTTTTTTTTTAAATTTGAGGGTGGCACAATATGATTTCTTATAGTGCTTTTTTTGGGGATGAAATAAAATTTTATGCAAAATGATTAGTTTGTGTTTGCTCTTTGGTTTTTTAGGAGTGTTGGTGGCCAAGTAATGGCCCTGGTTAATGTAGGCATTTATACACACGTGCTTCTCGATCTCCAAACATATGATTTCATGTAAATTTAGATAACTCAATGTTCACATAACGACCCAAGAAAAGGTCTCCCTTCAAATGTAGCTTCAAAACAAGTCTCAAGGCTAACATAAACCAAAGCCAACATACTAACAATTACAGACCACACCACTCAAGTAAACAAATACAACACAAAAGACATTCGATGTGTACACCAAAAAGAAAACTTGGGTAATAAAATAAATGTTTTAATAACACATGTGGGTGTCTACCAACTGTAGCGTACAAAAAATATATTACAATATATAATAGAATGAACTAAATTGCCAATGTAACATTTGTGTTGCAAAGAGCAACATACTTAAATTTAATTTAGATAAACATTTTAAACATTTTTTATGTTTTGACATCATTTTTTGGAAGGTTTTCACAAAAACAATTCATTTTTGTAAACATTTGTGGTTTTTTCCGTTGCCATAAAAACAACAAGGCTTATTTGTAAACATTTTTGGTTTTGTCGGTTGCCATAAAAACAACAAGGCTTTTTTGTAAACATTTGTGGTTTTGTCCGTTGCCATAAAAACAACAAGGCTTTTTTGTAAACATTTTTGGTTTTGTCGGTTGCCATAAAAACAACAAGGCTTTTTTGTAAACATTTGTGGTTTTGTCCGTTGCCATAAAAACAACAAGGCTTTTTTGTAAACATTTGTGGTTTTGTCCGTTGCCATAAAAACAACAAGGCTTTTTTGTAAACATTTTTGGTTTTGTCGGTTGCCATAAAAACAACAAGGCTTTTTTGTAAACATTTGTGGTTTTGTCCGTTGCCATAAAAACAACAAGGCTTTTTTGTAAACATTTGTGGTTTTGTCCGTTGCCATAAAAACAACAAGGCTTTTTTGTAAACATTTTTGGTTTTGTCGGTTGCCATAAAAACAACAAGGCTTTTTTGTAAACATTTGTGGTTTTGTCCGTTGCCATAAAAACAACAAGGCTTTTTTGTAAACATTTGTGGTTTTGTCCGTTGCCATAAAAACAACAAGGCTTTTTTGTAAACATTTTTGGTTTTGTCGGTTGCCATAAAAACAACAAGGCTTTTTTGTAAACATTTTTGGTTTTGTCGGTTGCCATAAAAACAACAAGGCTTTTTTGTAAACATTTTTGGTTTAGTTTGTTACCAAAAACAACAAGGCTTTTTTGTAAACATTTTTGGTTTTGTCCGTTGCCATAAAAACAACAAGGCTTTTTTGTAAACATTTTTGGTTTTGTCGGTTGCCATAAAAACAACAAGGCTTTTTTGTAAACATTTTTGGTTTAGTTTGTTACCAAAAACAACAAGGCTTTTTTGTAAACATTTTTGGTTTTGTCCGTTGCCATAAAAACAACAAGGCTTTTTTGTAAACATTTTTGGTTTTGTCCGTTGCCATAAAAACAACAAGGCTTATTTGTAAACATTTGTGGTTTTGTCCGTTGCCATAAAAACAACAAGGCTTTTTTGTAAACATTTTTGGTTTTGTCCGTTGCCATAAAAACAACAAGGCTTATTTGTAAACATTTGTGGTTTTGTCCGTTGCCATAAAAACAACAAGGCTTATTTGTAAACATTTGTGGTTTTGTCCGTTGCCATAAAAACAACAAGGCTTTTTTGTAAACATTTGTGGTTTTGTCCGTTGCCATAAAAACAACAAGGCTTTTTTGTAAACATTTGTGGTTTTGTCGGTTGCCATAAAAACAACAAGGCTTTTTTGTAAACATTTTTGGTTTTGTCCGTTGCCATAAAAACAACAAGGCTTTTTTGTAAACATTTTTTTTTTGGTTGCCAAAAACAAGGCTTTTTTTTTTTTTTTTTGGTTTTTTTGGTTCCCAAAAAAGGGTTTTTTATAAATTTTTATATTTTTTTTGGTTGCCAAAAACAAGGCTTTTTTTGTTTTTTTTTTTTTTTTGGGTCCCCAAAAAAAGGGTTTTTTATAAATTTTTATATTTTTTTTGGTTGCCAAAAACAAGGCTTTTTTTGTTTTTTTTTTTTTTTGGGTCCCCAAAAAAAGGGTTTTTTATAAATTTTTATATTTTTTTTGGTTGCCAAAAACAAGGCTTTTTTTTTTTTTTTTTTTTTTTGGGTCCCCAAAAAAAGGGTTTTTTATAAATTTTTATATTTTTTTTGGTTGCCAAAAACAAGGCTTTTTTTGTTTTTTTTTTTTTTTTGGGTCCCCAAAAAAAGGGTTTTTTATAAATTTTTATATTTTTTTTGGTTGCCAAAAACAAGGCTTTTTTTGTTTTTTTTTTTTTTTGGGTCCCAAAAAAAGGGTTTTTTTTTAAACTGTTTTTGATTTTTTTGTTAGATTTTTGTTTATAATGGGCAACAATTACAAATGTGACATTTCTTTGTGTTGCAACGTGCAACATAAGTAAACAAACCACAAAAAAAAAATACTAGGATCTTTTTAAAGGTGTGACATTCCTAACGAATGGCTCCTTAGGGTCTGGATCCACGCCACAAAGGTGTTCCAAATATAGAATTCGGTCTCCGCACCACCTCATATAATCCAGGAGGACCTCGTAGGTGAGGTGGGTGTGCCCTGGGTAGAAAAAAACATGACAATTAGTTTTAGGCAAAATGATCCAAACAAGGATTGTAATTAATGTGCCTCAACAAATATGCTTAGGAGTCTATTGGTTGGCTTTTATCAACACTCTGAAGCAAATATGCTAAATTGCTGTTGTAAACCTTAAACTCAAACTTTCACAGCAAATTGTTCAAAAGGTTACATAAGATGGCTTGGAATGTTAGTAGCAGTTCCACCAAAGCTAAGTAAAATGCTTTTCTGCATGTAAACACAAGCAATCATTTTGAAGAATGTAAGGTGTTTTGGGTTCAATTGGTCAACACGATACATGTGCACACATTTATCTCTATCACCATTGGAATCTGTGGAGCGTTCTCTCTCACTCTTACTGTCTATAGATTGAACCTGACACATAGTAGAGACTCACCCTTAGGAATTTTGAGGGCCAGTTCTGGACGGAGCAGATGTGTCTGCTCCCCTGATCTCCTTTCCGCCATCCCAGCTGTGTTAAGAGAGAAGAAAAAGTTTATCAACAAATGGACTCACGCTAACTGTAGGTTACGCAGTCATGAAAACGCTCTAACACCCACTCATTACCCCTCCACATTTCCCTGAAAGTTTTATTTAGACATTGATATGGTGGTGATGCAGATTTGTACAGTGCAAGCATCATTCTTCTGGGTGAAGCTTGTAGCGTTAAGGATACGTACTCCCTGCTTTTGTGCTGATTGTGTTTTTCTGATGTTTTTGGTGCCTCAGCCCTGCCTGTTCTAAGTGTTGGAAACATATCATTTTGGGAGGGCTGCGGAAAACTAATCAGGTTAGACTTACACTCTCTAGGTTTTTGGGGACAAGAGAAATAACAATCCTCCTTTTTACATGGCCCCTGTACACACCTCTAGGCACCTCCCTCCTGTTGTTTGACCCCACAGCAGGCAGCTTGCTATGGAGGCACATGAGATGAAGCCAAGCACCCTGTGCCTGTTCAGGCACTAGGCTGTGAGCCAGCCTTGCCCCCCTCCCTTCCAATGGTCTCAATGATTAGGAGTGACAGCATCAGGAGGCAATATTGGCATGCTGTCACCTCAGTTAAGGAGGAGGGGGAGTCTGTTCCAGACAAGTATTAGTGCAAAAATTTGGACCGTAAAAAATGGTCCCAGTAAGTCTTAGGGGGAATATGCACACCTATCACTTGGAATACTAATGCATAGAATGCATTCACATAAAGAACCCGCTGCCTTTAGAACAACTTGAAGCCTGAGCGGGGACATACACAGTTAGCATTTCTCCACTTACTAAGTAGACACATTACTGGAAAAGCACACAACTTACCATCATCAGGTTTTTTTGGGGCCCCTGAAGTGGATGGCGTGGCTGGCTCTGGAGAAACTGCACAAAAAGAACACAAATTGTGAACTGGAATGTGGTACATTACCGAGGAAGAGTATTTATGAAAGATTGACAAACACACATTTTCAGTGTTGACTAAATCAGGACATGATTAAATTACAATGTCCCCTAAAAATTTACAAGTACAAAGCACACCATTTCCAATGTAGAGAAACTAACACCAATTTAGAATAGGGTGGCTTGAGATAACTTACAAAAGATAACATGTCCTGTAAAGCTCCCCAAAACCACCTTTCAAACATGAAGGTTAAGCAAGAGTGTTTCATGACCAACCTTCCTGTCACATATAGCAAAACTACACTTGCTTTGACTCCAACTTAGATTATCCTAGATACACATCATCCTAGCACACACAATTCATGTGAGAATCTAATTTTAGGTACTTACAGACTAGTTCAGGGGAGCCTGGAGTGGGGGAGGATGGGGGAGACCCTACATGGGGGGATGGTGTCCCTTCATGGGGGGATGGCGTTGTATCTCCTAGAAACACAAAGACACAAATACAATCCTTGAACAAAAGCTATTTGATAAAGGCACACAGAAAGTAGTCTGGAAACATTGAAGGTAGTAGTTACAGTGGACTGGGTAAGCAGTGGCCCCTCTTCCCCAGTCCTCCACAACAAACATCCTCAATGTCAGCTGCTACAAAACCCCAATGTCAAAATATATATATTACAGCCCTTATATTTACCAGGACACATTGAACACACAAACACATGTAGAATACTTACTTCCCCTTTGAGGAGAGCCCAGGTCCTCATCCGAGTCGGACCAATTGGCCTCTTCTTGGCCAACAGTTTGTTCCTGGCCCGGATCCAGGCGACTCGGCCCTGCCTGAGGCTCCTCTCTTGCTGAAGTTACATCAACCACAAAAGAAAACAAAACAAACAATCATTCCTCCAAGTTCGACCTAATACACAACACACCAGCACATCCACATTACTTACAGGGGGCCTGAGAAGGCTGAGCCGCAACATCCTGATCACTGGTTTCTAAAATAAAAGAAAAACATTATATATTATTTATGGACACAAATAGGCAGTAACCTCTCATCATGCTAGCACCATACTCAATGCCCCTACAATTCAGAACATAGAAGTGCACTTACACCAATGAGATGCATTGACCATGTTTTAAAACAGGAGGGCACCATGCAAATTAAGCGGGCGCCTAAGGCCTCGCACCTACAGGGGCCTTGCGGCCAGTGGCGGAGCACCAACATTTCGAAGGGCGCAGTCAGGGAAATCTCCCAAGTAAAAGATTGCTTTCAATCCTCGGATCAAAAAGTTGCAGCAGTGTGCTGCAGTCCCTTCACTGCGTCTGCCAGGTGTCTGTTGTCCGCTGACACTTACTCCTCCTTCTCTGCCTGGGGATTGGCCGTCTGATCATGTTATCCTAAGATGTGGAGGAATCGGTAGGTGTGTACCTGCACCAGTAGGAAGTGACTGGCCGGTCAACTCACTCTGCTATCATCAGTTGTTGCTCTGGGAGGAGAGCTCCGCCCTGGACCCGGAACATACAGGTAACCAGGCCCAGACTTGATATTTTGCAGGCTGGTCATAGATTTGTTGTGTCCACTATGCAAAGTGGTTGAGTAGCCCCAGGGAAGTTGGAAGAGTCTGAAAATGGTTGGTGGAGGAGGAGGAGAAGAAGGCCCTGGGTGGCTGGGGGACAAGGAGAGGGCCCCTGGGGGTTTTCTAGAGGAGGAAAGATCCACAATGACGCCAGAGTCAATTGCCAAGGAAGAGAGTGGAGCTGAGCAAGTCCTGCCTATCTGACATGAAAGCCAAACATGGTGTAGATGGAGCCCTTTGCCCTACACAATGACAGCACCAGAGGTGGAAGGTGAGTGGTAGCGGGTCTTTGACATTATAGAGCATATGGACTCTGTCCATTATTGGTAGTTTTGTTTGGAGTTGTCCTTTAGATGTTTAACTGTGTTGTTTTTGACCCGAGCTGTGAGGGACTGAGGTATGACAGCCCACTATGCTGAGACTTATAGTGCCCTAGAATGTTGAGGACTGAGGAATCCTTAGTCCCTAACAGAGGGCACTACAAGTCTTAGCATAGCAGGCAGTATTTCCTCATTCCCCTACAGAGAGGATTACAAGTCCAAGCAGGTAGCCTTCTGCAGTGGGACTTGTTGTGCCCTTGACTGTGGTGGACTGAGGAAGGGAAGTGTAAGAGGGTCTCTGTAAGCTCAGATGTATGGGGGAGCTTTGGGGAACACAGAGTTCCCTTTTACACCAGAGTCCCCAGCTTCCCCCCTCAAATAATGGTTCCCAAACTCTCCTTATATCAGAGTCTTCACACTTCCCTCTTACAGTGTAGTAAGTCTGGAGACTCCGATGTAAAGGGGGCTCTGTAAAATGTGATTAGAGATTAGAAATTTCTAACATTTTTATTTTCTACTTACGATCCACAATTTTCAGCTGCTCAAATGGCTCGCTGCCTCTGACTGCATATTGGAGTGTGGCCGTCCTCCTCCTCCCCTTCTTCACCAAAAGCACAAGAGGGTGCCGTCCGTCCGCTTTGGCTAGAAGCAGAAGAAAAAAAAAAACATAAAAAATACGAATGTACATAGTAGTATTAAAGGTTGTGAAGAGACACTTGATGGAGGTAGGAAAGGTAGGAGCGAGAGGGAGGGGGGGGGGGGGTGTTGGTATTAGTGTTGTTGCATAGCTAAACACATGTCCACCTACCCAAAAAATTGTAACCTATCTGGTCACATGTAATGTATATTTTTACTTACCGGAGATTTGCTCCACAGCCTTTAGCAGGAGCCTGGGTGAGCGCCTTTTGGCATCACTCCAGGCCCGCTGCAGATCCACTATCTCAGGCAGAAACTGAAATCTCCGCTGCAGCCTCATCCGGAGACGACACATCATCTTGTGCTTTTGGTGAAGATGCGTATAAACTTTATCATACCCCCAGAGGAGGAGGAGCTGTGGAAAGAGCAGTGTATGTTTGAGTCCAAGTATGTCCAAAATAGTACAGTCTTCAAATAACATGCTAGGTCGTCTTTGAGATATTGTAGAACAAAGAATTCCATTTCTGGTGATACATATACATCGATGTCCAAATCTACCTCCATGACATAGGTTGCCCCACACTGGTGATTTCCTCTACATGATATAGCCATTTTCTCAATTGGCCTTTCATGACACACCCAGGGCCGCCATCAGGGGGGACAGGCAGTCACTGTATTTACAACCTTATTGCTGTCCATTTAGCAGGGTGCAAGTAACTTTACACACATGTAGCATAGGTATCAACTTTTGTCACCATGTTAAAAGGACAGCAGTATGGGTAGCATTACAGTGACTGTTATTAGTCCAGGCTCACTAAACTAGCCAATGCTTGGAAAAGCAAGCCATGCAGATTGCTTTTCAGGTCCCTTTTAACACGAGCTGTCTGATTGGGTGTGGCTGTTAATTTTTGACGCAGACCTGATAAGCCCCTCAATTCTCCTTTATGGAGTGTTATATGTAAATGGGATTGCTTCATTTGAGATGCAGATTTAAACTGTGTATGGCCAGGCTGAAGGTACCCAAGTTGATTGGTCGATCACCTGGAGGACAACGTACAACCAGTCTGTCAGATTTTACACACACTTATCGCTAGCATCTCTTGTAGCCACTAGCAATAATCACTGTGTTTTCCTGGCAGGGGCAGCACCAGGAGAACACAATGGCTCCGCAGGAGGGTTTCCCCTGTCTGTGTTGATGGTGGAATCAAGGCAAAATGTTTTTCCTGCAAGCCACGGGACAAACAAAGATATTTTTTTAATGAATCCATGATTTTGCCAAAATGGAAAAAAAAAGATGTTTGCTTTGTATATTCTTAAGTTTGCTACATAACTAGAACATGTAACAGTGTTATATCATTGCAGGAGATTTCCCTTCACTTCCTGTCTTGGTGTCACCAGGACAGGAAGTGAGGGAATCTCCCGTGGGGATACAGCCAGCAATTCTTTCCTTTTATATATACTATGGACATTATAAGGCAACAATTGCAAGCTATTTCCCCACAGTGATATTCCCCTCACTTCCTGTCTTGGTGACACTAAGACAGGAAGTGAGGGAAAATCTCATGCAATGATATCACCCTACTAGAAATTGTAGTTCCGTCTAAAAAGTATACATAAAGTAAGCACTTGGTTTCCAAAGTGGCAAAATTATGGAGGAGTTAAAACCCCATAGTGTGATCGGGTAATCTGACGGTGTGTTCCTACACTCCTCAATGTGTCTGTTCATTAAGCTGTGCTGAATTATCCTTGATTCACAATTCCTGCAAGAGTTGCACATGGTATGTGGGAGATGCAAATTTAAGGTGGCATAATTATCCACACAATCACACATAATCCTTTTTAAAGGTCACCAGCAGAATTTGATGGCATAGTGGTTCACAGCAGTGCCATCATATTCCAGTTAGATCTGTCAATTAACAAAGCAATGGGATCTGGGGGTGTATTTAACTTGCAATGGACACCCCCATTCATTATCATATGGCAGTGTGAGATGGGTCTGTTGGGAATGTGATCCATTGAGACAAGTGATTATACACTCATGTGTTTCTTTTAGAGGTGATTTGTTCAAGGCAATCCTTTGAAGACATGACCATTCCAGATTTTTGTGATCACTGATTCCATCTCAGGTGAACCAATTAGCTGCTGTGTGCAGATCCAGCTTATGATGGTAAGAGTGTCAGACAAGACAAACGGGGCCGAGCTTGCAGTGTGTATGGATGTATGTAAGGCAATAATTTTTTGCATTATGCATTTAGGGAATATAATGTTTCTAATCTTGCATATATGAAAAGGGTCAATACATTTGTCTTTATCTAGATAGATTCCAAAGCGTCAGAGCAATCTGTCACAGATAATTGGGTTTCATTTTGTGTAAAAGTTGAAACGAATCAAATCTATCTATATACAGGCATAGCCCACTTTAAGTACACAATGGGACCAGGGCATGTATGGAAACTGAAAATGTACTTAAAGTGAAGCAATCCCTTTTTTCTTTTCTCGATGCATGAAAATACACCAGCTCCATTGTAAATTTTGGCCACATTGACATAGCCTTACTCCCAAACCATGTGGGAGCATGTTAAGGGGATCCAGGACTATGACATGATAGATTACCTAGGCAAGCTGGCCAGCCACAAAATGGATATGGTGTAGTCCTGGGTACCTGGGTACCCTGTCGTTGCTCCCTAAGTTTGTTATCCCTGTCACTTATGGTTTGTGAGCAGTGTCATGGCAAGCTGAACAAGCTGTGTCCTTACTCACGATTGTATATAAAGTGAGTGTACTTAAAGCAGGGTATGCCTATCTATATCTATATAGAAAGTTCAGAGATGTGAACCTGTTCCCTATTATATACACTAATATATGGTATATAACATATTCTATAATGTATCTAATGTATATATATTGTATATAATATATACATAGTATATATATTGTCTAATATATATATTTTTTAGATACACATACATAATATATATACATATAATATACATATATATATACATATAATATATATATATATACATATAATATATATATATATACATATAATATATATATATATACATATAATATATATATATATACATATATATATATATACATATAATATATATATACATATAATATATATATATACATATAATATATATATATATACATATAATATATATATATATACATATAATATATATATATATACATATAATATATATATATATATACATATAATATATATATATATACATATAATATATATATATATATACATATAATATATATATATATATACATATAATATATATATATATACATATAATATATATATATATACATATAATATATATATATATATACATATAATATATATATATATACATATAATATATATATATATATACATATAATATATATATATATATATATATATACATATAATATATATATATATACATATAATATATATATATATACATATAATATATATATATATACATATAATATATATATATATACATATAATATATATATATATATATATATATATATATATATATATATATATATATATATATATATATATACATATAATATATATATATATATATATATATATATATACATATTATATATATATATATATATATATATATATATACATATAATATATATATATACATATAATATATATATATATACATATAATATATATATATATATATATATATATATATATATATATATATATACACATATATATATATACACACATACATATATATATATATATATATAGGGAACAGGTTCACATCTAGGAAGTTTCTATAACAGGAAGCTTCTAGATCACGTCTAATAGGCAGAAAGTGCATGCGCAGATCAGCAGACCAAAAGTTTCTTGCACACCCGCTAGATAAGCGACCCACCCTGCCACCATCCCCCATCCCGCACCCTGCACACTCACACCCCCTCCTTACCTTACACACAAATGCCACGATTTCGTCTGTAAACAGTGCAGGAGCCATGATGCACACTTACGACAGGGCCTGGACAATTTCCGGAAACGTGTGCACGCAGCAAAAGTTTCGTTTCCGGTTTCATGTATAAATGTGAGAACGCGGTTTTGTATATTCGCGAATTCGCGAATAGTGAACATACACAACCATTAAGCAGATTTAACTTAGAAAAAGAAATACAAATACATACATTTGTGGACACCAGAAAACTTTATTTAGACACATGAAGACATTTTCAAAAAAAAATTGGAAACATGCTGTTTATTACATTTGTATTTTTCAAACCAAAACAACCTTTGTACAACATTTAGACCATATACATCGACAAAGAGCCCATAATCAACAGATGCATGTGCAGATTGACAGAATTATGTTAACAGCAATAAATACTTACAGAGAGTCAACACACAACACAGCCAAATCTCACCTCCATAAATAACAAAGGGCCAAAAATGTTACCCATAAAACATGTGACACACAAATATATTGGACCTCTTCGTAGGTCAAATCTTTCCTGATGTCTGAGTGAGCTATATATAATCCAAGCAAACACACCCAGAATGGTAACGCCTAGTCCAAAAATTAACTGTGTGTATCCTGTGTGTTTTGGAGCATGCTCAGTTGCCAAAACAAGGGAAATAGAAATGAGGAATAGAAATGTATGTAGGTGTGTATAGTATATGTGAATTGAAAAAATTCTCTCTTGAAGTTTGCTAGTCATTATTTAGAATGTTTAGATACAGGAATACATACATATATATACAATTACGTGAGAGAGAGAGAAATATATATTTAGGGAAACAATTGAAACACACCTTTTGGGATTTGAGAAGTGAGATTGTGACGATTGACCAGATATGTAAGCCAACAATCTGACTCATCACTCATGAACATCCCTAAATTTGGCGTGGCAATTATATCAGGCGTTCTTATGTGCATTTTGGCTGGCGTTTTCCCAGGCGTTTTGACATGCATTTTTTGGGCAGGCATTGTTATATGAAATCACCTACAAAAGCCCCAAAAACAGACCACAAACACGTACATGTGAACGTAGCCCGTTTGGGGGCGTTTGAGGGGGATTTGTCCAGCTCAAGGATCAGCTCCCAAAACAGGCAAAAAATCCAATCCTATTCAGTTCAATGGCCCCTGTTCCCATGTGAGCATTTTGACGGCATGAGGAAAACACCCAACGCTCACTGAGAAATAGCACAATGATTAGGGAGTCTGCCTTCCTGCTGTAGGTTTGTAAGTTCGAATCCGGAAGGTGCCCTCTGTATGGGCAACACTTGGATATCTCCAATCCTCCAAATGTTGACATCATTAATTTTGTTCATGTTTGAAAAAGGCATGTGTATCAGCAAACTTTTAATCCAAAGACATGAACAAAATACAAAAGATGCCCCATAAAGTCAATATGTAGCAATATTGTGAGCTAAAGCTCTATTTGTTTGTTGGGCATACTTTGCTAATTAGCCAAGTATAAGGGATATATATATATATACCTTCAGTTAAATGTGTAGTAAAATGGTAACACTTGGCCATACCCATATGGAAGAAAAGGTAGTATTTGCAATATATTTCTAAAAACATTCTTTGGAAACACATAAAATATTGTCAAAATTGTGACATTTCCTTGATATGTGTGAAATGCTAATAATCTTTCTTTGAAATATGTTTTACATCTATTTTTTTTCTATCTGACGACCAATTCCCCAATGTAATATTTTGTGGGTTTTTTCAGAGAATGTGGAGGTTCTATATAAACACTGTAGATTTGACTGCTATGATTTCGGAGTTAGCAGGAAAGGTGTATGGAATGTGATGGTGTTTACTAAAGGATCCCTTGTTGGAAGTGTGCATGTTTTTCCAATTCCGCCGGTTTTTGCCATTTTCTATGGGCGAGACAGCGGATTTGCAAGCGGTATTCAAAAAAAAATTGACCCAAAATCGCGCTGGCGAAATTTTTTGAGCCAATTTGACGTTGCGCATGCGCACATTCGCGAGTTCGCAGCTCGCGGCTGGAGGAGCTGTTTAACCTTTCCACACTTTCGCAGATATCTCTCTTTCTAAGTCAGTTTTTGAGATTTTTTAAACGCAAGTCATCTCCAAATTGACTTCCACACCTTCCACAGTGATTTGGGATTTTTGGGGGTACAGGGGAAAATTTGGCTAAACTTTAGTCGAGCTTTTAGCTGGCGTGGTTTTAAGTCGCGCTCTGACCATATTGCATCTTAATGAATCTCACACTAGGCGCTATTTTCCGCCCGCCGTTCTTTGAATGCCAATTTCAGACTTAAATAATCGCCGCTTCGCAAAATCACGCCGAAACGCCAATTCGCCGTACTATGAATCAGGCCCACAGTGTTTAGACACTGCTGTTTTAATCTGCTATTCAAAAAGCACCAATTTAAGGGGAAAATAATTATTTTTCAGATTTTAGGGAAAAATCCTTCTTTTTCAGTTTTTCATTCAAATGGGTTTTTATTCAATAGCGGAATAGAACAACAACAGTATCCAACCTGTTAGGTGGGCGGTGTGCGGCATGTAGCGGCCATGTAATGCAAGCTCAGTGTATATGTGTCTGCTTAATCTGGATTTTAAAAAAAAAAACATTTTTCATTCATACGTTACTGTGAGATACACCCTTTGGATACTGTTGTTCTATTCCGCTATTCAATAAACACCCATTTAGGGAAAAAAAATAAAATTGCGGCCTAGTCTGCATATTTTACTGTGAGATACACCCGTTGGATACTGTTGTTCTATTCCGCTTTTCGATAAAAACCCATTTAGGGAAAAAAATTAAATTGCGGCCTAGTCTGCATATGTTACTGTGAGATACACCCGTTGTATACTGTTGTTCTATTCGGCTATTCAATAAACACCCATTTAGGGAAAAAAAATTAAATTGCGGCCTAGTCTGCATATGTTACTGTGAGATACACCCGTTGTTTACTGTTGCTCTATTCTGCTTTTTAATAAAAACCCATTTAGGGGAAAAAAATTAAATTGCGGCCTAGTCTGCATATGTTACTGTGAGATACACCCGTTGTATACCGTTGGAAATTGTATAGGAAATATGGACTTTAATGGCACAGAAAAGAGACTAATATAAAATCAATATAGGTTTATTTCAAAAAATGTTTAAAATTGAAAAAATATACATAGTAAGGGAAGGTGCAAGTATATATGCTTTACATACAGAGGATATAGACCCATGTAAAGGCAGTATTAACAGAGTTTGACCGACTGATACCAACTACCATTACTACATCATAAGCAAGTAACAAAACAATGTCTTCCCTTCATAAAGCTGTTCGAAGTTGATATTTCGACGTGAAGGGTGTTGTTTGTTGAAATAGTAGGGTTTTATGGCAGTGGACCAGGTCCGTAGATGTCTTTTAAACCGCTAATAGCTCCAGGCTCAACATGTTTCACGCTTGGTGGACATGCAGGAGAGACAGGCGAGATTCCCCTTGCCATAACGATCTCTCATGATCTCTTATCAGTAGACTCTTAAGACGCCAGCAGTTTGGAGAGCTCATATTATTGCAGGTAAGCGGCATTCAAACTTTATTGGCTTTAGCATCCATTTCCTCCTATCCTTAGGCGCTGCTTATTCACCTATATAACTACTTGGGGAGCCTCACTGTATATATATATATATATATACCCCTGCTCTTACCTAATATATGTCAATATTGCTACAATGGGCACAATAGCTTTCACATAACAGTACATAAACATATCTATATTAATAAAATGCAAGTGTCCCTGTGTCCAGATTCCCTGTGTCCGTGGGATAGCGCTACTGCGCATGTGCCCCACGGACAGCCGTTGGGACGCACACACCGCTGCGGGAAAATTGCTGTCACAGGCGAACCAAAGGTGCTGGAGACCCCAAAATTGTATCGCAGGTGGCCAAGACGCTTCCCTACAGCTGAGAAAAATTTGGGGTTTCGGGGATGAAAGGGCGCGGAGCAGTTACCCCGAGAACCGGGCTTCCCACCGCCATAGACTCCAATGTTAAACCTGGTCACCTTGCGGTTATCAGCTGTAGGGGAGCGTCATGGCTACCTACAATAATTTTTTGGGATCTCCAGCACATATGGTTCGTCCATGACAGCTCTCCAAAGGGGCTGTGACCTTACCACGAGGTGACCAGGTTTAACATTGGAGTCTATGGCGGGGGGTGGCCCGGTTCTCGGGATCACTGCTCCGCGCCCTTTCATCCCGAAACCCCAAGTCTCCAGCACCTTCGGTTCGCCCGTGACAGCAATTTTCCCGCGGCGGTGTGTGCGTCCCACCTCAGCCCCTCCTCCTCTCAATCAGCTGTGCGCTAAGTCTTAGAATTTCATCGGACCTTGAAAATGTAATGCTCTGAGGTGACTGAACCCCGGAACTCCTCCGTCTGTCTCCGCTGTCTTACCATACGGTGTGTGCCGGGTCACCGACTTCCCCAGGGTGAGTCCCCCCTTTGTGTGAGGGGGAGGGGGGGTTAGACCCTCAGCCAGGGTGGGGGAGGGGAGGTGGTCGTGGATTTGGGGGTCTATTTCTATTGGATGATCCACTGTTCTGTGTGTGAGGAGCTCCCCTCCCCCCTCCTCTCTGATTTCCCGCCCTCACATCTCCCCTCCCCCACACCAAAATCCAACCCGACATTTATCGTTCAATCCCCCCATACACTACAATCCCCTCCCCTCCATACACTACAATCCCCTCCCTCCCCCATACACTACAATCCCCTCCCTCCCTCATACACTACAATCCCCTCCCCCCATACACTACAATCCCCTCCCTCCCCCTTACACTACAATCCCCTCCCCCCCACACTAAAATACCCCCCCACACTATAATCCCCTCCCTCCCCCATACACTATAATCCCCCTCCCCCATACACTATAATCCCCTCCCCCCATACACTATAATCCCCTCCCCTCCATACACTAAAATCCCCTCCCCTTCATACACTACAATCCCCTCCCCCCATACACTACAACCCCCCCCCACTACAATCCCCTCCCTCCCCCCACACTACAATCCCCTCCCTTCCCAATACACTACAATTCCCTCCCCATACACTACAATCCCCTCCCTTCCCCAACACACTACAATCCCCTCCCCCAATCCCCCCAATACAATCCCCTCCCTCCCCCCACGCTACAATCCCCTCCCTCCCCCCACGCTTCCGTCCCCTCCCTCCCCCATACACTGTAGAACCCCTCCCCCATACACTATAATCCCCCCCATACACTACAATCCCCTCCGTCCCCCCATACACTACAATCCCCTCCCTCCCCCCATACACTACAATCCCCTCCCTCCCCCCCACACTACAATCCCCTCCCCCCCACACTACAATCCCCTCCCTTCCCCATACACTACAATCCCCTCCCCATACACTACAATCCCCTCCCTTCCCCAACACACTACAATCCCCTCCCCCCAACACACTACAATCCACTCCCTCCCCCCCATGCTACAATCCCCTCCCTCCCCCATACACTGTAGAACCCCTCCCCCATACACTACAATTTCCTCCGTCCCCCCATACACTACAATCCCCTCCCTCCCCCATACACTACAATCCCCTCCCTCCCCCATAAACTACAATTCCCTCCCTCTCCCCCCCCCCCATACACTACAATCCCCTCTGTCCCCCATACACTGTACAATGGGTTCTACATCCATGTCAGGAGATGGAGCAGAGTTTGTACAACCAGATTGTATCCCGTCTGATCCACTGTAGCTACATTATTATATATATATATATATATATATATATATATATATATATATATATATATGTTTTTGAATAAAGTGTGGGAGAATTAGAACTCCTGTCAGAGATGTGTGTGTGTGTGTGTGTGTATATATATATATATATATATATCTATACATATAAAGTCCAAGTGTCTCTGCGTCCCTGTGTCCGTGGGATTGCGCTACTGCGCACGTGCCCCATGTACAGCCGTTGGGACTTGGAGTGCAGAGACTTTGGGCGGCCGGTGTCCTGTCGGATAATGCCTCCCGTCGAAAAATGCATCTGAAGGACTGTGCATGCATGGTAAATGATGTCACTCCAGCTAACTGCTCCGCTCAGCTGGGGTTGACGTCATTATTGCTCGTGCGCAGTCCGTCAGATGCATTTTTCGGCGGGAGACAGTGCGGGAAGAATAATTATAGCGAACAGCTGACTGAGAGGAGGCGGGGAGGCATTATCTGACAGGACAGTGGCCGTGTAATCTGTTCTAAGTATACTAAATAATAATAAGAAAAAATAAATAATAAAAAATAAGAAATACAAAATATAACGAAATACTAAAGATACATATTAAAAACCAAATATGAAATATTAGTATTAAAAAATTATATATATATATATATATATATATATATATATATATTTTTTTATATATAAATGGAAGAATTAAAAAAAAAATATATATATATATATATATATATATATATATACAGTGGGTACGGAAAGTATTCAGACCCCCTTACATTTTTCACTCTTTGTTATATTGCAGCCATTTGCTAAAATCATTTAAGTTCATTCTTCTTCCTCATGAATGTACACATAGCACCCCATACTGACAGAAAAACACAGAATTGTTGACATTGTTGCAGATTTATTAAAAAAGAAAAACTGAAATATCACATGGTCCTAAGTATTCAGACCCTTTGCTCAGTATTTAGTAGAAGCCCCCTTTTGATCTAATACAGCCAGGAGTCTTTTTGGGATAGATGCAACAAGTCTTTCAAACCTGGATTTGGGGATCCTCTGCCATTCCTCCTTGCAGATCCTCTCCAGTTCTGTCAGGTTGGATGGTAAACGTTGGTGGACAGCCATTTTTAGGTCTCTCCAGAGATGCTCAATTGGGTTTAAGTCAGGGCTCTGGCTGGGCCATTCAAGAACAGTTACGGAGTTGTTGTGAAGCCACTCCTTCGTTATTTTAGCAGTGTGCTTAGGGTCATTGTCTTGTTGGAAGGTAAACCTTCGGCCCAGTCTGAGGTCCAGAGCACTCTGGAGAAGGTTTTTGTCCAGGATATCCCTGTACTTGGCCGCATTCATCTTTCCCTCGATTGCAACCAGTCGTCCTGTCCCTGCAGCTGAAAAACACCCCCACAGCATGATGCTGCCACCACCATGCTTCACTGTTGGGACTGTATTGGACAGGTGATGAGCAGTGCCTGGTTTTCTCCACACATACCGCTTAGAATTAAGGCCAAAAAGTTCTATTTTGGTCTCATCAGACCAGAGAAAATGGATTTTTGTAAGAACTTACCGTAAAATCCTTTTCTCTTAAGCTCATTGACAGACGTAGTCTTCTTGATTCTCAAGAGCTGGGTTATGTTGTCCCCGCAGGAGTAGGACTAGGCAGAAAGACAAAACGTTCTGGCTCCACCTTAGGGGCAGTCCCTGAGGGTATATCCTCCCTCTCTCTGCTACAGGGAATCAGTTCTGTTTAAAGCAGTACAGAGAATTTAACCCAACCCAACTCAATGATAGAGGGGCGGGTACTACGTCTGTCAATGAGCTTAAGAGAAAAGGATTTTACGGTAAGTTCTTACAAAAATCCATTTTTCTCTATCGCTCATTGACAGACGTAGTCTTCTTGATTCTCAAGAGCTGGGACATCCAGAAGCAGTGCCACAAATGAGGGGTGGGATTGACAAAATCAAATCCAATCTAGAAGGCCCAACCGGTGCCAAACTAGAAGTTTTAAAGGCTCATTATAAACAAAGAATGAGACTAAAGAAAAAATTTTCCAACGGAAAAAAACCCTCGAGGTAGACCACTGGTCTCCTCAAATTGCGGCCTGCAAAACCTTGCGGCCAAATGAGGCATCAGACGATGCCATTACATCAACTTTATAATGTTTAGAAAAGGTATGCACCGACGACCAGGTAGCCGCCTTGCACACCTGGACCACTGACGCCTGATGGCGAAAGGCCCATGACGCACTAAGTGCCCGAGTGGAGTGCGCCTTAACAGGGAACGGGGGCTCCCGACCCTTAATAGAATAAGCCTGCACTACCGTCTGTCTGATCCACCTGGAAATGGTCGCGGCAGATGCAGGCAACCCCTTTTTGGGTCCATCTGGGATCACAAGTAGTGAATCCGTCTTGCGAAACGAGTCTGTCGTTTTCAAGTATACCCTGATCGCCCGGACCACATCCAAGGAGTGTAAAGCAAACTCCCGAGGATGACTGGGCTTAGGACACAGGGAAGGTAATACAATTTCTTCATTCAGATGAAATTCTGAAACCACTTTTGGTAGGAAGGATGGATTCGGACGAAGAACCACCTTATCTCTATGAACCACCAGATATGGTGAACGACAAGATAATGCGGCCAGTTCTGACACCCTGCGTGCAGAAGTAATAGCCACCAAGAAGGCCACCTTCTGGGACAACGTGGGTAGAGGAATCTCCCTAATATCTTCAAAGGGAGGTTTCTGAAGAACCGACAACACTAAATTAAGATCCCAGGGGGGTAACGGCGCGTGCACTGGCGGAGCCAGATGTCGCACCCCCTGGATGAAAATCCGCACCAAGGAATGAGTAGCCAAAGGCTTCTGAAAGAAAATGGCTAATGCTGAGACCTGACCCTTGATAGTACTCAAGGCCAGTTTCTGCTCAACCCCTTGTTGCAGAAAAGCCAATATCCGACTAATCGAATAAGACCGAGGACGGAACCCCAAAGGTTCACACCATGCAATGTAGGACTTCCATGTGCGATGATAAATCTTTCTGGAAGTCGCTTTCCTTGCTTCAACTAGAGTAGGAATAACTGAAGCTGACAAACCTTTGTCCTTCAGCACCTGGGTCTCAATAACCAGGCCGTTAAAGCCAGCGATCGTAAAGCAGGATGGAAGATCGGTCCCTGAGACAGTAGATCCTCCCTGAGAGGAAGTCTCCATGGGACGTCTGCCACCAGTCTGACCATGTCGGCGTACCAAGCTCGACGAGGCCAGTCCGGAGCTACCAGGATTACTGGGATTCCTTCCTCCTCTATCCTGCGTAGAAGTCTTGGCAGTAACGCGAGAGGAGGGAAGGCATATATTAGCTGGTATTGCCCCCACGGGGCGATCAGTGCGTCTGCGGTTTCTGCTAGAGGATTGCGGGAGCGAGCCACGAATCTCTGAACTTTCCTGTTGAATCGTGAAGCCAACAGATCCACATCCGGGGTGCCCCACCGTAGGCACAACTGGTGGAAAACGTCTGGATGGAGGGACCATTCCCCCTGATCCAGGGTCTGACGGCTGAGATAATCTGCCTGCCAATTCTCCACCCCCGGAATGAACACCGCAGAGATTGCTGGAACAAATCGTTCCGCCCAGCGAAGAATGCAAGCCACTTCTTTGGCCGCTCGGACACTCTTGGTGCCCCCCTGGTGATTGACATAAGCCACGGCCGTGGCATTGTCTGACTGGATCCGAACCGGGCTGCCCTGGAGCTGCTCGGTCCAGTGAATCAGACAAAGTCTGATCGCTCTCAGTTCCAATACATTTATCGGTAACCTGGATTCTTCCGGGGACCAAAGTCCCTGGGCAGATAACTGACCAAGAATTCCTCCCCATCCGGATAGACTGGCATCCGTGGTCACTATCGTCCAATATATTGGCAGAAATGACTTTCCCTGGCTGAGCATTGGAGACCGAAGCCACCAAACCAGAGACTCTCTGGTCTGTTTGCTCAATCGTATCTGATTGTCCAGGGATTCCGGATTCCGATTCCATCTGAGAAGAATCTCTTGCTGAAGAATTCGGGTATGGGACTGGGCAAATGGGACTGCTTCGAATGAAGCCACCATCAACCCCAGAACCCTCATGCAAGTCCGAAGGGAAGACCAGCTGTTGGACAGTAACAACTGGACTGCTGATTGAATCTTTCGGAGTTTCCCTACCGGAAGAAAAACTCTTGTCCTGACTGTGTCTAGAATTAGACCCAGATATTCGAGCCTCTGGGTGGGAACCAGAAATGACTTTTGCTGGTTCACCAGCCACCCGAATTCCTGTAAAGAAATCATAGTAATTTCTATGTTTTGTAGCAAGGTCTGAGGAGACTCTGCATGAAGCAGAAGATCGTCTAGGTAACCTAGAATCGATATACCTCTTTGGCGCAGAAGTGCCAACACCTTTGTGAAGACCCGCGGAGCCGTGGCGAGACCGAAAGGTAACGCCACAAACTGATAGTGGTTCTCCTCTACGGAAAAGCGTAGAAAACGCTGATGTCCTGCGAAAATGGGAATGTGAAGATAGGCGTCCTTGATGTCTATGGACGCTAGGACATCCCCTGGATGCAGGAAGGCTGCTACCGTGCGAATGGACTCCATTCTGAATCTTCTTATGTTGACGAAAGAATTGAGTGCTCTTAAGTCCAGAATTGGACGCACTTTGCCCTCTTTCCTGGGTATTGTAAACAGGTTTGAATAAAACCCTAGAAACCGTTCTGTCCAAGGAACGTGGACTACCACTCCTTGTTGTAGTAAATCTGTGACTGCTCTCCGCAGATCTTCTAAACGATCTGCGGATAGACGGATATTGGAAGGGAAGAATCGCGCCGGTGGGAGAGATCGAAACTCGATCTTGTACCCTGACCTTATGACTTCGCAAACCCATTTGTCCGGGATTCTGGAAAGCCATGGATCCGGGAACCGGCGAAGACGTCCCCCCACCCCAGTTATGGGTGGGGGCGCACCTTCAGGCTTTGGATGGTTTATCTTCAGGTCTGGAGGGGGCGGGCTTTTGCTTGCCCGACCAACGACCCCTGACGCCTCCTGCAGGAGCTTTGGAGGACTTAGTTTTTTCACCCGCTGGACGAAAAAACCTCTTGTGAGCAGAAAAAGAAGGCCCTCGTCTTTGACGAGTTCCTCTACCTTTAAAATTTTGCGGTAAAAAGGTGCTTTTTCCACCGGTGAGATCCTTAATGATCTCATCTAAGTTGGCTCCAAATAGACGCTCTCCTGAAAAGGGGATATTAGCCAATGCTTTTTTGGAACCTTGGTCGGCTAACCAACCTTTTAGCCACAGTGTACGCCTGAGAACCACTGCTGAGACTGATGCTCGCGCCATTAATGGAGTGGCGTCTAACGCCGCATCACATACAAACTGTAACCCCTGTATCATTTGTTCCAACAAATCTGATACCGCCTGAGGGACTTCTTCTAAGTCCCGGCGTAACCACTTGGTCCATTCAGTTACAGCCTGCGAAACCAGACCAATAGCAATTATTGGTCTGAAAGCTGATCCAATCAAGGAAAACATGGTGCGAGACATAGCTTCTATCTTGCGATCCACTGGATCTTTAAAAGACGGAGCGTCTTCTAAAGGAATAACCGTGGCTTTATTCAATCTAGCAATAGGTGAATCCACCACAGGTGGTTCTGTCCATTTCTTAATAAGGGTTTCCTCAAACGGATAACGCCTGTCAATGCGTTTAGAAATATTAAAAGTGCGTTTTGGCAGACGCCATTCTTCTTCGATTGGATTGCCAAAACATTTGGGCAATGGAAAAACCTTTGCCACTTTGATGCGTTTTTTAGTCCCAAAAGGGATCTCAGTTTCAGCTATTTCTGATGGAATACCCTGTAACCTTAAAGTCTCTTGAACAGATACAATGAGTGCGTTTACCTACGCTTCCTCTCGGGCTATGGCGGATGCCGAAACATCCTCCTCACTGTCTGAAGAGACAGGACCCGAGACACCAATACCAGATGAAGTACCTGCAACTGCAGAAATAGGCTCAGAGTCTGAATCCGAGGTTTCAGATAATAAGGGGTTAGGCGGGGGTCGCTTTCTTGCGCCCTGTCCCTGACAAGCCACTTCCACCCGGGACACAAAAGTTTCCATAATAGCTGACAAAGATTCAATTGTCAATGGGGTGCTGGAGGATCCCGCAGACCCCTCGAGGGGATCCGGAGGAGATACATGAGTGGCAGGGTCCATGTTAATACAGGACACCTTTGCCAGCAAAACAAAAAACTTTTTTTTTTTTTTTTTTTTTTCTTGTGTGTCTCCCCCTAGCGCAATAGCGCCCCTCAGAGTACCTGCTTCTCGATCCCAGAGAGAGAGAGAGAGGGACCCCCAAGGCTCACCAACCGATGCAGTGCAGTTTCCAACAAACTGCAGTCAGCGTCTGTCTTACACAGACTGGAAGGAGCTGTTTGCTTTTTCCCGGGCAGAAGGCGTGGCTCCGCCCCCTGTGTATGCCTTCCGGCGTTCCCAGCCCTCCACGAGGTAGCTGGGCTCACAAAACATGGCCGCCCCCATAGAAGAGACATAAGACTCCAAAAACATGGCGGCCGGCGTGACCTGAGGACATACATGCATTCGGTCTACGGCAAAATGGCGGCGGACCGCCGATATCGTCTTCCCAGCACATCCACCTGCACTCTGCTAAGAGGTGACATATGGATCTACAGAGATACACTGCACATAAGGTAGGATTATACCTCCTATGTCTGCTGTAATGTTACAGTCTGCTGGGTAGAGTGTTAGCTCTTGAACCAAGTCCACTTCCCACAAACACATGCTGTATTACAAGGGGGACTTGTAAGTATCAGATATATACTGACCATATATGGAGGGGCCCATAATATATACTGCCTCATAATGAGGAAAAAAGGGAACGTTTACTCACCATACCGAACCGACAGGCACCCTCTCTTCACAATACCCTCTTCACCGGGGTGGGGGTTTGTGGACGCCTCGACTCTCTGGTACCTGGCGTCCAAGCGAGACTTTTAACTCGCAAAGTCAGTCCCTTTACTGGGACTCCGTCGCGGCCGACCCAGCGCACTGGTCTGCACGCGCTCGTAGGCAGAAAACCGGGGTGACCACTGGATCTCAACATCCAGCCCGTCGCCCGGCCCCGCATACTTACTTGAATATGTCGCGGCCGACCAAGCGCAATGCCATGGTCTGCGCGCGCTCGTAGGCCGGCTGGGGTGACCACAAGTGTCGCCCAGTCCGGCATTTTTGCTTGAAGATCTCACAGGAAAAAACACTGGAGAAAACTACCTAAAAAATGTCTTTTTCTTAAAGAAAAAAAGTCTTTGCCAGGACCAAAAGATCCCAGCAAGGAACTTAGGTCCTTACTCCTGACTAGACAAAAAAAAACTGATTCCCTGTAGCAGAGAGAGGGAGGATATACCCTCAGGGACTGCCCCTAAGGTGGAGCCAGAACGTTTTGTCTTTCTGCCTAGTCCTACTCCTGCGGAGACAACATAACCCAGCTCTTGAGAATCAAGAAGACTACGTCTGTCAATGAGCGATAGAGAAATCTTATTTCTCACCATCTTGGAGTCCTTCAGGTGTTTTTTAGCAAACTCCATGCGGGCTTTCATGTGTCTTACACTGAGGAGAGGCTTCCGTCGGGCCACTCTGCCATAAAGCCCCGACTGGTGGAGGGCTGCAGTGATGGTTGACTTTCTACAACTTTCTCCCATCTCCTGACTGCATCTCTGGAGCTCAGCCACAGTGATCTTTGGGTTCTTCTTTACTTCTCTCACCAAGGCTCTTCTCCCCCGATAGCTCAGTTTGGCCGGAAGGCCAGCTCTAGGAAGGGTTCTGGTCGTCCCAAACGTCTTCCATTTGAGGATGATGGAGGCCACTGTGCTCTTAGGAACCTAAAGTGCAGCAGAAATCTTTTTGCAACCTTGGCCAAATCTGTGCCTTGCCACAATTCTGTCTCTGAGCTCTTCAGGCAGTTCCTTTGACCTCATGATTCTCATTTGCTCTGACATGCATTGTGATCTGGAAGGTCTTATATAGACAGGTGTGTGGCTTTCCTAATCAAGTCCAATCAGTATAATCAAACACAGCTGGACTCAAATGAAGGTGTAGAACCATCTCAAGGATGATCAGAAGAAATGGAAAGCACCTGAGTTAAATATATGAGTGTCACAGCAAAGGGTCTGAATACTTAGGACCATGTGATATTTCAGTTTTTCTTTTTTAATAAATCTGCAACAATGTCAACAATTCTGTGTTTTTCTGTCAGTATGGGGTGCTATGTGTACATTCATGAGGAAGAAGAATGAACTTAAATGATTTTAGCAAATGGCTGCAATATAACAAAGAGTGAAAAATTTAAGGGGGTCTGAATACTTTCCGTACCCACTGTATATATATATATATATATATATATATATATATATATATATATATATAGCTCCTTCTGTACTAAGTATACTAAATAATCTATACATATAAAGTACAAGTGTCTCTGCGTCCAGTCCCTGTGCCCCACAGACAGCCGTTGGGACTTGGAGCGCAGAGACTTCGGGCGGCCGGGCAAAACTGTTGAAGCGGCGGGTGTGCGCGGGCGCGCGGCGGGTGCGGGCTCGCGTGGCCTTACTGCTAAGTCTGTTTTTACAAATGTTTGACCACATATGTTCTAGCACCCGTTAATTTAACGGGCTTAATGTCTAGTCTATAATAATATGCTATGACTATGTGCTAGGGGGTCTGTTCTGTGGGATTAGTGCTAGGGGGTCTGTACTGTTGGATTAGTGCTAGGGGGTCTGTACTGTGGGGTTTGTGCTAGGGGGCCTGTACTGTGGGATTAGTGCTAGGGGGCCTGTACTGTGGGGTTTGTGCTAGGGGGCCTGTACTGTGGGGTTTGTGCTAGGGGGTCTGTATTGTGGGGTTTGTGCTAGGGGGTTTGTGCTAGGGGAACTGTACTGTGGGGTTTGTGCTAGGGGGGCGGTACTGTGGGGTTTGTGCTAGGGGTTCCTGTACTGTGGGGTTTGTGCTAGGGGGTCTGTACTGTTGTATTAGTGCTAGGGGGCCTGTACTGTGGGGTTTGTGCTAGGGGGATTGTACTGTAGGGTTTGTGCTAGGGGGTCTGTACTGTTGGATTAGTGCGAGGGGGCCTGTACTGTGGGGTTTGTGCTAGGGGGCCTGTACTGTGGGGTTTGTGCTAGGGGGCCTGTACTGTGGGTTTTGTGCTAGGGGGCCTGTACGGTGGGGTTTGTGCTAGGGGGTCTGTTCTGTGGGATTAGTGCTAGGGGGTCTGTACTGTGGGGTTTGTGCTAGGGGGTCTGTACTGTTGAATTAGTGCTAGGGGAGCTGTACTGTGGGGTTTGTGCTAGGGGGCCTGTACTGTGGGGTTTGTGCTAGGGGGCCTGTACTGTTGGATTAGTGCTAGGGGGTCTGTACTGTGGGGTTTGTGCTAGGGGGCCTGTACTGTGGGGTTTGTGCTAGGGGGTCTGTACTGTGGGGTTTGTGCTAGGGGGTCTGTACTGTGGGATTATTGCTAGGGGGCCTGTACTGTGGGGTTTGTGCTAGGGGGCCTGTACTGTGGGGTTTGTGCTAGGGGGCCTGTACTGTGGGGTTTGTGCTAGGGGGCCTGTACTGTTGGATTAGTGCTAGGGGGTCTGTACTGTGGGGTTTGTGCTAGGGGGCCTGTACTGTGGGATTAGTGCTAGGGGGCCTGTACTGTGGGATTAGTGCTAGGGGGCCTGTACTGTGGGATTAGTGCTAGGGGGCCTGTACTGTAGGGTTTGTGCTAGGGGGCCTGTACTGTGGGGCTTGTGCTACGGGGTCTGTACTGTGGGGTTTGTGCTAGGGGTTTTTTTGCTAGGGGGCCTGTACTGTGGGGTTTGTGCTAGGGGGCCTGTACTGTGGGATTAGTGCTAGGGGGCCTGTACTGTGGGGTTTGTGCTAGGGGGTCTGTACTGTGGGGTTTTGCTAGGGAGTCTGTACTGTGGGGTTTGTGCTAGAGGGCCTGTACTGTGGGGTTTGTGCTAGGGGGCCATTACTGTGGGTTTTGTGCTGGGGGGGGTCTATACTGTTGGAATAGTGCTAGGGGGCCTGTACTGTGGGGTTTGTGCTAGGGGGCCTGTACTGTGGGGTTTGTGCTAGGGGGCCTGTACTGTTGGGTTTGTGCTAGGGGGCCTGTACTGTCGGATTAGTGCTAGGGGGTCTGTACTGTGGGGTTTGTGCTAGGGGGCCTGTACTGTGGGGTTTGTGCTAGGGGGCCTGTACTGTGGGGTTTTTGCTAGGAGGCCTGTACTGTGGGGTTTGTGCTAGGGGGCCTGTACTGTGGGTTTGTGCTAGGGGGCCTGTACTGTGGGATTAGTGCTAGGGGGCCTGTACTGTGGGATTAGGGCTAGGGGGCCTGTACTGTGGAGTTTGTGCTAGGGGGTCTGTACTGCAGCGTTTGTGCTAGGGGCCTGTACTGCAGGGTTTGTGCTAGGGGGCCTGTACTTTGGGGTTTGTGCTAGGGGGCCTGTACTGTGGGGTTTTTGCTAGTGGGCCTGTACTGTGGGGTTTTTGCTAGGGTGCCTGTACTGTGGGGTTTGTGCTAGGGGGCCTGTACTGTGGGGTTTGTGCTAGGGGGCCTGTACTGTGGGGTTTGTGCTAGGGAGCCTGTACTGTGGGGTTTTTGCTAGGGGGCCTGTACTGTGGGGTTTGTGCTAGGGGGCCTGTACTGTGGGGTTTGTGCTAGGGGGCCTGTACTGTGGGGTTTTTGCTAGGGGGCCTGTACTGTGGGGTTTGTGCTAGGGGGTTTGTGCGGGGTTTGTGCTTGAGGGGTTTGTGCTGGGGGGGTCTGTACTGTGGGGTTTGTGCCACTCTCAGTCAGTCTATCCTATAATAGGGTGTCTCTCCCAGTATATCCCATAATAGGGCCCCTGCTCCCTATTATGGGATATACTAGTACTGATGGACCCCTTAATATGTGATATATTGGGAGAATTTGTTCACACAAGCAAAATACAGGGGACAAAATTGGTGGAGTCTATAAGGGGTGGGGCTTCTGAGAAATGGGAGGGGTCAAAATGGAAGGGTGAGGTCTTGCGCCCCGCCATCTTAAAACTTCACCAGCCGCCACTGGTTTCCACTAGTGCGACTCCAAAGTTTTCAAAGTCGCTGATTTTCAAAGTAGCAGAGATTGGAATGGGTGCCATTGAAATCAATAAGCTGTGGCTTGTCATGCAACTTTGTGTGTTCAAAGTCGCATGGCAAGTCTCACTAGTTGAAACAGAGCCTTAGCCTATGTTTCCACTATTGCGACCCCAAAGTCGCATGATTTAGAGTGCGGCTTTGATCCAACTTTACACTCTCTGGATCAAAGTTGTGCAGGTACCTTGGCTGTGACTTTTCATGCAACTTTGTGTGTTCAAAGTCGCAAGGCAAGTCGCACTAATGGAAATGTAGACGTGTAGTGTGGTTGCCTGTACTATGATCATTGTATATTGTGAGCTGAGACCCCAAGCACTTCCAGCTACACTGACAGGCCCCCCCCCCCCCCCCCCCGTGTCCACCTCCCTTCTTTTATGGTAGTCTCCATTCACAGCCCAGCACAGCTATACTGTATGTGGGCACTGTAAAATATATTTGAAAGCATTTGTACTTGACAATATTTATTCTCAGCTGGCAAAAACTTCTGCACAGTATTGTACATAGTAAAATTTTGAAAGTAAGACATTACTTTTATTAATTAGAACACTTCACATATTTTGAATAAACATATTAATAATACAAACAAGTTCAATGTGTAAAAAATAGCAGCCAGATGTTTGGCCACTCAGACTGAGCGCCAGAGATTCTGTGTGTAGATGGGACAATTTTCAAGAATGGTAAAGACAACTATCACTGCAGGCCTCCACTGATGGGGTCTTTATCATGGCAGAGTGGCTAGATGACAATGGAAGCCTCTCCTTATTGCAAAACACATAAAAGTCTATTTTGATTTTTTAAAAAAGCCCCCGAAGGGCTCTTAGACTGCCCGGAAAAAAATTTTTTCCCTGGTTTGAAGAAAGAGAAATTTAGAATTTTTTTGCCTCAAGTGTAAATGTTATATATGTTGGGAAACCAGTCTTGTTCCTCATTACCTACCCAATACCATCCCAGCAGTGAAGCATGGTGGTGGCGGGGCAGTGTCCTGCTGTGGGGTTGTGTGTGTTTTCCAACAGCATTATAGACTGGTCTGGGACAGGTAGACTTTTCAGGGTCCATGGTTTAAGGCTTGGTGAAAATCTCTTCCGCATCTACAGACAGCACTCTGGACCTCAGGCTGGGCTGAATGTTCTCATTCCTTCCAACATGACAATAATCTTAGGCATACAACCTAGACCAACCCAGAGTCCCTAAAGCTGGCCATAGATGGTTTAATCTAATCTTGGTCAGACTCGGTTCAGTAGGTACTTGTCAGTCAGTTCCTTAAACAAAATGCACTTCTTAAATGTAAACATTTTGGCTGCCACATTGGAATCGAAAAAAAAATATACATTTTTCGATTCAACCTATTCAAAATGTATTGATTTGAGCGTTTTGAAGAAAAACAAATTGTGAAATTCAAAGAAAATTTGAAAAAATACATAAAATGAATTCCGAATATGGATACTGGATACGAATCCTGATCACGAATTGAAGGAGTCAACTGAATTTAACTAAAACAAATTAACTAGATTAACAAATGGAAAAGAAATGAAGCACATTTTTTCATCATGCACACGTCTATATACAACATCCTGAAAGGCAAATTAATGAAGTTATGACAAAACTGCACTAAAATAGAGGATTTCATGACTCAAGCAGAATCAATGGGAAGATTTATGGACAGAGGATACACCCACAGATTCATACAAGACCAAATTGAGCAGGTGGCTAGAGTGGAGAGGAATGGAGAGGAATTCAATGGTATACGAAAATAAAATAAAAGCAGCACATAAAATACAAGAGAATCCAGCACTCATTTTAGACTATAATATCAAACACAAGCAAGTAGAAAAAGTTAAATAAATGACATTGGCACATTCTTAAGGCAGATAAACATCTACAGAGTATACTATCTGGGAAACTTAGTTTTGTGTATAAGAGAGTCCCCACACTAAGAGACAAAATTGTCAAAAATGTGATTGAACCACCGCCCAAAAGAGAATTCACCTTTTTCACGGGGAACGGGTTTTACCTATGAAAGCATTGGTATGCATGCAAAATACAAATAAACCTAACATCAAACAAATGGGATTTACAGTCATAAACACAGGACACACCTACCAGATAAAAGACTTTATTAGCCACAGTACTGAAGAAGTAGTATATTGTATATCCTAGAATGTACTTGTAAATTACAATATGCTGGCCAAACCACAAGAGCCTTGAATACTAGAATCCAAGAGCACATACAGAATATTAGAAAGAGATACCATAAACACAGCGTATCCAAACATTTCGCACTGTTACATAACAAGGATCTAGCTAATTTAATTCTGGGATATATAAAAATATAATAAATCATGGAGAGGGAGTCATAAAGTCAGAACACTCAGCTAAAAGGAATCAAGGTGGATACATACTCTTAAGACATTGGTTCCTGATGGCTTGAATGTAGAATTCAATATGAATTGTATTATTAGTAATTTTTGAGTGTGGCCTTTTAAGGTTAATTTATATTGTACTATTTTACCCTTGTTATTTTAATATTTTTTTTCCTAATTTTATTTTTTTATTATTAATATATTTATAATTATTATTTATTTATTTTTTTTTGGTTCTACATATACTGGAGATACACAGAGCCCCATCCAACAATAACTGATAAACTGACTGTACGTATTATATCTACTAATAATCATATTACTAACACCTATTTAAAAGGGGCATTAACATATGATGTCGGGGAATTGAAGTGGCGATATCTGGATGATGCCAGACTGGGGTAATTATTGTGTTTTTTTTTTAATTCATGAAAGTGGAAAGTGTTTTTTTTTTTTCCAAATAAATTGTGTTTGAAAAATTGCTGCGCAAATACTGTGTGACATAAAATAAAAAGTTGGAACGACTGCCATTTTATTCCCTAGGGTCTTTGCTAAATATATACAGTATATATATATATGTGTGTGCGTGTGTATATATATATATATATATATATATATATATATATATATATATATATAATATTTGAGGGTTCTGAGGAATTTTCTAACAAGAAAAAAATATGATTTTTACATATAGAGAAGAGAAGGAAGAAGCAGAATTGGCTTGGGTGGCAAGTTAAGATCATGCTGTATATCTGAGTATAGGACAACTGAGTGTAATTATAGATTTTGGACACATGAAAGAGGTTATTATGTCTGAAGTAAAGTTTTATTTTGTGAACCCAAGACATCACTCCCGCACTGGGGGACACATGCAACCTTTCCTTTTTTACTGTAAATTCGCCAATCTGAGTTAATATTTAAATCATTTTTTTAATGCAGTTATGTGTGCCTGAATGGATGAATCCACAACAAAATGGCCACCAAGGAGTACTACCATAGTTCTCTAGCACACGGACTACGGCTCTAGGTGACAATAAAAATTGCCTGACATGTATAGACTATGACGGCTCCAACAAAATGGCAGCTGACACCTTTCTTGTTAGTACACAACCAATCATGCCCCCCTGATGAAGTCACGTGTAGAGTATCCCAGACCGGAAGTGATGTCAAGTACTAATACATGCCATACATGATTATACAGATTGTTTCTATGCACTTTAATTACTTGTTAAATGTAAGAGTGTTTTTAACTTAATAAATTGGTGTTACTTTACAATACTACACTATGGGAGGCATTCTGTGCTTTATCCCAACATGCTGATGAGCAGAAACATTGGCACCTTAAAGGGTCCAGCACCTTATTATTGAACAAGCAAACCTGGGTGGATTGGGAGAATATTGGTATTTCCTGGATGACCATACCATCTACCATGTTTCACCTTAAGGCTTTTTTGAATTATAACTAAGTTGGGAGTTATGTGAGCACAGAGGCACTGAGGTGGAAGTGCACTTGTTGGTTGTTCACTAACACATGAGGACTTGCTTATATCAAGGAAGTGGATTGGTGTATATACCACGTCTGAAAAATTTGATTTGTCACATTTATTTGTCTAACATTTATAAGAATCTACTGTGGACTTTATTATCATTTTTTTTACATTAGGTGTTCCGGCCACCAGTACATTTTCCATTACAATATTTTTTCACTTTGTACACCTTATTTATTCACAATCAGGTAGCGCCAGGGTAAATAACTGTTTAATAGTGACAAGGAATTGTTTCAGCCTGCTTTTTAATTGTTTTATCCCATGCCTTTTTACCAGTGCCCAGCCTTGCACTATATCAGACTTTAGAACAGGTCCATACCTACAGAAACAATTACCAGTCTGGCATGTTATGCTCTGGCTTTATATTAACAAATTTGTGTTTGTTTTCTTTTTTGCTTGAAACGTAAGAGATTACTATACTGGATCTCTGGTATAATAAGTCTCTGACACAGGGACTTGTTTGTTGTAATTCCAGGTTTCAGGTTGTATCCAAGAATTGTGGCTATTCCAGACTTATATGGCATCATTAATTTGTCTTTTATGTGACAGGGAACAACCTCACCCTGCAGACATTTTTTTTCAGCCTCTGCTCTTTTCATTTGTAATATATGAACTTCGTGTTGCATTCGCTTCCTTCCAAACTTCTCTACATGTTTCCAGAAGGAATTGTTGAAATAGATATACAATTGCCAGTCAAGGCTGTTCCATCTTTTCACTTTCTCTTGTGTTTCCAAAGTGAGGGCTTTCTTGGTGGTATTACTTCTCCTATTCAGTGGAAAGGACAAGACATCATCAAATGACCAACAAAGGGCATCCTTCAAAAGAATAAGAGACTCGTCAAAGTATTCCATGATAAGCACTAGATCAAAGATTCTATCTACTGTCCCTTGCACTGACTTTGCATTTTTAATGGTGTCAGGTCCATTGGGATCAAATCCTAAATCAAAAGTCATTAAGTTTTTAGCTAAGTGGCGTTCATCCATTTTAACATCATAATATGTAGATGTATTGGTGAGAAAGTCTTCCAGGTTCTTAGCCTTTGCAAATGACCCTATGTCCTTAAAGTAAGAAAAAGACGACTCCATTAGAGAGATTGGGTTCCGCAGGACAGTGAAATAAAAAGTGTCATTTGGCATTACTTTTTGAACCTGTAAAAAAAGACACGAAGCATTAGTTGGTCTTTGTGACATGAAGGAATGGTTTGGTGCTATATATATATATATACGTATATATATATATATATATATATATACAGTATATATATTCACCAAATTAGTGCAATAAATCAAATAATATGATAAAATGGAGTGAAGAAAATGCACAATAGGCGCTTAAAATATGCAGAACTCACTCTGCGCTCAAATTGTACAAGAGATGCAAATTATATATAAAAGAAGAACCCTAAAAGTATGGGTCACAGCTGCTGCTATAATAAAAAATAAATAACAATGGTGTAATAGAAAAATCTAAAAATATAGATAAGCCCACAACACTAGCAGCGCTAATGGGATACAAAATATTATGCTTATACAATACTAAAGTCAATCCTGCAAGAAAGAAATGATGACAAAGTCTCTGGTTTGTTTCTAAACAAAAATCCAGTGAGGATCAGTCCAAATAAAGGGAAGGGTGTGAAGGATCTCTCAATCATCCACCAAAACTCCACCAATCACCGGTGCTCCCCCCTCTCTCTAGACACTCACCAGATGCTAGATCAGAACTCTCCCTTAGACAATGCCCCGATCCTCGGATGATGTAACTCCAATCTCTTAGGATCCAAATTCCATATGACATTTAGTAGCCTTCATAAAGTACTCCATTCATCATATCATGTAAATAAATAGAGTGGGGGCACATAGCGTAATTCCGCAAACACTTTAATGAAATGAAATAAAACACAATTGCCCCTCTCCCCTCCAGGTTCTACTTACAAGAGTAAATTGAAATGAAGGCATTTAGTAAAAGCATGCACACTCTATAAGCCCTGCTGTCGCTGTCCCATATCCACTAGGAACCTGTAGCGTGGCCAAGCGTGACATCAGTAATTGGCGACCACGCACACACACCCTGACGCGTTTCGTCGTAAAGGACTTCCACCGAAATGGACGAACATCGGCCGGGGTGGTTCGCGAACGTCAGCCGCAAATTTTCTCAAATGTCCACGAACCGCAAGTTCACGGCGGGCCCCACTGACTTTAATGGGAGGCGAACTTTAAAAACTTTTAGGTCATATTTGCAGCCACAAAAGACTTACTAGCTGTGCACAAATAGTCCCACCACATGGACAATGTCATAACTGAAGTATTGCAATTGGAAAAGTTTTTTTTTTTTAATAGCAAAAAAATGTTTTGTTTTTTATTCATAAATCAGCCAGAACTGACAGCAGCCGGTAAATACATGTCAAATACATATAGGGTCCATTCACACATCTGTAAAATGGGACTGCATCCATTCCACAATTTGGTGGAACCTTTACAGACCCATTGATTTCCAATTCCAGTCTGAAAAATTAGGCATTCACAGGATAAAGAAGTAAGTGTCGGCCAGTACAGGCCCCAAAAATTAGCCCACATGCGTTTACCTGACAGCTAAGAACGTTGTATTCTGTGGCTGAAGGGACATTAGGCATTCACAGTATACAGAAGTAAGTGTCGGCCATTCCAGGCCCCAAAAATTAGCCCACATGCATTTACCTGACAGCTAAGAGCGTAGTATTCTCTGGCTGAAGGTACATTAGGCATTCACAGGATAAATAAGTAAGTGTCGGCCATAAAAGGCCCCAAAAATTAGCCCACATGAGTTTACCTGTCAGCATAGAACGTTGTATTCTGTGGCTGGAGGTACATTAGGCATTCACAGGATAAAGAAGTAAGTGTCGGCCAGTATAGGATCCAAAAATTTGCCCACATGGGTTTACCTGACAGCTAAGAACGTAGTATTCTGTGGCTGAAAGTTCATTAGGCATTGACAGAAAACATAATTGCCGGCCATGAAAGGCCCCAAAAATTAGGCATTTCTTGGCTCTGAGGAAGGGGTTAGCCCTCGAAACGCGTCAGCCAGCCTAAGCTACAGCAGCTCCGTGCGGTTCTGCCGCATGCCATCCAGCACTACGCAGTGCCTGGCCTCCTTGGAGACGTCTTTACTTATACATTGAATTGTTATGTGTGTATTATGACACTTTGTTTGTGAGTATATTTTATGCATTTTGCTATTTTGATAAATGTTTTTAGTGGTAATGCACTAGGTCGGTGCTCCCCTCTTTTTGTTATCTTTTCTTCAGTTTGTATCGGATACCCTTGGTCCTGAGGTGGCAGCAAGACCTTCAGTCCTACCCATCCATATATTTTTTGGAAACTTGCCTCTTCCTTCCCATTATTGCACTAGAGCGCAGGAGAATTGAACTACATTTTGGTACATTAGGCATTCACAGGATAAAGAAGTAAGTGTCGGCCAGTATAGGCCCCAAAAATTAGCCTACATGGGTTTACCTGACAGCTAAGAACGTAGTATTTGTTGGCTGAAGGTACATTAGGCATTCACAGGATAAATAAGTAAGTGTCGGCCATAAAAGGCCCCAAAAATTAGCCCACATGGGTTTACCTGAAAGCTAAGAATGTAGTATTCTGTGGCTGAAGGCTCATTAGGCATTGAAAGAAAAAATAATTGTCGGCCATGAAAGGCTTCAAAAATTAGGCATTCGATGGACATGAAATGCATTTATGCCGCTGTATTTAGCGAAGACAAGGAACAGGAATTGTTGTGGGTGGATGGCGGTCTGGCAGATATTTGTGGCCTGTCATGAGGAATTTCAATGAAACATGGTCTACTGGTCACATGTGTTGAATTCCTCAGAGATCCATGCCTCATTCATTTTTATAAATGTGAGGTAGTCTACTCTTTCATGAGCTAGGCGAGTGCGCTTATCGGTCACGATCCCCCCTGCTGCTCTGAACGTCCTTTCAGACAGGACACTGGACGGGGGGCAAGCCAACAGTTCCATTGCAAATTGTGCAAGCTCTGGCCAGAGGTCAAGCCTGCCCACCCAGTAGTCCAGGGGTTCATCACTCCTCAGAGCATCCACATCGGCCGTTAACCCGATGTAGTCAGACACCTGTCAGTCTAGGCGTTCCCTGATGCTGGATCCAGAGTACAGCTGTCGAGGGTTCGGCTGAAAGAAGGCTCTCATATCTGAAGTGACCAAGACATCTTCAAACCTCCCTCTTCTTGCAGGCACTGTTGGATTGCTACCCGCAACTGTCTCTCTGTGACTGGAAATTCCTCTGCCAGCGCACGCAAAAGCAGAATGCAGCATTTCTCTCAGCCAGGCCTGGAATTGCTGCATTCTGACCGCCCTCTGTGATGCTGGTAACATTTCCGCCATTTTTTGTTTGTACTGGGGGTCTAAGTATGTTGCCACCCAGTACTGGTCCTTGCCCTTCATGCTTTTTATACGGGGGTCCCCCTTATAACCCTGGAGCAGGAAGGCCCCCGTTCGCACTAAACTGGAAGCGGTGTAGTGGCCTGGCTCCAGCTCATCATCTAGGATAATGTCGTCCTCGTTCTCCTCCTCCCATCCACGGATAACACCAGGGATCCCGGAAAGGTTTAAAGCATGCTCTAGTTGCTCCTCCTCATCTGCCCCGCAATCATCCTCCTCTGACTCCTCTTCAGACTCCTGTTGACTTGTCTCACATGGAGTAGCACACACTGGGAATTCATCCAACATTGCGACTTCCTCATCTTCCTGCTCCTCGATGGCTTGATCAATGACACGACGCAATGCACGCTCCAGAAAGAAGGCGCAAGGTACAATGTCACTGATGGCGCCCTGGCCATGACTGACCAGTTTGGTGATCTCATCGAATGGCTGCAGAAGTCTGAATGCGTCCCACATGAGCAGCCACTGGCGAAGTGAAAGAAACCCAAGCTCCCCAGAACCTGTCCTGCCGCAGAGTTCGTACAGGTAGTCGTTAACTGCACGTTTCTGCTGGAGCAGCCTATCAAGCATATGCAACGTAGAGTTCCATCGCGTCGGGCAGTCACAAATAAGACGCCTGATGGGCAGGTTGTGTCGCCGCTGAATGTCAGCAAGGCGAGCCATGGCTGTGTAAGATCTTCTGAAATGGCCCGAGATTTTCCTGGCCTGCTGCAAGACGTCCTGGACCCCAGGGTATTTGGCAACGAATCGCTGCACGACCAAGTTCAGGACGTGTGCCATGCATGGCACGTGTGTTATTTTGCCCTGTTTCAGCGCGCTCAGCAGATTGGCACCTTTGTCGCACACCACTTTACCAACTGTTAAATTGAGCGGTGTCAGCCACTGATCTGCCTGTTAACGCAAAGCTGAAAGGAGTGCAGGACCAGTGTGGCTCTTGGCTTCCAGGCACAACAGACGCAGCACAGCATGGCAACGTCTCACCTGGCATGTGGAATAGGTTCTGGGCATCTTGGGCAGTGCAGCGGAAGAGACAGTAACAGCGGAAAAGGAGGAGTCAGCCGAGGAGGAGAGGGAGGATGGAGGAGAAGAAGAGGCAGGCGGTACAACCAAATCTACATGGGTGCCACGGGTTACATGCTTGACAGCTGTCAGAAGTTTCACCCAGTGGGCAGTAAAAGTGATATACCTTCCCTGCCCGTGTTTGCTAGACCATGTGTCTGTGGTCAGATGTATCTTGGCACCGACACTGTGTGCTAGAAATATATTCACTTGCAGCTAAACATGGCCATACAGCTCTGGAATGCCCTTCTGAAAGAAATATTTCCTGCCTGGGACCTTCCATTGTGGTGTTCCAATGGCCACAAATTTACGAAAGGCCTCCGAGTCCACCAGTTGATATGGCAGTAGTTGGCGGGCTATCAGTTCCAACAAGCCAGCAGTCAAACGTTGGGCAAGAGGGTTATCAGGCGTCATCATTTTTTTTACGCTCCAACATTTGGGCCACAGAAGCCTGCCTTTTTCCAGAACAACGTGACGACGGCATCATGGAAGGTGGAGTGGAGGACAATTGTGAGGAGAGAGGAGAAGGAGAAGAGGCTGGACGGTGAGAGCCTGGAGTGCGGCTTTGTGGGTTCTGATGGTGTTGCTCCCACTGGGTTCAGTGATGGGAGTTCAGGTGCCTTCTTAAGGCGGTCGTCCCTTGGTGAGTGTTGGGCTTACCGCGACTTATGCATTGACTGCAAAGGCTGCAGATGGCAACACTGTTGTCATCAACAGACACATTAAAAAAATCCCACACTGCGGAGCCATGTGCCGGCGTCCTGGGAGCGCCAGATGTGAGTGTACATGGTTGATGGCTCGTTCCTGATACATTTGCAGTCTGCTTTGTACCTCTTGTGCAATGTAAGTTCCGCCTGCCTCTCCTCCCTATCTACTGGTCCGTCTCTCTCTCTCTGAACTCCCCTCCTCTTCCTCTCTTGTGGCCACCCACGTGACGTCCATAGACACGTCATCATCCACGTCACCTTCCCCACCTAACATTCAAGATCCCGGAGTAGGAAGCAACAGCGGGGACCAACCTCCTTTGGCTGATCTGGGTACTGTCGTCAGACTGCTGAGTGGTGGCTGTTGCTTCCTCCTCTTCCTGATCCGATGCCAAGAATGGCTGCGCATCGCAAATGTCTTGTGATGGATCGGAAAAGAATTCCAGTGACTCAAGCGGAGGGTATATGGTGGTGGTGTTTGTGGTGGTGTCTTTGGGGGTGCACACAGCAGAGAGTGAAGAGGGTGCAGATAGAGAGGATGAGGAGGGTGCAGAAGAGGAAGCCACTCAACCAAGTCTGGTGCGTCCTTTGACGTAATCAAACGCACCTTCTGAAACGTCACACTTTGGCTCCAGCCTACTCCTCCTGCCCTACCCCTACCACCCCTGCGGAAGGGCCTGCCTCTTCCTTTGCCTGTCATTTTTTAAATTACCCTGTGACAAAAGTCTCTAGAGAATCGCAGTATATCTGGAAAAAGGTATATAACACCCCGCTTCAATCTGTGGTATTGGGGGGCCACAGGTTTATCACACCAGTTCTACAAATAATTGGCCAGTAATTGTTGTTACTGTGTGTAGCTGAGTTAACATAGCAAAAGAGGCCACATTTTTGCAGGACTAAAACACACTCTTAGAAAATTATACTCTTAAATAACAACCCACTTCAATATGTGGTATTGTGGGGCCACTGGTCTATCACACCAGTTGTTCAAAAAATTGGCCAGGGAGTTTGGCACTGTGTGTATCAGAGTTAACACAGCAAAAGAGGCAATATTGTTGCAGGACACAAATACACTTATGAAAGTATACTCATATAACACCCTACTTCAATACGTGGTATTGGGGGGCCACTGGTCTATCACACCAGTTGTTCAAAAAATTGGCCAGGGAGTTTGGCACTGTGTGTATCAGAGTTAACACAGCAAAAGAGGCAATATTGTTGCAGGACACAAATACACTTATGAAAGTATACTCAAATGACACCCCACTTCAATATGTGGTATTGGGGGGCCACAGTTTAATCACACCAGTTCTACAAATAATTGGCCAGTAACTGTTGTCACTGTGTGTAGCATGGTTATCGCAGCAAAAGAGGCCAAATTTTTGCAGGACTACAATATACTCTTAGAAAAGTATACTGTTAAATAACAACCCACTTCAATATGTGTCAATATGTGGTATTGGGGGGCTACTGGTCTATCGCACCAGTTATAATACATTAAAAGTGCTTTTGTCACTGTTTGTAGTATTGCTGCAGCAACGCTCAACACACCAGTCACAATGCTGCACAGTGCACAATACAAATCCACTATAATATGCTTTCTATATTTCAAAGTATATTATGCGTTGATTACACCCCTATATAGTGCACTGCACACCTATACCAAATACCAGCCGTTAAAATGACTTTTGTGGACCTTAAAAGAGCGATTTGTGTCACTGGCAATCTCTGTCCCTGATGAACACAGCATACCTGTCCCTAAACTGAAAAGAGACTGGAGACATATACCAAATACCAGCCCTTAAAAGGACTTTTGTGGATCTTAACAGAGCGATTTGTATCACTGGCAATCTCTCCCTGATGAACACAGCATACCTGTCCCTAAACTGAAAAGAGACTGTAGTAGACATATACCAAATACCAGCCCTGAAAAGGACTTTTGTGGATCTTAACAGAGCTATTTGTGTCACTGGCAATCTCTCCCTGATGAACACAGCAGACCTCTCCCTACGCTGACAAAAAGCAGAATGTGAATTGGCCGACAGCTCTGGTCTATTTATAAGGCAGGGGGCATGTCCATGTGCTGAAATGTTTCAATTGGCTGTCCCGTTCCACCTGACAGCTGTGTCATGGGTCAAAGTTCTCCCCAATGTAAACTAATATGGCCGCCGCGAACATCGGCAAAAGTCCGCCTTTTTGAGAATTTCCGAACAAGCAAAATTTGCCGCGAACCGACCACCGGGCGAACCGCAAGGTCATCTCTATACCATTCGTGTAAATCAGTATAATCAGTATAATCTGTACCCACCATTGTTGTTATTGTTATTACCATTATTGGTAATACTCTTTCATCATCATTATATTATCACATTATTGTATTATCATATTATTCCTTTTTATTTTATTATGATAATAATTGGATCACCATCGTTATCTCAATCTGTACTCATAGTAATGTTTAGGTTTGCATTATCCTATGATTACCCATGTTGTTGTGATTATACGTCTTTTAATCCCTCTATTCATATTTCCTATGCCATCATAAGCATTGGTAACACTGTTACATCACTATTATACAAGATGCCTTCCTTCCCCAGTCGCTTATAGCAACTGCTATGCACTTGTCCCAGATGTATTGCCGCTTTTAGGACTCTATTGATGCTTTAATTGACTAACACATGCCCCCTGCAGCCGCCTACATCAGACCTCTCCTGTTCACTTGAAAAAGGAGTGGGCATGCCCCGTCCGGGTTTAGCGCAGACTCTGAAATGCGTTGTAAAGCCATTTCCACCATCTTGAAAATTCCAGTCCTGACGTCAGACGCCTTCCAGCCCCCGCCTCGCGGCCCTCCACCCGCCCGGACACACACAGCCAGCCGGCATGGCTGTCTGCACCTACGGCTCCTCAAGACCCTGAGGACCCCCCGCCATTCCACCTTGGAGCTGCCGCGCTAGAATATATGCAGATACCCTTACTGTAATGTAAGTTACTATGTTTTTATCCCTGCAATAAATTATTACCTTGCACTCAGAGGCGCTCTTCCCTCTTCCTCCACCTCCTTCACAAGCACTTGCGTTTTGCCGTATAGCCACGTATAGTCACTTTTGACTTCTACTGGGGGTTCTTATAAAAAAAAAAAAAAATATATATATATATATATATATATATATACACACAGTATATATGGTCTTCAAAAAGTTCCGCTCTATTATATATACACTGCTCAAAGAAATTTAAGGAAAACTTTGAAACACATCAGATTTCAATGGGGAAAAATATAATGCTGGATATCTATACTGATATGGACTGGGTAATGTGTTAGGAACTAAAGGATTCCACATCGCTTGATGGAAATGAAAATTTTTAACCTACAGAGGGCTGAATTCAAAGACATCCCGAAAATCAAAGCGAAAAGATTATGCAGCAGGCTAGTCCATTTTGCTGAAATTTCATTGCAGCAACTCAAAGTACTCAGTAGTTTGTATGGCCCCAACGTGCTTGTATGCATGCCTGACAACATCGGTGCATGCTCCTTTTGAGACGACGGATGGTGTCCTGGGATATTTCCTCCCAGATCTGGACCAGGGCATCACTGAGCTCCTGAACAGACTAAAGTACAACCTGGTTGCGTCAGATGCACCAAAACATAATGTCCCAGAGGTGTTTTATTGGATTTAAGTCAGGTGAGCGTGGGGACCATTCAATGGTATCAATTTCTTCATCCTCCAGGAACTGGCTGCATACTCTTGCCACATGAGGCCAGGCATTGTAGTGCACCCGGAGGAACCCAGGAACCCACTGCACCGGCGTAAGGTCTGACAATCGGTCCAAAGATTTCATCCCAATACCTCATGGCAGTCAGGGTGCTATTGTATAGCCTGTGGAGGTCTGTGTGTCCCTCCATGGATATGCCTCCCCAGACCAACATTGACCCACCACCAAACTGGTCATGCTGAACTATGTTACAGGCAGCATAACGTTCTCCACGGCTTCTTCACACCCTTTCACATCTGTAACATGTGCTCAGGGTGAACCTGCTTTGATCTGCAAAAAGCACAGGGCACCAGTGGCGGACTCACCAATTCTGGTGTTCAATGGCAAATGACAATCGAGCTCCACGGTGCCGGGCTGTGAGTACAGGGCCCACTAGAGGACGTTGGGCTCTCAGGTCACCCCCATTAAGTCTGTTTCTGATTGTTTGGTTAGAGACATTTACACCAGTTGCCTGCTGGAGGTAATTTTGTAGGGCTCTGTCAGTACTCATCCTGTCCCACCTTGCACATAGGAGCAGATACCGGTCCTGCTCATGGGTTAAGGACCTTCTTTGGCCCTGTCTATCTCTCCTAGAGTAACTGCCTGTCTCCTGGTTCCTCCCCCATGCTCTTGAGACTGTGCTGGGAGACACAGCAAACCTTCTGGCAATGGCATGTATTGATGTGCCATCCTGGAGGAGTTGGAATGCCTGTGCAACCTCTATAGGGTCCAGGTATCGCCTCATGCTACCAGTAGTGACACTGACCCTAGCCAAATGCAAAACTAGTGAAAACAGTCAGAAAAGATGAGAAGGGAAAAAAAATTCAGTGGCCTTCACCTGTAAAACCATTCTGCTTTGAAGGTCGTCTCATTGTTGCCCATCTAGTGCACCTGCTGTTCATTTCATTAACACCAAAGCAGCTGAAACTGATCAACAACCCCCTCTGCTACTTAACTGACCAGATCAATATCCTAGGAGTTTAATTGACTTGATGGTATACTATGATTAAAAAGTGTTCCTTCAATTTTTTTGAGCAGTGTATTATAGTGTTTAAAAAAGTTTGGAAACTTTTTGAAGAACCCTTTCTATCTATCTATCTATCTATCTATCTATCTATCTATCTATCTATCTATCTATCTATCTATCTATCTATCTATCTATCTATCTATCTATCTATCTATCTATCTATCTATCTATCTATCTATCTATCTATCTATCTATCTATCTACAAGTGCATCTCAAAAAATTAGAATATCATCAAAAAGTTAATTGTTTTCAGAAATTCAATTAAAAATGTGGAACTTATATTTTATATAGATTCATTACACACAGTCTCTCTACTGAACCAAACTGTCCATTTAAACGCTCAGGAAACCTTTACAGGTGTTTTGAATTATTTGGCTGATTGGAGTGTGACCCCATGAGTCTATATTTATTAAACTTTTTCACAATAATTTAATCTTGAGTTTTCACTAGCTGTCACAAGGGATATTTACATTCCTTGCGACAGCAATAAAAGTGAGATTTTTTTTTTCTAAATCAAGAGTGTAAAAAAAATTACTAGTAAAAAACATAAAAATTTGAATGCTATTGTGCAAAGGTGAATGCGCGCATCAGTCCTACATGCACGCAAACAGCAAGGTATTACCACGAACATCCTATCATGGCCAGTAATTCTAGCACTAGACTTAAAAATGTTATTAAACCCAGGGGCCTGCATTCACTGTCTCCCACAGTACACAGAACATGGAAATGCAATTATTTTAGTAAAGACAAACAGCTAAACACCTTTTTTTATCAGCAGTATATAGCAGGGCTTGTGATTGGTGAAGCTTGTAGGAGGAGTTTTAATACTGCATTGAGCTGTCCTATCAGGACCCCTGACCCCTGATCCTCTGTCTGGACATATCTGGACAGTGCTGATTGGCTCTGTGCTGATTGGCCCTGTGCTGATCACATACACCCTCCCAAGAAAAAAAGATAAAAAAAAATCTCTAGCAACACATACCAAACTGAGCATGCCTGCCTCCAAAGGCTCTGTTTTATCCTGAGAGGTTCTGGAGACAATGCAAGAAGGATGATTTGTGCATACAGGATCAAGCAGCCTTTTTACACAATGCAGAGGATTTACCCCTTAGGTTCCACCGTGAGTATAACAAGCATGCTTTATTGCATATACAGACTGATTTTACTGTTGTGGGTTTAGTAACACTTTAAATATAAATTTTAAGTGTTAACTTGTATAGGCTTTTAAAGCATCGCTCATGGATACTAAAGTTTACTTTGTTTGTCGCCATTGCGGCGGCATGCACAATTTTAAAGCATGACATGTTTGGTCTCTATTTACTCAGTGTAACATCATCTTTTATATTTTACAATAAAAATGGATTATGTAATGTTTTTTTTTTTTTTTGCATTAAAATTCAAAAACGGGTATTTTTTCCCAAAAAAAAAAATATACAAACCCGATTCCAAAAAAGTTGGGACACTGTACACATTGTGAATAAAAACTGAATGCAATGATGTGGAAGTTTCAAATTTCAATATTTTATTCAGAATACAACATAGATGACATATCAAATGTTTAAACTGAGAAAATGTATTATTTTAAGGGAAAAATAAGTTAATTTTAAATTTCATGGCATCAACACATCTCAAAAAAGTTGGGACAAGGCCATGTTTACCACTGTGTGGCATCCCTTTTTCATTTTATAACAGTCTGCAAACGTCTGAGGACTGAGGAGACAAGTTGCCCAAGTTTAGGAATAGGAATGTTGTCCCATTCTTGTCTAATACAGGCTTCTAGTTGTTCAACTGTCTTAGGTCTTCTTTGTCGCATCTTCCTCTTTATGATGCGCCAAATGTTTTCTATGGGTGAAAGATCTGGACTGCAGGCTGGCCATTTCAGATTCTTCTTCTACGCAGCCATGATGTTGTAATTGATGCAGTATGTGGTCTGGCATTTTCATGTTGGAAAATGCAAGGTCTTCCCTGCAAGAGACGATGTCTGGATGGGAGCATATGTTGTTCTAGAACTTGGATATACCTTTCAGCATTGATGGTGCCTTTCCAGATGTGTAAGCTGCCCATGCCACACGCACTCATGCAACCCCATACCATCAGAGATGCAGGCTTCTGAACTGAGCGCAGATAACAACCTGGGTTGTCCTTGGCCTCTTTAGTCTGGATGACATGGCGTCCCAGTTTTCTAAAAATAACTTAAAATTTTGATTCATCTGACCACAGAACAGTTTTCCACTTTGCCACAGTCCATTTTAAATGAGCCTTGGCCCAGAGAAAATGCCTGCGCTTCTGGATCATGTTTAGATATGGCTTATTTTTTGGCCTATAGAGTTTTAGCCGGCAACGGCGGATTGTGTTCACCGACAATGTTTTCTGGAAGTATTCCTGAGCCCATGTTGTGTTTTCCATTACAGTAGCATTCCTGTATGTGATGCAGTGCCGTCTAAGGGCCCAAAGATGACGGGCATCCAGTATGGCTTTCCAGCCTTGACGCTTATGCACAGAGAATGTTCCAGATTCTCTGAATCTTTGGATGATATTATGCACAGTAGATGATGATAACTTCAAACTCTTTGCAATTTTTCTCTGAGAAACTCCTTTCTGATATTGCTCCACTATTTTTCGCCGCAGCATTGGGGGAATTGGTGATCCTCTGCCCATCTTAAGTTCTGAGAGACACTGCCACTCTGAGAGGCTCTTTTTATACCCAATCATGTTGCCAATTGACCGAATAAGTTGATAATTGGTCCTCTAGCTGTTCCTTATATGTACATTTAACTTTTCCGGCCTCTTATTGCTACCTGTCCCAACTTTTTTGGAATGTGTATCTCTCATGAAATCCAAAATGAGCCAATATTTGGCATGACATTTCAAAATGTCTGACTTTCAACATTTGATTTGTTATATATATATTATATTGTGAATAAAATATAAGTTTATGAGATTTGTAAATTAGTCCATTCCTTTTTTACTCACAATTTGTACAGTGTCCCAACTTTTTTGGAATTGGGTTTGTATAAAGTTTGGGGGTTCTAAGTAACTTTTTAGAAACTTGTATACAAAAATGTCAGGAAAGCCATGGTCTTCAAGTTGATATACCATGTTAAATTAGAATTGTTAACAATTTTGCTTACTTTCATAGGGAAACTGTAGATACCATTGGGCACACTTGTCCAACTTAAATAAAAAAATACCATTTGGAGTCAAAACTTTCATTTTCCTAGTTTTCCTCTCTCCCATCTGTGTAGAGAGTTTAAATATGACTGTGCAGTCCACTAGACCCTGTGCTCTGGTCATGGTCAACTACACCACTCCTCCTTCTATGCAAAACAAGTCTGTGTGAGAATGTTGGTGCTGAAAAGTTTGGCTGTTACTCTACCAGCAAAGGGCATCACAGTGTGGGGGGTAGGAAGCAAGATTTTCACTTAAAGAAAAAGTTTTTTTATGCATTTTTCTATCAAAGAAAGCCACAAATCATAACATATAGGATTTAAAAGAGATAAAATGGTGTGAGGTTTCAATTGTACATGAAATATATCTCACTTTACTATTTTGCGATTCAAATACCTAAAAATAATGTTTAATAAAATTAGTATTCATAAAATAAATCTTAATAGGAATATTGCACCACAGTAACACACAATATGTACTGCCTTTCACTCACTAGTGTTTATCATCCTCACAGGCAAACTCACAAACTAAATAACAGCAATATACTAAGGAATTTTACTTAATGCAGATGGAAAATACAACCAATGCCCACTCAAGATATTAGACTTTAATATAAAATTGTTCCCTAACCATGGATGTTCTGACAGACCTCAGCCTCCTACCAAAATTATTTATGGATATGTTGCCACCTTGAGGTCATTGTATTAAATGAACTCAATTTTCAGCCTATGCTCCCCCTTATATAATTGTAACTTACTTCCTTTCTCATTGCGGGTTCCTGTATTGTTCCTGCAAGACGCACAATGAGGCTCAGAAAGAAATATTAATTTTGACCTTCAAATACTGCAAATGCTAATATCTACTGTAGGCCAGGCATAGAGGTCTCAGGAAGAGATAAGTCAATATTACAATTGGAGTCAGAATAGGTGATGCAGCCAAAGCCTCAAAGATGCATCTTGGGTAGGCTACATCACAATGCCTTTCCTTTCAGATGATGTCCACTGTCACAGTGCAGGCCTCGAAAGTTCCAGTAAGTAAAGCTCCAGAGAGTAAAGGAAGATGAATGTATCTGCCCTTTTTGAAAAAGGTCACTGTGAGAAGAATGGGGAAGAAAATAAAAATAAGGTATGCATTGAATAAAAAAGCCTGGAATCATCTATAAGTATAATCAGGGAAAGGCTGGATAAAATTAACACAAATAAATCACCATGCCCGGATGGCGTACATCCGAGAGTACTCAAAGAACTCAGTTAAACTATATCTAGACCACTGTTCCTGATCTTTGCTGACAGTATTATGACAGGAAATGTACCAGGGGATTGGAGGAAAGCTAACGTGATAGCGATATTCAAAAAAGAGCAGAGGCATGTCCCGGGAACTTATAGGCCGCTCAGTCTAAGATAGTATGTAAACCTCTGGAGGGGATGATAAGGGACTATATCTTAGAGTTTGCTAAAGACAACAACATCATCAGCAGTAATCAGCACGGGTTTACAAATGGGCGTTCTTGTCAAACCAATCTCTTAACATTCTACGAGGAGGAGAGCTGTGAGCTAGATAGGGGGAGACCAGTGGATGTGGTGTACCTGGATTTCTGTCGGGATTATTGGGGGTTATTAATTAACTAATAGAATAAAAATGATTTTAAAAGCCATGTATATTCAGTCATATAAGATTCTGAACAGGACAGGATCCATCTTGTTCAGGGTGAAACAAAGTTCATATACGTACTTGTTAAACAAAATGTCTCTTACAAGCTTACAAAACAGAATAGAATTTAAACAGAGGTCTTTGTATCTATGTAATCGTAAATAAGATCCCTTTTGACATCTCTATCAGATAAGGACAATTAGCGAGACACCATACTAGTCTAGCCATAATCTTATCTGTATTTAACAATGGACAATACCCCAGTATACTCTAGTTGTATTTTAAAATGAGCTATATATAAGTTTTAAAGATACATCATTATGTGTGAGAAGATATTAGCCATAATTATGTCATTATATTATGTAAGGCATATACATATATATTTAGGAATGTTATACCACATTTTGGGTTTATATTCTTATAGTAGTAATCTTACTTAGAATACATTATTTTTAAGTGTAGGAACATATGTATCTAGTCACTAATTACCTCATTTCAGAGAAGTTTGTGTTTAAGTGTTCAAAGGTATCATAAATACCAATCCTAGACGAGATGTCTGACAGCCCTATGGCATGGTCAAATAAGTAATGGCTATTCACTAGCCAGAGGTCAAAGATCATCAGATAAGGATGTCTTATAATTAGTCTAAATACGCTGAATCTAATGAACGGTACGATACTGCCCTCTATAGACGAAATACCAAATGCAGTTTTGGGATATTTCAGATATTCCCATATAGAAATATTATATTGTACTAAAAATAATTATTATTGAAATGGTTTACCAGATCCAATAATTGCCAGAGAATGATGGAGATACAGATGGACATTTATGTATGTACTGGGAGTCTGGACAAAGTTTTATATGTGTTTTATGATTACTCTTACATATAGAGAAATCATCCTTTAATTTTATTATACCAAGTATTGGGTTAATTATCAAAAGAGGTGTGTCTCTGACCTCACCAGTTTAGGTATAGAATATCCCGACCAATTGGGATAATGTTTCATCCCTCTGGGTTTTACTTATGGTAATTTTTATAGCTCTTTGTTATTACTATATAAAAGACAACCCAGATGAGAGGATCACATTACATTACACTACTGACAACACACCTCACACTTACATCACACACGCTACTACATTCCTCGACAGACTCATCCAGACATACTCCATCTTGTCCATCATTCATCTGAAACTTGAAGGGAAGCCACCATCTTAAGAAAGGCATCCATCTTAGCACTCTGGTAACGACCATTTGAAGCTAGCGGCCATCTTAAGTGTGGTAAATATGCCTTGCTATGTTATTTGATTTTATTCAATATTGTTTATTTCTTTCCTTATATGTTTTATATTGCATATTTAAAGGGTAATAAGATTACAATCCCAGCCGTATAAACCATAGTAGATTTTTCTCTAAATAGCCGATTTTTGTTTTTATACATTTTTATTAATATCAGATTTAGTGCATTATTTGCAATTTTAAGTCTTCCGTTTTGCATGGCTTATTCTCACTCATCTGCAGTGAAGTGACTTTCGGCTATGCATTGCGCAGACCATTGTAGTCTGTTTATATAGAACATTAATTTATGGCTTATACTATACCTGGAGAAATGGTAATCTTACTTTCATTTTGCTTTCACTTTCATTTTGTTTCACTTTCACTTTCATTATTGAGCTAAACATCACATTGCATTGATTGTTTGAAGTTAATATTTTTCTGTAGAGTTGTTTCTTTGTGTCACTTCTTGTTTGATCATATATTGTGATTATATGTCTGGCGAATAAATATTTTATATATATTCCATACTGTAGACTGTACTCACTAAGATTGGTATATGCTTTGAAAAAGAAATTAATCAATTAAAAAGAATTCACGACAAATAGATTTTTGGCATAAGTGGAGATTCTCCTTCCGCACAGATCTTTGCTTATCACCATAAATAGACACTGCTATATTCAGAGCAGTATAAATATTCTGACATAATGAAGTACGAGCGCAGGATATTTATTATTAAATATTCTTACATTTCGTTAAGGCATTTGATACAGTTCCCCACAAGCGCTTAATTTATAAAATAAGGTCTGCAGGCATCGACCACAAGGTTTGCTCTTGGATACGGAACTGGCTAAAAGGGCGTGTCCAAAGGGTGGTAATAAATACCGCATACTCAGACTGGTCTGGGGTGGTAAGTGGGGTCCCCCAAGGCTCAGTCCTGGAACCAACCTTGTTCAATTTATTCATAAACAGCATTGAGGAAGGGATCATTAGTTCTATATCAGTTTTTGCAGATGACACAAAATTGGGCAGGGCAATAACTGCACAGCATTAGGCAGATATCCTACAGAATGACCTGAACAAAATAACAGAGTGGGCAATGACATGGCAAATGAGGTTTAATGTGGAGAAGTGTAAGGTTTTGCACTTGGGGACTAAAAACATAAAAGCACAATATACTTTAGGGGGGGAACCCTTTGGGCAGCTGCCAAAGCTGGCAGAATATTAGCATGCATAAAGAAAGGGATGTATTCCAGAGATAAAACTATAAAACTCTGGTCTGACCGCATCTGGAGTATTCTGTCCAGTTCTGGTCACCAATCCTCAGGAGGGAGGTGTTGGAGCTGGAGAGAGTCCAGAGAAGGGCAACTAAACTAATTAGGGGATTGGAGGACCTTAATTATGAAGAGCGTCTACCATCGCTTAATTTATTCTCCCTGGAGAAGAGACGCCTGAGAGGGGACATGATAGCAATTTATAAATACCTCAATGGTGATCTCAGCATAGAAAAAAAACTATTCAGTTGCAAGGATTGCATGAGGAATCGAGGGCTTACAATGCGATTAGAGGAGAAGCGTTTTAACCTAAGGCAATGCAGGGGGTTCTTTACTGTTAGGGCTACAAGATTGTGGAATTCTCTACCACAAGAGGAAATTTCTGTGGGAAGTATGGCTACTTTCAATAGACTCTTGGACATACATCTTAAGGATCAGAACATTAACGGGTATGAGAGATTATTACGGCCATACACACCTACACAGGTTGAACTGGATGGACTATTGTCTTTATTCAACCTCAACTACTATGTAACTGTGTAACTATAAGTATTTGTAAGTTTAAAAGTCTCTCTCACCTCTGTGAACCTGAAGCGCATATGATGGCACATGATGTTGAAATTTGTATTTCCTTTTTCAGAAAAGCTATCCACATACGAGGCTGAAAATATTTTTGGGTAAAAGAAATACGTAAAGCAAACAGGTAAGGCAAAGGTTAAGTTGTGGAATTCACCGTAGCGCAGAAGGATGTTCATGATGGTGCTGCTGGCTGTTTTGTGGGTCTTCAAAAAAAAGATGTTTCTCTTGGGCTGACAGGACCTTCTTCCTTTATTGAGGTTTGTTCTGTTTTCAGATCTTAAAACATAATGATAGTGTTTTTTTTCTGTGAGTATGCATTTTGATTTGATATTGTAATTTTTACCTAAGCACAAACATGTTACCAAATTGAAAGTCCAAAAAAAAGGTATGTCAGTAAAGGAGAAAGTCAGTACTTCCCTCTCAAAACCCTCTTTCCCTGTCCTTCACCACTAAATACCCCTCCATTCTAACACATTACACGACTTTTCACCTTCTTGTTCCCTGCTGCACTCATTGGTTCCCTATACCAGCCCCTATGTCACCATTGGACACAGTAGTTATGTAGGGGTTGGCGGGAGGAACTACATATCCCTGTGAAGAGCCAGGAGATCAGCAATCCTGAAAGTGTCAATTTCCGAAGAAACTTTAGCTAGGGATTTCTCTTTATTGGAGAGGTATTCAGTGGTGTGGACAGCAGGAGAGGTAAACATTTACTTTATTCTTCACAGGTACATATGTTATATAGACTTTCAGTTTAGTCACAGAATCATTTTCAAGTATACCTGTATTCAAACTGCAGACATTCATATATTTACTGTGTAGCACCCCCCCCCCTTAACCCCCGGCATCAGAGAGGGCTGATATTTCACCTCAAAGTGCAAGCTGCTAGGCATGGTGGACAGTGTAGACAAATGGGTACCAGTCATGTTTAATGCTGAACAAAAATAGGTTTATTGAGAACACAACAAAAATTCAGGGAGAGAAGGATAGGGCACAGGACACTCAAAAACAAGTTGGCAAGCAGACTAGCAGACTCCTCAAAAAAAAAAATGAAAAGGTTGACAGTAGTACAGAAAAAGCGGCCTTTAGGCAGTGCCCAGCGATCTGTACTTTTGTAGTAACAGCTGTGTCCTTTAGCAAAAATAACTCACAGTAATGTGCAGGAATTGTCTGAATAAGGCCATGTTCACAGTATCCCTGGCTCTCCACAGTTCCCTGGTCTATGGCAGAGTGACTTCTGTTACTTCATCTCAGGTCTCCATCCTTTCCTTCATGAAAGCATACAGGTCCTCCATTTTTAGAGCCTGGAGTACATGGCTAGGCCTTAAGCTTCAGGCCTATCCAGCACAGCAAATCCTTAAACACCTACACCAGACCAAAGTCTGGGTAGGATGACCCTGATCACTTGACCTCCAACAATATGTATACTCTCTCCCAGCATGCAACAGTAGAAGAACACTCCTACTGGTTGGCTAAGAGAAGTATGCATATTCATAACCCAGTTTACCTGCAGCTCATCATACTACAGCTACATTGAACTTTGGAGAAAACCCACATGATCATAAAGACTACAAATTAGCCAGGTTACCTACAACCCAGCACAGCTAAATTTACTTGTAGCCCCTCTTTAGGACAGGATGGCTACAACCGTATATATCAACAAGCAGCGAATGAGTTTGCAAACAAGCTTTCACTGATCTCTGCAGGATATGTAAAGCTATTCATGAAATTTCACAGCAGAAACACTGTGGTCATTACCTAATGGCCTGAATACACGATTAGAATATCGCCCAATCATTCGACCACCGACTTATGAAAAAGTGTTCGTTGGTCGAAAACGTTCCCAACATACATGGGCCGAATATCGCCGTTGACCGCTGACCATCGAAACAGGGTTCGTCAGTCGAGTATTTCCGGTCATGCGTGATGAGGTTCTACAGATTTCAAATGAACGACCTTAACACCAACGTAAAGAATATCGTTCATTCGCAAACGAGACGACAGAATTTTTTGTTTTTTTCAAACAGTATTTTTCGTTCACAATATCGATATCGGTCAAAGATGGCTGGGCATTAACTAGTATAATATCGGCCGATCGCCAGAACATCCGAACTACCCGAAAGTTCGGCCCGGATTTCAGAACCCCATTGAAATCAATGGACCCGAACTTCGGTAATCAAAAAACACAATTTTAAAGCCATAAAACCCAATAAATGCCCCTAAAAAGTGCCTAGGGTTCTGGGTCATGCCCCAGGGACTATTAATCACACAAAAAAAGTTCTTAAAAATTGTCATTTTTGAAAAAAAAGCCAATTATTGAAAAAATAAAAAAAAAATAAAAAAAGAGATTGGATTTAGTATCTGGGGGGTCTAAGCATGTCCAGAACCATAAAAAAAAAAGATCGTTTGTATTTTGTCACTTAGAACACAGGTAGTTGGCTTCGCCCCTGTTACACCTTGCCGGTTTAGTAGCAAGCGTTTATTTGGGCATTTTTTGGGTTCTTTGGAGTCAGGAAAAACATCTGAACTTGTGTATAGTGGTATATAACACTATACACAAGTTCAGATGTTTAGCCTGCCTCCAAAAACCCCAAAAAAATGCCTGCAACAACACACCTGGGCGTTTTTTTTTTTTGACGCTAGCGTTTTTTGGGCATTTTTTTGGGTTTTTTGGAGGCAGGCAAAACATCTGAACTTGTGTATAGTGGTATATATACACACATACTTATATGTATATACACACCTAGACATATATAGGTGTGATAGTAGCAGAAATATATGCTTGCGCTAATGAAATCATTTACACTAATATGGTTATGCTCCTATAACACCTATATATGTCTAAGTGTAAAATACATATAAGTATGTGTGTGTACACAAGTTCAGATGTTTTGCCTGCCTCCAATAACCCCAAAAAAATGCCTGCAACAACACACCTGGGCGTTTTTTTTTTTTGACGCTAGCGTTTTTTGGGCATTTTTTTGGGTTCCTTGGAGGCAGGCAAAACATCTGAACTTGTGTATAGTGGTATATATACCACTATACACAAGTTCAGATGTTTTGCCTGCCTCCAAAGAACCCAAAAAAATGGCCAAAAAAACGCTAGCGCCAAAAAAAAAACGCCCAGGTGTATTGTTGCAGGCATTTTTTTGGGGTTTTTGGAGGCAGGCAAAACATCTGAACTTGTGTATAGTACCACTATACACAAGTTCAGATGTTTTTCCTGCCTCAAAAGAACCCCAAAAAATGCTCCAAAAAACATCTGCTATTAAACCGGCAAGGTGTGAAAAGCGAGAAGCCAACCTCCTGTGCTGAAAGTGTTCTAATACAAACAATCTTTTTTTTTTTTATGGTTCTGGACATGCTACAGAGCTGAAACTTCACAGGTACACTTTTTAGACCCCCCAGACACTAAATTCAAAGACATTTTTTTATTTTTTTTAATGTTTATTATTTTTTTTTATTTTTTCAATAATTGGCTCTCTATAAAAAATCTATCAAAAATTACAATTTTTAAGAACTTTTTTTGTGTGATTTTGTGTCTGGGGGGTCTAAAAGGTGTACCTGTGAAGTTTCAGCTCTGTAGTAGGTCCAGAACCATAAAAAAAGATCATATAGGTGTAAAAGGGGGGTCCCACAATCCCTGCTTTACTGAAAAATTATCTTTTTTTCTGGTTCTGGACATGCTACAGAGCTGAAACTTCACAGGTACACTATACACAAGTTCAGATGTTTTGCCTGCCTCCAAAAACCCCCCAAAAAATGCCTGTAACAACACACCTGGGCGTTTTTTTTTACGCTAGTGTTTTTATTAGGCATTTTTTTGGGTTCTTTGGAGGCAGGCAAAACATCTGAACTTGTGTATAGTGGTGTATATACACACATAGTTATATGTATATACACACCTAGACATATATAGGTGTGATAGGAGCAGAAATATATTGGTGTTAATTATTTCATTAGCGCAAGTAGTTTTTTCTGCTCCTTTCACACCTGTATATGTGCAGGTGTATATATACAGACATTGGTGTGTATATATACCCCCTATACACATGTTCAGATGTCATTTCTGACTCCAAACATGTGCTCAAAAAAGCACTAGCAATGCCTGCAGCCAAAAATGCTAGCGGCCGCAAAGCCATATCCCTGCATCGAAGGTGACACAAGAGAAACTAGCTTTTCTCTATAGCGGTCACCCTGCTATGGAAGGGTTTGGTCACCCTGCCATAGCAGTCACTGTCAGTTCACCCTACACTACATTACGGTCACCCTGACACTTCACACTTTCCCTACAGAAACTGAATAAATTGAAGCTAACTAAAGTGTAAAGGAGCACTCTAACTACACTAGATATCCCTTTCCTCACACTAATAAATGCTAAATGACACTTTTAAAGTAAAATTAACAGAACTGCTTCCATTCTCTTCCATTTCCTGTATAACAATGCTAGGAATATGGCGGGGGCTATCTTATATACTGGGGGGCGTATTCACTAATGATTGGTCTAGGGACCCCCTAGTCACTCCAATCACATTCCTAGCATTCTTCTGCCCCCTCAATTGGCTTTTACTAATGGTTCTGGTCCAATCACGGGCTTTTAAAGCCCATTTCCTGAAGCATTGCATTTTGGTCGGTTCTGGTTGCCGAATTCCGAACTTTTTGGGCAAAAAGTTCTAAATTCGGCCGAACCTCGAACACCCAATGTTCGGGCCGAAACGATGGTCGACCCGAACCGTTCGATCATCCCTAGTGAACAGGGCCTTAGACCATTAACAACTGCGATGGACACCTGCAAACAATTTGTGGAGTCTTGTTATAATTTGCCAGCATCTGATATTATTCATCTTGCATTTTACTAGTAATGGCCAGCTTGGAAATTTAGATCATCGTAATTATGGCCCCTGACATGTCCAGAGTAGGGATGAGGTTGGGGCTTGGGTTCTCTGCTACCATGGATGTGAGGTGAATTCTGTGGGTTTGAGATTTGTGGTCCTAATAAACATTGGTACAGATTCAGCTAGGAGATTTTGTTAAGCCATAGAGCACTGCATGGCCTTTAAACTATGAACCCTAGAAGGGCCAATACGGGGGCTTTTGGATAAGCCAGCTTTGTCACTATAATGGGGGGGGGTTACAGAGCACCCATGGTGTCAGTAAACTAGAAGCTAAGGTAGGGAAAGCATAGAGAAAGCTGACAAACTGCATAGGTAGAGGTTAGGGTCAGTTAAGAAAACTGAAAATTTATATCAAATACTTACCGTAATTTTCCTTTCCTGATGGACTCCATGGCAGCCTACGTGTGGGTTAGTCCCGCCTCCTCCTACCTCATAGGACCCCACTCCCATAAATTTCACTCTGCCCCAGAGACCATGTTCCATAAAATAGCCTCCTCCGGCAGATGGGTGGGGACTCCGGCTGCTATGGAGTCCATCAGGAAAGGAAAATTACGGTAAGTATTTGATATAAATTTTCCGTTTTCCTGACAGACTCCATGGCAGCCTACGTGTGGGAAATAACTAGCCAAACACACCAGGGTGGGCAATCAGCTGTTCAAAAGAAATTTAATTTGCACCATCAACGGATAGTATCCGCAAACCAAAATCAACAGATGATAAAGAAGCTGGCTCGACACAATAATGAGCTATGAAAGTGTAAATTGAGGACCATGAGGCCGCTTTGCATACAACTTCAGGAGCCACATGACGAAACGCTGCCCAAGAAGTCGACATTCCTCTTGTAGAATGCGCTGTCACCGCCTCCGGGGGAGCCAACCTTTAGCTCTATAGGCCCATTGAATAGACTGGACAATCCAAGATGCGATCGTTCTAGACGAAGCATGCAAGCCTTTATTCTTCCCATAGAACAGGACAAACAAATAATCCGAATGGCGGAAATGAGATGTGGCTTCCAGATATAGTTTCAGAATTTGCCCTACATCCAGTGGATGAGTCGCAGAGTCAGAGGATTTGAATGTTGGCAAGACAATTTCCTGATTTTCATGAAAAATAGAGGATACTTTTGGATGCGAATCCAACATGGGAATCAGAACCACCCAATCCGGGAAAAACGACAAAAAGGGTTCTTTGCATCCCAAAGCTCCTAGCTCAGAGACCCTTCTTGCTGAGGCGACTGCCACCAGGAACGCTACTATAAGAGACAATTCTTTGATGGAGAGTTGAACCAGGTTATCTTTTCTGAGGTCTGCAAAGAAATCCAGAACCAGTGGAAGATCCCACTTAGGGAATCTGGGCTTCCTTTGTGGTTTGAGCCTAGAAGCTCCTCTGAAAAATTGCCTCACTAGAGGATGCTTTGCCCAGGATGTTCCTGTGAAAGCCGAGATAGCTGACACTTGATCTCGAAGAGAACTGACTGATAAAGGCAGATCCAGGCCAGATTGTAGAAAACTCAAAATGTGTTGAACCTTTGGAGTGCCTTGCACATCCATATTTCCGGAGATATGAGACATGAACTTCTTCCATATCCTTTCGTAGACTCTATTTGTTCCAGCTCTTCTCGCATTCAACAGTGTGGAGATAGCTCCACTTGGACACCCTAATGCCTCCAGCCTTTCCCTTTCAAAAACCAGGCCATCAGGCGCAGATGGGCCAGGCAAGGTTGTAGCACCGTTCCCTAAGACAGGAGATACTGCCTGGAAGGTAGTGGAACTGGCTCGTGAAAGCTCAGCTGTAGCAGCATCGGAAACCAGGGCCTGTTCGGCCAATATGGGGCTATCACAAGAGCCTCCACTTCTTCCGACCTGAGTCTCGTCAGGAATCGAAGGAGGACTGGAACTGGTGGGAAGGCGTAAGCCTTGTGAAACCTCCACTGCTCTGTTAGGGCATCCACCCCGAAAGCTTGTGGGCATTTGCATCTCGTGTAGTACTTCTCCAACTTGAAGTTGCACGGGGAAGCGAACAGATCCACTTCCGGAAGGAACCCTAGGGATTTTAGCCACTGAAACACATCGGCATGAAGACTCCACTCGTTGTCCATGGAGACTCGTGATAGAAAATCCGCCTGGATGTTCTGTGTCCCTGGCAGAAAAACCGCAGTGAGGTTGGATAAGTATTTCTGAGCCCAGACCATTATTGGCTCGACTTCTCTCAATAAAGAGTGACTGCCAGTTCCCCCTTGACGCTTTATATACGACACTGCCGTCGTATTGTCCAGCCTCAGGAGGACAGATGTTCCCACTGTAAGGTGATGAAATGCTTGGAGAGCTCGAAACGCTGCTCGAAGCTCCAGGATGTTAGAAACTTCCCTGTGTAACCGAGGATTCCATTTGCCCTGGGCTATCTCTGATAGGCAGTGAGCGCCCCAACCTGTGTTGCTTGCGTCCGTGGTTATCGTGACCCAAGAGATGGGAAGGATAGAATGGCAATTGAGTAGATTCCTCTTCTGCAACCACCACAGGGGACTGTCCCGCATTACTGGGGAAATCCAAATCAGATGATCCATGTCGCCTGGGCACCATTGGCGAAGAAATCCTGTTTGAAAATGACGCATCCTCCATTGAGCCCATTTCACCATAGGTGTCGTGGCCACCATAGTACCTATTATTTTGAGGCACTGTGAGACCCGGAGATGAGATGTTGACATGGCCAGCTGTACTCTGTCTCTGATAATCAGGATTTTCTCTAGAGGCAAGGAGATGATGCCCTTGACTGTATTGAATTGAGCCCCGAGAAAGATAAGTGCCTGTGTGGGCTCCAGATGGCTCTTTTCCAAGTTTAGCAACCAGCCGAACTCGAGATGAGTCGCCGTGACTAGATCTCTGTGAACCAGGAGTTGCTCTCGATCTTGCGACAGAAGTAGTAAGTCGTCTAAATAATGGTGAAGACGCACTCCCTTGATTCTGATCAGGGCTACCACAGCCAATAAGAGTTTTGAAAATACTCAAGGAGATGTGAGCCCGAATGGGAGACATGTAAACTGAAGATGGTGTTGATCCACAGCAAACCGCAGGTATTTCTGTAACTCTGTTGCTATAGGCACATGGAAATATGCATCCTTCAAGTCTATTGACACAAGCCAATCTCCTGGCTGAACCGCCTGGCGGATTGTCAATAGTGTCTCCATTTTGAATTTTCCCTTTTTTATAAAGGAGTTTAGATGTGTGAGGTCTATGACCGGTCTCCAGGAGCCGTTCTTCATTACTAAGAAGAGTGGAGAATAGAGGCCTTGAAACCTCTCTTTGGCTGGTACTGGAACTACTGCACCTTTAAGTAGCAGCGCATCTACGTATGCTGAAAGGATTTGCCTTTCTTCTTCCGACCGTGGAAGAGCTGTGGGAACGAACTTGAGGATAGGTGGACTGCAGAACGACCAAGTGTGTCCTGTAGAGATTGTCCTGATGACCCAAAAATCTTTTTATCGAGGCTGCCCAGACGTGTCGAAACCGGAGAAGGTGAGCACCGACCTGAACCGTCTGGACAGGCCCAACATCAAAAGGACTTAGCCGCTTCCCAGCTACTAGAAGAGGCTCCTTTGGAAGCCTTTTGGTTTGAAGATGGATTTTTCCTCCATGTTTTCCAGAATTCCCCACCAGGTCTGTAACCTCGAGCATCCTTCGCTCTATCCGAAGATGTCCTTCTCTGACCCAGCAGACGACGATCCTGCGGGAGGAACCAAGACTTACGGCCCGTGGCCCGTGAAATAGCGCTCTCCAGCTTGTTCCTGAACAAGGAAGACCCTTTGAATGGAATACGGCACTAAGCCTGCTTGGAGGAAGGATCAGCCAGCGGCGCAGCCATAGAGCCCGTTTAGCTGTCACTGAAGAGAGCATTGCCTCGGGCCACCAGACGAATAATATCTAGGGAAGCATCCCCCAGAAAAGAAGCCACCAGTCTGAGCTCATTCACTGCTGAAGCTCTGGCTACTTCTTCTGATACAGGCCTTAGATCCGAATCCACCTCTCTTGTCCAGGCCTCCATGGCCTTGGATAAAGCCGCAATGGCTAGGGCTGGCTTACAAGCCATTCCAGCAGACACATAAATCTTCTTAAGGTCAGTGTCGATTCTTCTTTCCAGCCCATCTTTAAAAGACACTGTGTCTTTGAGTTGAAGAGTGACGTGCCTCGCTAATTTCATGAGGGCGGCATCCACTAGGGGCGCTGACTCCAGGTGCTTCACATCCTCACTCTTGAATGGGTACATCCTGGAAACTTTGGGTACCAGAGAATTTTTCCTCTCTGCACATCCCCACTCATCCGAGATAATTTCACCAAGTTCACCTAAAAAGGGAAAGTTATGGCGCTCTTTCTTTAGGTGCTTGAAGTACCTTCTTTGTTTAGATGGTGACTCTACTGGCTCCTCCCACTTTAGGGCTCCCTTTACTGCCTTAACCAGGGTAGGGACCAAGGCAAAATCAAAGCCTGAGCCAGGAGTATCCGATTCGTCCTCACTATCCGAAGAGTTGAAGCCGGAAATGCTCTGCTGAGAAGGGCCGGGAGTACTGAGGCTATCCCTAACAGGGATGTCTGCCATACCAGCTGAGGGGCTACAGGTGCGGTCAACCTCCAGGTTTTGTAGGGATTCTTGGACCACCCGTCTAACCAGGGATTCCACCTGCTGGTTATCATTCCCCCTTTCTCTAGAAGCATGGGCAAAATATGCATCGCATATTGATTTGCCATCAGAAACACGTGCTGCACAACCCCAGCAAGATCTTCTATCAGGGTGTCTTTGTGCTGATGCAACCGTGGAGCCTTCCCTGTGATGTTTGGTAGAAGACTTGTGGCGACTAGTGCCAGGAGAAGTGTGATGACGTTGTGACCTAGTAAGGTCCTTATCTTCGCGTGCTTTAGTTTGTTTATCAGACCTAGAAGGGCTAAGAGAAAAGGGAAAAATTACCCCTACTGCCCTAAATCCGAACCGTACAGGGATAGGTAAAAATAATACCACTCTTACCTGTAGAGTAAGGGTTGGCCACTGGGGGGTGGTGAAGTATCCATACTGCTCTTAACAGGAAGACTGTAACAAACACAGGAATAAGGAAGTGCTGCATAGTGCATACACCAAACTGAACACAGACATCCAGCAGGATTAAGCTTACCACTAGCAGAGACCGATCAAGCACAGGGAAGCTGCCCCATATGCCCGCAGTACAATCCCAATGTGATCCACTGTGACAGCAGTTTAAATCTGCCGCCAGATGATGACGTCACCGCCCCCCGTGACAGACAGCATCCGTGCGCATGTGTGAGCACGGAACAGCTACTCCACTGCGCCGGCACCGCCCCCAGACACCCAGCGGTGACCCGGAAGCTGCGCTGGGACACAGGAAGAGCCGGGGCCGCAAGATGGAAAGCACCTGCGTTCCAAAACACCGCAAGACAAAATACATATACAAAAAAATGGCTGCCATACGTTACCAAGCACGCTCCAAACCACGGTCTGACCTGGGACACGAAAACCTCCAGCACATCGATTCGGGGTGTATTAATGGGCCTCCCGCTAGTAGCTACGACGATTGGCCGTATTCAGCTTGCCCGCCAGTGGCCAGGCTTTATGCTTCTTCAATGCATGGGATTGCACACCCGTGTCCTACCCCGCTAGTAGCTGGGGCGTACTGGACTCTTCAGGAATTCAGCCTGGAATCAATTGTGTAAATCACCAGGAAATAGACCGAAAATCTTCATGAGGTAAGACTTGATATCCATCCAACAGGAGGAGGACAAAAAAGGAACATGGTCTCTGGGGCAGAGTGAAATTTATGGGAGTGGGGTCCTATGAGGTAGGAGGAGGCGGGACTAACCCACACGTAGGCTGCCATGGAGTCTGTCAGGAAACTGTACTTTCACTCTGATTGTTAGCTCCTTGGGCAACCAACCTATTTTTTAATTGTTAATATTTTTAGAGACTATTTTGTCTTTCATTTTATTTTTTGTTGATTTGAAGTCAGCAATCACTTTTAGCTGCTGTCCCATCCACGACAACCTTTGCTGCAAGGCTTCCATGGAAAAAATGTGCTTTTGTTTCATGGGGTTTTTTTTTTTTCATTTATTATTTCATATTGATTGGGCATATTTTTAAAGTTTGAAGGCTTAAAGTAGAGCACCTGCTATACCCATCTGTTCTTTAACCAAGTTCCCACTGGGCACTTATACCCCCTACCTAACCAGGCCAATTTTCAGCTTTCAGTGCTCTCACATTTTTAAAGACAAATACTCAGTCATTCAACACCGTAACCATATGATTTTTTTTTTCCACACAAATAGAGATTTCTTTTGGTGGTATTTATTTACCACTGGGTTTTTTTATTTTTTGCGCTATAAATAAAAAAAAGACTGAAAGTTTTGTAAAAAGAAGAAAAAAAATTTTTTGTTCATTTCTGTTATAAAATTTAGCAAATTAGTGATTTTTCCTCATAAATTTTGGCCAAAAGTCATACTGCTACATATCAGGGGCATTGGCTCCTGCTGCTGCCAATCAAATTCTGTGATGCGGGGACAGGCTATGTAATGATAGGAAGCAACTTCCTGTGGTGGTGCACTAAGATGAGGAGGAGGCAGGAATGCCAGTGGGGGACCCTAGGAGGCCCAAGGAAACCGATCATAGAAGGGGACTTATAACTGACCAATTTCTTACCTACCCCTCAACATCCCCACCGACATATGTGACCATGTGGGAACGAGACCTTGATATTATGCTAGAACCAGCTGACTGCTCATACATCTGGCAGGCCACCAAATCGGCTTCCCCCAACATTGTAGCCCTGGAAACCAACTATAACTGGTGGGAATGTTCCATAGTGGACACTGGCACGCAGTATTCCCAATCCTATCGACTCTCTTTGACATGCCCTTACCTTCTGATCCAACTGTGACTCTCCTGAACAACCAACCGTCGGCTGTGACCCATCGCCAACTTAAACTCTTGCTCTTCATCACCACAGCAGCTAAACAAACCATTGAGAAAGCATGGAAATCTCCCTCCCTAAATATTCTAGCAATGAAACACAGAATCACTTAAGCAATTACCCACGCTAAAACTGAAGCTGTAATTCTAGACAAGGTTGCCCTCCTTTCTTTCTCTCTCATTCCATAGCCTTAAGCCACCCTTTGCTTTGCTTTGCTTTCACTTTCTCTCTCCATCTACACCCACCCCCAGTGGTCCCTGAGAATTCTTTCCTATGTCTCACCCTACTCATATGGGCAAATAAAACACCCTCCTCCTACTTTTCAGTTAGATGTCTACTGACGGATTTTGATGGTGACCCTCAGGCTTCCCCCTTAGGTTTACACGTAGGTACCCTGATGTGGTTATTACCATCCTTCTTTCACCTCCCCCTCTGAAATGCCTAACTGTACCTCTATAGGTTGTCCTCACGCCTGAATGTATTTGTTTCTCCTTATTCCGACTATACTGTGTAACCTATCCTCCTCCCACTAGAGGGTCCACCCTCCTATGTCAGCCACAGTTTAATCCTACAAGCCTGGCCAAGGCCCCTTTCTTGTTTTTTTTTTTATGTACTAAATGTTGATGACATATTCTGTGGCGCAATATTGTACATGTATCTAACCTTTTTCTGACTCCAGTGTATCGATGTGCAATAAACTATTTTAACCACTTTACCGCCGGAGGATTTTGCTGTCTTCCGTCCAGGCCACTTTTTGCGATTCGGCTCTCTGCGACTTCAACTGACAATTGCGCGGTCGTGCGACGCCGTACCCAAACTAAATTTACGTCCTTTTTTTCCCACAAACAGAGCTTTCTTTTGGTGGTATTTGATCACCTGTGCGATTTTTACTTTTTGCGCTATAAACAAAAAAAGAGCGTTTATTTTGAAAAAATAACAATATTTTTAATATTTTTCTTTATATGAAATTCCCCCCAAAAAAGATGTAAAAACCAATTTTTTAAAAAATTTTTGGCCAATTTGTTTTCTGCTACCTATGTTTGGTAAAAAAAATCGCAATAAGCGTATTTTGATTGGTTTGCGCAAAAGTTATTGCGTTTACTAACAAAGGGAAAGATTTCTGTCATTTTTGGTGTTTTTTTTTTAACGCGTAATGACGGCGATCTGCGATTTTTTTGCGGGACTGCGACATTGCGGACCCTTGACTGACATTTTTGACACTTTTGGGGGTACCAGTGACATTACTGCAGTAATCAGTGCTATATATATGCACTGTTACTGTAAAAATGACACTGGCAGGGAAGGGGTTAATTTTATTGGAGAGGGAGGGGTTAATGTATGCCTGGTGCTTACTGACGTGTAGGGGGGGAGGTGACTGAGTGAGTCATGGACAGATCGGATGTCCAGCTATGCTGAACAGTCCGATCTGTCACTCCCTGTCACTATGGAGATCCGCCCGCTTGTGTTTACACAGGCGGGCGGATCTCCACACTAGATCCCCGGCGATCGGGGCAGAGCAGCGGCGATCGCCGCTGCTCCTCCCCTGGCCCGACTCCCACTGTGAATGAAAACAGCGGGAGCAAGCCTCCGGCGGCGCGCAAGCGCCGCCCAGAAGGGGGAGTGTCTGACGACGTTAATACTACGTCGTCAGACGATAACGAACCACTCTGCCGCAGTAGTATTACCGCGAGCAGACGTAAAGTGGTTAACAAGAAAACATCTAATAAAGTATATCTTATTTCAAATTTGGCTGCAACAGTAAAAACACACTTTAGATCACACAGAGATTAGTGGGAGCTGTTTTTGGCTTTTAACTTTACTTAACTGTACATGTCTTTGCAGTAAATATTTATCTGATGAATTATATTAGAGCTCCACACTTATTTGTTTTTTTTTATAAATCCACTTACCTGTCTGGGACTTTGAAAGACCAAATCTGTAGAATTAGGAGCATTGTACCAGTTACAATGAGAACAGCGCCTACACTTTTCAGATGCAGAATATTGCTGTAGAGATAATATAAATAATATATTTATTTAGGCTTTGTGGCAATTATAATCACATGGAGTAAATGTCAGAAGGAATGAACCAGTTATTTCCTGTCACATGACCTTGACCTATCCACAAGTTTTTTCTGCAGCAATCTACAGAGAACACCTCAAAGAGAATATATTACATGCCCCATGCTAGGAAGTATTTCCATCAAAATAATATGGTTTACAGAAGATATATATATTATATATAGATCAACTTTAAAGAATTACTAATACTTTTCAGGAAATATAATTCAGGTCCTTCTTGTAATTCTTTTCAAGGAAAACTAGCCTTCAACATCAGATGGTCTTTAGACATACAAGATTAAGGTGACTACCAAAATTTCAGATTGCCTATACATTAAATTGTCTCTGGTGGTGAATAGAAAGAGAGCCATCGGACATCCCAGAGGTGGTCTAATCTAAAAAAAAAATGCAATCCAACTGATTACTAGTTTCCTGGTCAGTTGTGGTCTAAAACTAGCTACATTAGGGGACAATTATGTCATGTGTTTGGATAGCCTATGGGAAAATGTACTAAAGGTGTGACTTTCCATTAGATCCTAGATACTAGGTACATCTGCAGAGTGCCTACAAAACCTTTAGAAAGATGGAGACTTTAATGGTATAGAATGAGGAGGCATGTCCCCTTCAAGGCACACAGCAGTGGTAGTTGTCTAAAAAACCCATCAACAGGCTTAAGCACAGTTTATACAAGGGGCTGAGAGTATGCCTAAGTCTTTACCAATACCAAGTACCAAGAAAGTCTGTATTTCCATAGGAACTTCTGTAGGACCACAGGCCCAGGCAAGGACTGGTACATTATTGCTCTGATAGGCTATAAAAAAGTATACTATTCAGCCAAAGATAGGTTTATACTAGTGATCGACCAATATCAGTTTTTTGTTGCCAATACCGATACCGATATTTTGGAGATCGCATATCGGTATTGGCCGATATTGGCCGATATTTTGTACATTTCAAATTTTGCAAAATAAACACAAACTTCGACACAAATCTGTTACTGAACATGTTAATCTTTATTTTAACATTAAGGGCTTGTTCTTCACACCTTAACTGCATGAAAACTGATAGGAAAAGTGCACTTGCAGGGACATCAGTTTCACATCATCTGATTGTGCATTAATGCATAATAAACTGCTGCAGTAGTGCACTCACTCACTGCAATAATTTTAGATCCCTACTGCAGTGCAGTCAGTGCAAAACTGCTAGAAAAAAAAAGCTAGGCAACAGCTAGACAGTGGATTGGACTGGAGTCAGTGGACTACCGCTGCAGTAGGGCACTCACTGCAACTACTACAGTCAGTTCAAAACTGCTAGAAAAAAACCTAGGCAACAGCTAGACAGTGGATTGGACTGGAGTCAGTGAACTACCGCTGCAGTAGGCCACTCACTGCAACTACTGCAGTCAGTGCAAAACTGCTAGAAAAAAGCTAGACAAAAGCTACACAGTGGATTGGAGTAGACACTACTACTACACTTTTCAATACTCCCAGTTAAGTAGAACAATATTTTACTGCAGAAAGCAGAACATTTCAGCATGTCCATGGTCACCTGTTAAACGGCTTCTGTTTTGTTCATATAATGCTGCCACTTCATTAACATGTTTAGGAGGAGAGGAGGACAGAGGAGCAGAGCGAGAGTGGTATCTTCTAGCCTGGGAAGTAAGTCTTTTGTAGCGTGCCTCATTTCCTTTCCACCACTGAAGAGGATCACTTCTTCTGTCAATTACTGGTTCCTGATGATGAAGTTCATCATCCCTGGCTCATTGCAGATTCAGAAGAAATTGAATCCTCCACATGAGGCCCCAAGAAAACACTGAAAATGTCCTGATCAATTCGACCACGATGAAGATGATTCTCTTCTGTTCATTGACTTATTTTTGGACATTTTTCTGTTTTTGCAGCATGCTGCTCTTTCAGATTATAAAAATGATGTTCTGGACTTGTCTTTTCGGCAGGAACCTCCTGCGCCTCCTGTTGAATATCTTCTGTCAGCCATTGTTTTGCCTTAGCCACTACATCATCAGAAGAGAAAGCATGGTTCTTGTATTGAGGATTCAAAAGACTTGCAAGCACAACATTTTTAATCTCTTCATGCTTCTCAAAACATATATCATTCAAAGCTCTTTGGCTTGACAGACCATCATTTGAAAGTTGGAGGGTGTTGTGTGCCATGACACTGATGTCTTATATATCAGCAAGCCTCATTCCTTTCCGCATGTTTGCTCCACTGTCTTAAAATAGCACAAGCATCACTCGGTCTTTGTTGATTCTTCAAGCATGCCTAGAAACATTTCTCCACTGTACTCAGTGTGGGATCCTTGCATCACTTTTGTATTCAACACCAATTACCTTTTTGTCCATCCGCTGTCAATCAAGTGGCATGTAAGAATCATTAGTGACTCTGTTTGTCCTGACGACCAGCAGTCAGTCATGAATGAGAGCGAGTTGCCAGAATTCTCTGGTTGCAGAATAGCCTTTACTTTCTCAACGACCTTTTGGTGAATCTTTCCCAGCATTTCGGTTTGGTAATACTTCTCACTCTTCGGTGTGTAACTTGGCCCAAGTATGGACATCAACTGCTTAAATCCTGAGTCAGACACCATTGCAAATGGCTGGTTATCAGTAGGGATGATCGAACGGTTCGGGTCGACCATCGTTTCGGCCCGAACATTGGGTGTTCGAGGTTCGGCCGAATTTAGAACTTTTTGCCCAAAAAGTTCGGAATTCGGCAACCAGAACCGACCAAAATGCAATGCTTCAGGAAATGGGCTTTAAAAGCCAGTGATTGGACCAGAACTATTAGTAAAAGCCAATTTAGGGGACAGAAGAATGCTAGGAATGTGATTGGAGTGACTGGGGGGTCCCTAGACCAATCATTAGTGAATACACCCCCCAGTATATAAGATAGCCCCCGCCATATTCCTAGCATTGTTATACAGGACATGGAAGAGAATGGAAGCAGTTCTGTTAATTTTACTTTAAAAGTGTCATTTAGCATTTATTAGTGTGAGGAAAGGGATATCTAGTGTAGTTAGAGTGCTCCTTTACACTTTAGTTAGCTTCAATTTATTCAGTTTCTGTAGGGAAAGTGTGAAGTGTCAGGGTGACCGTAATGTAGTGTAGGGTGAACTGACAGTGACTGCTATGGCAGGGTGACCAAACCCTTCCATAGCAGGGTGACCGCTATAGAGAAAAGCTAGTTTCTCTTGTGTCACCTTCGCTGCAGGGATATGGCTTCGCAGCCGCTAGCATTTTTGGCTGCAGGCGTTGCTAGTGCTTTTTTGAGCACATGTTGGGAGTCAGAAATGACATCTGAACATGTGTATAGGGGGTATATGTACACACCAATGTCTGTATATATACACCTGCACATATACAGGTGTGAAAGGAGCAGAAAAAACTACTTGCGCTAATGAAATAATTAACACCAATATATTTCTGCTCCTATCACACCTATATATGTCTAGGTGTGTATATACATATAACTATGTGTGTATATACACCACTATACACAAGTTCAGATGTTTTGCCTGCCTCCAAAGAACCCAAAAAAATGCCCAAAAAAAACGCTAGCGTCAAAAAAAAAAACGCCCAGGTGTGTTGTTACAGGCATTTTTTTTTGGGGTTTTTGGAGGCAGGCAAAACATCTGAACTTGTGTACACACACATACTTATATGTATTTTACACTTAGACATATATAGGTGTTATAGGAGCATAACCGTATTAGTGTAAATGATTTCATTAGCGCAAGCATATATTTCTGCTACTATCACACCTATATATGTCTAGGTGTGTATATACATATAAGTATGTGTGTATATATACCACTATACATAAGTTCAGATGTTTTGCCTGCCTCCAAAGAACCCAAAAAAATGCCCAAAAAACGCTAGCGTCAAAAAAAAAAAAACGCCCAGGTGCGTTGTTGCAGGATTTTTTTGGGGGTTTTTGGAGGCAGGCTAAACATCTGAACTTGTGTATAGTGGTATATACCACTATACACAAGTTCAGATGTTTTTCCTGACTCCAAAGAATTTTTTTTTTTTTAATTTTTTTTTTTTTTTTCAATAAATGGCCCTCTATCAAAAAAATATCAAAAATTAAAATTTTTAAGAACTTTTTTTGTGTGATTTTGTGTCTGGGGGGTCTAAACAGTGTACCTGTGAAGTTTCAGCTCTGTAGCATGTCCAGAACCATAAAAAAAAAGATCATTTGTATTAGTGAAATTATAGATCTGGAATATGGCTTCGCTCCTTTCACACCTTGCCGGTTTAGTAGCGGGCATTTTTTTGGGCATTTTTTTGGGTTCTTTGGAGGCAGGCAAAACATCTGAACTTGTGTATAGTGGTATATATACCCGTATACACAAGTTCAGATGTTTTTCCTGCCTCAAAAGAACCCCAAAAAATGCCCAAAAAACACCTGCTATTAAACCGGCAAGGTGTGAAAAGCGAGAAGCCAACTACCTGTGTTCTAACTTCTAAGTGACAAAATACAAACAATCTTTTCTTTTATGGTTCTGGACATGCTACAGAGCTGAAACTTCACAGGTACACTTTTTAGACCCCCCAGATACTAAATCCAATCTCTTTTTTTATTTATTTTTTTTTTTTCAATAATTGGCTTTTTTTTCATAAATGACAATTTTTAAGAACTTTTTTTGTGTGATTAATAGCCCCTGGGGCATGACCCAGAACCCTAGGCAATTTTTAGGGGCATTTATTGGGTTTTATGGCTTTAAAATGGTGTTTTTTGATTACCGAAGTTCGGGTCCATTGATTTCAATGGGGTTCTGAAATCCGGGCCGAACTTTCGGGTAGTTCGGATGTTTTGGCCAAACCGAACTTTTCAAAAGTTCAATCCTCCCTAGTTATCAGTGACAATCATCTCTGTGATTACTCTGTCCAGCAGTTAGGATCTTCTGGCACCCTGTTGTGGGTTGGTGGCTGATGCCTGGCAGTGTGGGTGGCTTGCTGGCACCCTGTTGTGGGGTGGCTGGCTGCTGTCACCCTTTGTGGATCGGTAGCTGACGCCTGGCAGTGTGGGTGGCTGGCTGGCACCCTGTTGTGGGTGGCTGGCTTGCTGGAACACTGTGGTGGGTGGCTGGCTTGGTGTCACCATGTTGTGGGTTGATGGCTTGCTGGAACACTGTAATGGGTGGCTGGCTTAGTGTCACCCTGTTGTGGGTGGCTTGCTTGCTGGAACACTGTGGTGGGTGGGTGGCTGGCTTGGTGTCACCCTGTTGTAGGTGGCTTGCTTGCTGGAACACTGTTGTGGGTGGCTGGCTTGGTGTCACCCTGTTGTGGGTGTCTGGCTTGCTGGAACACTGTGGTGGGTGGCTGTCTGGCTTTCTTGAACACTGTAGTGGGTGGCTGGCTTGGTGTCATCCTGTTGTGTGTGGCTGGCTTGCTGGAACACTGTGTGGTGGTGGGTGGCTGGCTTGGTGTCATCTGGGTGGCTGGTTTGCTGGAACCCTGTTGTGGGGTGAGTGGCTAGCTGCTGGCACCCTGTTGTGGGGTGGGTGGCTGGATGCTGGCCTGGCACTCTGCTCTGTTGTGGGTCGGATGGCTGGCGGCTGGCACCCTGTGGTAAGTGGCTGAGGCCAGGGCCTGTGGGTGGCTGGCTGGCATCGTGAGCACTGTGACCAGGCTGGCTGCACACGAGGCTGTCAGAGGCGTGGGAAGCAGTCTTAGAAGGCAGAACCTGTGCAGCGCGCGGTAAAATGACGTCATGTATGCACCGTGCAGGCGTGGGAGGCAGTCTTAGAAGTCAGAACGTGCGCAGCGCAACATACACAAAGACGTGACGAAAATATCGGCAATATCGGTAACTTCAGAGGCCGATTCCGATATATCGGGGAAAGTGCATATCGGCCCCCCGATATATCGGTGTTGCCCATAATCGGTCGATCCCTAGTTTATACAGCTAAAATTTCCATGACCATGGTATGTGTTACATAGTTACATAGTCAAAGAGAGGGGCAGGAAAGGGCCGGTGGAGGGAAAAGATGGATAGGGACTAGAACCTAACTCTGGTACCAGCACACACCCACAGACAGTTAGAATCACTCAGGGCTGTACATTTAGATCAACATCTGAGCTCCAAGAGTCTATCCACGCAGACCAAATCTTGTAAAAGTTCTTGGGACAATTGTGGCTTGTTTAGGTAAGTTTGTGTAATGGCAGAACCACATTCAGAGCATGGAGACTACCAACACAACCTTTTTCCAATACAATTGGAGCAATGGGCAAGAACAAACTATATGGAAGAAGGAGGCCTCGGATATTTGACAATGAGAGCAGCTAGAAGAAGCGGAGGGGTAGATTATAGCCAAGCGCTGAGGAGTATAATCAGCCCAGCCGAGAAAAAAGGGTGGGTTTATTGGTTGACCACTAGTGATGATTGAGTGAACACACTAATAAATAAATAAATAATCAAACCAAAGGAGAAGATAGATAATGAGAAAAGAGAAGACAATCATTCTCTTCTATAGAGTCTCGAACTGTGCCTGTCTAAACAAGATGGTCTATAAAAATCTAGGTAGCCGCACACCACTGGTTATGCTTGCTCCTCTTATTCATCAAGTCTATCTAATACATGGCACTGAAAGCTGTAAGGCTCTATCTCTCTGATTTATATCTATCCTAAATATCTTCTCTTGTGTCAAAGCAATCGACTGGAGCTAGTATCTGTATGTTCACTCCTCACAAAGCTTAGTAGCTGTCTGACATTTGAAGCAGCAAATATTGCCTGCCTTGTCTGAATCTGAAGGTTAGAAAAGCTGTTCAAACGTGCCTCATAGCAAATCTCTCTCTCATAAGCTCTCTTGTCAAGTCTGTCTCAGGGAATATGGCCATATCAGAATCTTGATAGCTACACACTATTAAATTGGTTGGCTTTTGCTCATCAAGCTTTCCTAATATCTACTGCTCTCAAAGTAGGATGGCTGGCTAACAAATAGACTGACAAATATTGTCCTGCCTAGTCTATTTCTGAAAAGGCTAGAAAAGCTGATCAAGCCTGCCTCATCGAAAAACGAAATGCTTTTAGCACTGGTAAAGCCTAGCAACCCTAAAGAAACACCCTCCCCACAAACCATGCTGTATCCCAAATCATAATTGTGCTCCCAAAAACCAAAAACCCTACATGTTTTGCTTAGTAAATAAGCTTTGTCAGGAGTGAAAAATAAATGCACCAAAGTAAAAGTGTTAAAAGATAAAGAAAGAAAATTAAGGGGACCAAACTATCCCCACATGGTTGGAGTCAAAATGGGGGCCCCCTTCTTCCTTCTATTTATAGGGTTTTTCCATGTTATTTCCGTATTTGCGTCATCACGCCCGTCCCGTCATGACGTCACGACATAATATGACGTCATGACATTACTGCGGAATCACGTCATGACCTAAATATACATCCAGACGCAATTTCGGTGGGGAATATCACCATCTGGTTGGGGAGTAACCATAAAACAGTCTCCCAATCTGGGGAAATGTCAAAAATTCACCCAAATCCCCAAGAGACCTCTTTAAAAGTCCATATAAGTAGGCATAGAGACAATTAACTAAGGACATATTAATATTCCTATGTCTATCTCTAAATACACTTTCTTTATATTCCCAGTCTTCTATACACATTTTTAACAGTCCAGAACATTATAGGCTTATATTATATTTCAAGGGGAACTTAGAATGCACACTGGAAAACATGATCATTTTAATAAAGGGAAGATAAGTAAAACCCTAATTTAAGCTTGATGGCACAAGTGAGTTTAACCGGAAAATCCACCTTGCCTCTGTTTTTAAAGAGGAAGTAAACTCTGGACAAAAAAAATGAGAAAAAAAAACCTGTAAGACAAAGGCATAATGAGCTAGTATGCATCGCATGCTAGCTCATTATGAAATACTTACCTTAGAACGAAACCCCTGCAGTGCGGCCCGCACAGCGACAGGACAGCCGACATGTTTGCGTCCTCCGGTTCGCATTCTCCGACCATCTGATTGGCCGGAGGTGCAATTACATTACTCCCGCACATGGGCACAGTAGCCGCCGTTCACGGCACAGGGCTCTGAAGGAATGGCACGGGTGGCCGTTCCTTCAGAGTGCATGCGCCGATGACGTAATCGGCTGCATTAAAAGTAAATATCTCTTAAACGGTGCAAGTTTAGGAGATATTTACAATACCTTTAGGTAAGCCTTATTAAAGGCTTACCTATAGGTACAACTTCCAAGAGAGGGTCTACAACCTCTTTAATAAATATTTATCCAGGTTTCCCTTTCTTGCACCCAGTTTTGGTTGTTCAATGACCCAAAACTTGAGTTGCTGTGGTTCCTTACTATGCACTTGTCGCATATGTTTAGCCAAGGTTCTATCTCTATTGAGTCTTGCCCATATATATTTTGGGGCACGGACACTTGGCTGCGTACATCACTCCTTCTGAGCTGCAATTGAAAAATGATTTCTATTGGATCTTTGTATCATCCTTTTGGTTTACAAATTCCTTAGTTGTCGGGATTTATGTGCATGCCTTGCATATCTCTTCGATTTTTTCCCCCTCCTATATGTAATTAAAAGATTCTGGGTAAGGACACCATGCAGGTTCTTGTTGTCATGTAAGATATTCTAATATCGTTTGAAATTTGACATTGAAAATCTAACCCGACTGATTAGAATATGAGCCAATGATTCGAAGACCTGCCTGTGTGTCCCTTTTCTTTCGTTTGTCAACCAATAAACTTTCTCTTGGGATGTCTTTTACCTTTTGATATGATCTTTTAAAGTCATGCATTTTTATAACCCCTCCGTGAAAACCATTCCATTAGCAAGGAGCTCTCTGTCTGGAAAGCCTGCTCCGTTGAGCAATTTTGTTTGGCTCACATAAATTGGCCAGTGGGTATACCCTTTTTAAGGGATGCTGGGTGGTTCCTGTCCCAGTGGAGTAGGGCATTTGTGGATGTTGATTTCCGATATATTGTTGTCTGAATTGAGCCCTGGGCATCCCTTCTAAACGACAGATCTAAAATATTGATACTGTTGTAATTGATCTTACGCGTAAAGTACATGCCAATCTCGTTCTCATTCAGACAATTCACAAACTACACAAAAGTTTTTTTCTGGCCCTTCCACAAGATTTATATATCATCTATAATGCATACCGAGAGAAGGATCCTTGATGTGTAATGATCCATAGCTTCACTGAATACCAAAGTGCACTCCCACCGGCCCAAAGATAGGTTGGCATACGTTGGCGCACATGCAGTGCCCATGGCAGTGCCCTTCCGCTTCTTATATATTTTTCCATCAAATAGAAAGAAGTTGTGTTCCAGTATGAACTTAATAGTTCCAAAAAGAACTCTGTGTGCATCCAGAAAACAACTCCTCCCGCATCCAAAAAGAATCTGCATGCCTGTAAGCCCAAATCGTGTCCGATATTGCTGTATAGGGCTTCAACATCCAGGTTCGCTAGCCATGTATCCTCTGCCAAAACTATGTCAGTCAGCTTGTTCACAAAGTTCCTTGTGTCTCCTTAATATAGGACGTTAATTCGTGGACGCATGACAAAGTCTATATATTTTCTAGCTCCTTCCGTCAGTTTCTCATTGCCGGATACAATTGGATGACCCGGAGGTCTGCCCTGCTGTTTGTGCACTTTAGGGAGAGCGTAGAAGGTTGCTATAGTAGGGAAATTATTGATAATAAAAGCATGTTCATCCTTGGAAAGTATGCCTCTATCAAGTGCTCTTTTAACCTCCCTAGCGGGATTCCTGAGTGTGGCTTGGGGTTAATATTCAGTGCCAAAAGCGGTAACCCCGAGCCACACTCAGGATTACCCCAGAATGAAACTCACCTTCTCTGCGATCCCCTGCTGTCCTTACCAGCCTTCCTCCAGCCATCCTCCAGCTGTGTGTTAGGCCAATGCCGTTACCTGTCTTCCGGTTCCCTTCCCTGCGAGCGCCGCGTCGCACGTGGGTGGAACCGGCGGGAGATATAAAAAATAAAAAAATGACATGATACAGAACTGTTAGGATTACAATTTTGTATTATGCCTTTCCACCTGGTGGCTTTTCCAGTGCCCTGCCTGTACTTTTTGCAGTACTTTGTGCCTGGAAAATTGAGAACGTCCATAGCGTCCAAAAAGCGTTCTTTTAGCTCAAAAACGCTTTTGTACGAACTGGAAAACAGCGGTGGTGAATCAGAAATATTTGAAGAACTGAGCGATAGCGATTTGTGGGAAAATTCGTTATTGTATCTTAGTAATATGAGTTATTCCTAAGGGCTCTTTCACACGGGCGATCCGATCAGATTCGCCTGTCAGTTTTTTAGGCGGATCTGATCGGATCCTCCATGCAGCTCTATGGGGCAGTGGATGTCAGCGGAGACACCTCCGCTGACACCCGCTGCCATCCGTATCCGATCCTGTCCGTGAAATCTGGACGGATGGAAACCCTATTTTTCCATCGGTTCAGGGATCAGATCGGATCGGATGAGAGCGGACAGGCGGTCCGCTCTCATCCGATCCCCCATAGAGAGCAGCGGGGGCTGTGACACCTCCCTCTTCGCACTGCAAGCGACGGACCGTGTGAAAGAGGCCTAAGAATTACAGGCCTAAAATATAAAACAACATATTTCAATGCAAAACAATGTACCGCTTTTAGCACAAACATTCTGACATAATCAGACCTCCAGGGAGGTTAAAAATACTTCTCAGTTCTTCTAGGTATTCTGGTGTGGAATCTTTTAATAACACTTCATATTTAACTTCATTACTCAAGATGTCCTGACACATCTTGAGGTAGAAGTGTCTCTCTATCAGGACAATGTTTACACCCTTGTCTGCTGGCTTAAACACCAGTGACTTATTATTTCGCAATTCTTCTAGAGCTTTCCATTCTGCAAAACGATGAATTAAAGGATTTTTGCCTGCCTCCCCTCTTTTCCTACAGTTACTGTAAGTCCCTCTTAACTAGTTTGACAAAAAGCTAAATGTGACTTCCCTGTGGGAATGGAGGAGTATAGATACTACTAAGTTTAAATGGGGAGAAGGGGGGCCCACTACATCACCACTTCCTCCCTCACATTCCTTTTGTAGTGACTCCAACAGTCTCAATGCCTCAATATCCTTTGCTGTCATATCATTAGTTTGCTGGATCGGTTTATCCTCATACTCTTTTCTTAGTGCTAGTTTCCTGGCAAATAGATTTAAATCCTTTACCCATTCGAATAAATCAAAATCCTGAGTGGGTACAAATGATAGGCCTCTTTTAAGTGCAGCCAAATGCGCTTCTGTAAGTCTCGAATGAGACAGAAAATAAACCTGCAAATCAACCTTGGTGGATGTTGATGGATCTATTGTTGTTTGCTGCACCCCCCTCTTGGTTCCCCATTTTTCCCGATTCCTCAGATGTTGTGGTTGTCCTAAAAAATAATAATCTCTATTTCTTGGGGGTCTTGTTTTGCCCCTCCTACCTCGACCTCTGAATTGGGGTTTGTTTATAGCCGGGATGTGACTCCTTGGAGTCACTAGGTCACTCCATCCCACCCTCTGTGCCTGAATTCTCAGACTCACAAGTGGTCTCTGAGTCTGAACTGTAGGTGGGTTGTGGGGTCCCCCCCTCCATTTTCCAAGCCCAGTTATAGACCCTCCCATTCTCAAAGTCTTCGGAATCCCTAATAATTTTTTTGTGTTTTTTCACTCTAATTAACTCTTTATATTGTTCAAGCTGTCTTTGTAATTTCTCTTCCAGTTTCTTAAAATCTGGATAATCTTTATATTGGAGGATATTGGTCTGTTTGGCTTTCAGTTGGGCATTCAGATCAACTGACTGGAATGTCTCAAACTCTAACAGATATTGCATCATTCTGAAAGTATTATCAGTTTGTAATTTGTACCAGCCTGCCATGAATTCTGGATTTTCAGTGTGGGTATGAGGTCCGATCATAATTCTCAGACCACGGACCGTGATTTGCTTCTTTATATACATGTCCAAGCTTGCCACCTCCCACTAGCATCTTTATATCTTTTATAGGCTCGCAGTGTGCGTCTGAATGTCTCATGAATATTTGTTTCTTTTGGCACAGCAAGTGCCTCATTTGAAAATACTTGGCTGGCTTCCAGACAGAGTGACTCAAAGTCAATTCCTTTCTCAGGGAAGCCTGCCAGTTTGAGATATCTGGCCCAGGTAGAGGCTTAACACAAATGCAACAATCAATCAACACAGACTAATACCTGAAGTTTAACAACTGGCAACAAACTGAAGCTACACTGAACAAAGGATGCATTCCCTTACGTACCATAAACCATAGGTATTTAAATTATAACTTTTATTCATACCTGTAAAACATTGTCTGGACTGTATACATGTACAAAAAGGGAAGGTTCAGTGTAGCTTCAGTTTTTTTGCCAGTCTGGTATTTTTTGCTAAACTCCAGATATTAGTCTGTGTTGACTAACTTTCAGGTGCCAGACACCTTGCAATCACCTTCTATGGGTACCCAGCTGAGGAATACTTACAGATACCCACAGTCGGGGTATAAATTTAGAGTGCACTCAAGAACATTATTATTGCATTAGCTGGGTCTAGCTATGTTCACTGCTAATTACCTTATTTCAATTTTGATTTGACATTTCTACAGTTCACTTGTTTCATACTGTCATAAGGCAGAGTTCAATGGACCTAATTCTGCCTCTTTAAAGAGTTATATTGTTTGATGCCAATTTACCCATTCATTATAGTACAGTTTCTTAATCTACCATGTGGTGGTCTGTGGTCTAATTTCTGTGCATTGTTTTAAAGTGGTAGCTCATTACTGCTTTAGTCACGCAGGTGTGAGCAAGGTTCATGCCACAGCCAGGTGTGTCAGTGGGGAACATGCCGTTTACTGAGTCACGGCAGAATAGAGAATACTTCATCGCCGGCAAATCCTGCAGGGGGTAAGCTCTACACTATAATGCACACAGCATTATGTGGCTTTATAGAACACTGCAAGAGAAAGGAGCCATTCTGAAACAGGAAACCTGGGGTAGTGGTCATAGAAAACATAGGCAGGGAATAAAATATAAAGAAGCAGCCTATTGATTAGAGCAGTGTTTCTTAATCTTTTTTCAGTCAAGGCACCCTTTAAAAATGATGGAGAATCTCGAGGCACCCTTTTAAAATTATGGACAGTCTCGAGGCACCCCATTCTAAAATGTAAAAATGATTCTAATAGTTTTACAAATTGCAGCAACCTCCACAAGTTCAAGTAGGACACCCAACGTTAGAGGTGATTTATTCTTCCAAAGCAAATACACTTTTGCAAACTGGTACTGACTAGCATTTCAATGTTTCTCCATCACTCAGCTAATGTGACCCCACCGTTGATAAAGAGGGGCAGAGGAGGGTCATTTAAAGATGCTATGCAGGCGACTGGGATCCTTCTTATTAACTGATGATGCCATTGGTCATTAGGACGCCGGCAGCTAGAAGGCTGTAATGGTGCACAATGAAAACCTGTGACAGTTTAACTTAAAAGCAACCTTCATCCACAGGCCAGCTTATATTCAAATTTTGGACAATTTTCAAGTATTTTGCCAAAGCACCCCCTGAAGAAACCTCAAGGCACCCCAGGGTTTCTTTGCACCCTGATTGAAAAAAGGCTGCATTAGAGTGTTTAAATCAGCTTCTGAAAGTGCTTTAAAAAGGAGGGTTCAAAATAATTTTAATTGACGTATGTAGGCATCATGATCACTTAGCAGGCTGGAGGCAGAGAAGTTAAACATAAAGGCACAAACCAGAATCTCAATCAGGAAGTGTATAACCTGTCTGACAATGCAGTGTGTCAGAGGTGCATAAATCACAGTTCCACAAGAAGGAACTGTTCGACCCGAGTTACAATGTGATTGAAGTTTTAAGATAAACTAAGCTGATAAAACAATATTAAAGGAAATAAAAGAGGTAAAAACATTTTTTCAGATTGTCATTATGTTATAGTATGTCTTAACTAACTATGAATAAATATAAAGAAGCAGAGAAATGTATTTGAAAAATAATGCAAAACAATATTAAAGTCAGCCTTTAAGGGGGTGGGCTAATTTTCAGAATGATCATTAATATTGGCAAAAAAATGGTAAATGTTCTTTGTAAACTAAATAAAAAACATCCTTCTACCCATTAAAATCTTTAATCTGCCTGACTCCTCCAAGGTTTTGTTGGTGCTAATCAGACCAGATTTAAAAAAAAAAAAAAAAAAAAAAAAAACATGTCATTAGAAGATCTAGAGTCATATTTGTTGCATTTTGGAAGTTAATGCTGTGTTTATGTGAAGAAAAGTATATTTTATCAGTTGGATTATATAGAAATGTCTAATTAGTGTCCAATATTTGGGGGCAAGTCTTTGATGTAAGACCACAAAGACTGCTAGTAATGTCCATAAGGAAAAAGACCAGTAAAATGATTGGCTATTTCTGAAATTAAAAGGTGGGCAAGGGTGGTCTTATTACAAATTAATTATATGATATGATTTATTGTTATTGTAATCAGTGAAGAACATAGCTTCCAGATTAGAAGAATGATGATCATGAAGACCCACAAAGTGAGATCCTGATTTGCCTGAGCATTGCTTCTGCTACATACAGTGGACTGGAATAAATCCTATATTTAAAATATTGGTACTGGCCTTACATCAACATACAGTGTATTTTAACATGAAGAGTGGCCATACATGGCATAAATCATACAACACAATCCAAGCACATCTTGTGACAAGAATATTCTGGTCATTTTAACGGGATGAGAGTAAGTGCTTTTGAGAGTTAGAAGTGCTTATATCATTTGCAATCAAAGTCACTAAAGGGCACTTGCTTAAGAAAGATATTTGACCCCCCCCCCCCCCCTGCCTTAAAAAACTACTGCTCAACAACAACTTAATCACTGTGTATAGCTAGATGAAACTGAAGTGTAGCTTTTGTAGAGTTTGCTGAACTCTGGTCCAATAATAGGCAACTGGGATCAGGTACCGCTTTCACTTTAAGTTGAATTGTTAACCTCACTGACCTCTGTAGCTTCAGACACTGTGGAACAATTCACCCACAATGATCACAGCAGGAGCCCTAAAGGTACCTCACCTTGCTTTCCACTGAGAGCAGGGTGAGCTGTCAAGAGATAATGAGTTTAGTACTTGTATTAAAACTCATTTAATTATATTAAGAATATATACATACTTAAATGTTTATACCCTGGCCACCTGTTTACTTTAAAGTGACACTAAACTCTAGTTTAAAAAAAAAAACTTCTATTGCTTTTAGCCAGTCTTTTTTTTTGCTGCTGTGATCCATCTTCTTGAGTTAGAAGGCGGCTAGGTTCATTCTCCATGGTCCCACTCTATGTAAGAATGTAGCCACCCTTTCTTGCTCACTCCTGAGATTGACTAGAGAATATGGACTATGGGATTTCTAGTGTACAGAGACCAGTGCTCACAAAGCAAGTTATAAGGAGGCAGAAAAAACCTAATAAGAAACCATTAAAAAAAAAAAAAAAAAATACAGGGCCATTAATGAATGTACATGAATTATTTTTGTAGACTAATGATGATGTTTAGTGTCATTTCAAGCACATGATATATTTTTAAATGAATAGCCTACAAATACGTTGTATGAAAAATCTTAATTTTCTTCCCCTTTCTTTGCTACGGGGTCTGGAGAGAGTGATGCCAGAAGAATCTTTGATCAAGGAATGTTTATTCCTAATTTGTAAACCACCATCTGTACATTTTGACTATATCAGGCTCACTAAAAGCAAGTCAAGTGACTAAAAGCAAGCCAACCTACTGCACTTCTGTACTTGACTACATTGATAAAACTGACAATTGCTGCTGGAGATAATACTGTACAGTATCTTTGTGCACCAAGTCTGCCAAGCTGTACCTCAAATGGCAGCACAGACTGCCCTTCGGTTTAAGCAAAAATATACATTGTACTTTTTGTAATGAAAATAGAAAAAGGAAAGGTATAATAATTTATGAATAAACCTAAATAATTTTAAAATGAACTTTCACTGGCAGTTCATTTTTTTTTTATCTTAAAACACCAAGGTGCAGTGGTTCTTACTAAAGGGTCTGCATGTAATGTGCAATATACACCAGGATTCATTTTTATAACATGAGTCATATTTTACTTAAATTACAAAATTTATACAATATACAGGTACAGGATACTGAAAGTTAGTCAATAATAGATGTAAATGTCACACTTTTCTTACCCGCAATGATCCCTTTGCTTTGACATCATGAAATAGCACTTCACAGCAATCACTGTTAAATAAGATCTTTCTCACACCACCAGGAATTCCGTTTCATAGACTTATATCCTTATTCCAAGTCATCATTCTAAATTCTTGTATGATCTGTCTCCTGTATTTGCTCACATCTCTACTTACTCTGTGTACTCAGGTACGAGCTCTCCAATTTCATTCTCTCTTTAACAGTTTACATACTCCTGCAAGTCAGTTGCTTCTCAAGTTACATAGTTACATAGTTACATAGTAGGTGAGGTTGAATAAAGACAATAGTCCATCCAGTTCAACCTGTGTAGGTGTGTGTGGCTGTAATCATCGCACATACCCCTGAATGTTCTGATCCTTGAGATGTACATCTAATAGTCTTTTGAAAGCCAATATACTACCCGCAGAAACCACCTCTTGTGGTAGAGAATTCCACAATCTTGTAGCCCTAACAATAAAGAACCCCCCACGTTGCCTGAGGTTAAAACGCTTCTCCTCTAATCGCATTGTATGCCCCCGAGTCCTCATGCAATCCCTTCGACTGAACAGTTTTTTTTCTAAGCTGAGATCCCCATTGAGATATTTAAAAATTGCTATCATGTCCCCCCTCAGGCGTCTCTTCTCCAGGGAGAATAAATCAAGCGATTGCAGACGCTCTTCATAATCAAGGTCCTCCAATCCCCTAATTAGTTTAGTTGCCCTTCTCTGGACTCTCTCCAGCTCCAACACATCCCTTCTGAGGACTGGCGACCAGAACTGGACAGAATACTCCAGATGCGGTCGGACCAGAGTTTTATGAAGTGGAAGGATTATAGTCTTATCTCTGGAATACATCCCTTTCTTTATGCATGCTAATATTCTGCTAGCCTTGGCAGCTGCCGCTTGACATTGCATGCTGTTGCCTAGTCTATCATCAACCAAGACTCCCAGATCCTTCTCCATTTTTGATTCCCCCAAGGGTTCCCCTCCTAACGTGTATTGTACTTTTATGTTTCTAGTCCCCAAGTGCAAAACCTTACACTTCTCCACGTTAAACCTCATTTGCCATGTCGTTGCCCACTCCGTTATTTTGTCCAGGTCATCCTGTAGGATATCTGCTTCATGCTGTGTAGTTATTGCCCTGCTCAATTTTGTGTCATCTGCAAAAACTGATATCGAACTACTGATCCCGTCCTCAATGCTGTTTATGAATAAATTGAACAAGGTTGGTCCCAGGACTGAGCCTTGGGGAACCCCGCTTACTACCTCAGACCAGTCTAAGTATGCGCTGTTTATTACCACCCTTTGGACACGCCCTTTTAGCCAGTTCCGTATCCAAGAGCAAACCCTGCTGTCAATACCTGCAGACCTTATTTTATAAATTAAGCGCTTATGGGGAACTGTATCAAACGCCTTAGCGAAATCTAGGTACACCACATCCACTGGTCTGCCCCTATCTAGCTCACAGCTCACCTCCTCGTAGAATGTTAAGAGATTGGTTTGACAAGAACGCCCATTTGTAAACCCGTGCTGGTTACTAATGATGATGCTGTTGTCTTTAGCAAACTCTACGATATAGTCCCTTATCATCCCCTCCAGAAGTTTACATACTACTGATGTCAGACTGACAGGCCTATAATTTCCCGGGTATATGCCTCTGACCCTTTTTGAATATCGGAATCAAGTTTGCTTTCCTCCACTCCCCTGGTACATCTTCTGTCCTAATACTGTCCGCAAAGATCAGGAACAGTGGTCTGGATATAACCTTACTGAGTTCCTTGAGTACTCTCGGATGTACGCCATTCGGGCCTGGTGATTTGTTTGTGTTAAGTTTATCCAGCCTTTCCCTGATTTCACCCTCTGTTAGCCATAGTGGCAAGTCCTGTGTATTACTACTAACCATACAGTCATGGTCAGTGTATCCCATACAGTCGTGGTCAGTGTACCCCATACAGTCATGGTCAGTGTACCCCTCCGTTTCCTGTGTAAATACTGACGAGAAAAAAGCATTCAGCACGGTTGCTTTTTCAGTGTCCTCTGTGACCATCCTCCCATCATCGTTAATTATGTGTGCAATATGCTCTGCCCTAGTTTTTTTGCTGTTGATATACTTAAAGAATTTCTTTGGGTTTTTTTTACTATCCTCCGCTATTTGTCTCTCAAAGTCTATTTTAGCCATCTTGATTTCGTGTTTACACTTCTTATTTGCCTCCTTGTATTGGTCGAAAGCCAATACTGTGCCTTCTGATTTATATTTCCTGAAGGCCAATTTTTTTCCCCTAATAAGTTTTTTAACGCTACGGTTTAGCCAGCCAGGTTTGGCTTTGTCTCTTCTAAATTTATTTTCCATAGGAATGCACTGCAAGATGCCTTTGCTTAATATGTTCCTAAAGCATTCCCATTTTTCCTCTGTGGTCAGGGATCCCAGGGTTCGGTCCCAGTTTAACCTTTCCATCAATGAGTACAATTTTGGGAAGTTTGCCCTTCTGAAGTTAAGGGTTCTTATGTTCCCCACTTGCCTTGTTATATTGTTATTTACGCTAAATGTGATCATCCTGTGATCGCTAGAGCCCAGGTTGTCCTGGACTCCTACCTCCGAGATTAGGTCTGGGTCATTAGTGATCAATAGATCCAGGATTGCATTTTCTCTAGTAGGAGAATCCACCAGCTGTGACATGTAATTATCCTGTAAGGTTTCCATGAATAGACCGGCCTTATGTGAGTGTGTAGTCCCTTCTCCCCAGTCAATGTCTGGATAGTTGAAGTCCCCCAATATGATGACTGATCCTAGCTTTGCCACTTTACCGAAAAGTGCTAAAAATTCCAGCTCTACCTCCTCTCCTTGTTTAGGTGGCCTATAGCAAACCCCCACAATTACTTTTCCCTTTTCTCCTTCCCTATGGAGTTCTACCCATACGGATTCTAACTCCATACTCATCCCTTCCGTAATGTCACTCCTCTCAATCACCCTTACATTGTTCTTGACGTAGAGACATACCCCTCCCCCTCTTTTTCCTACCCTGTCCTTCCGGTACACCGAATACCCTTGGATATTTGCCAGCCAGTCATGTGAGGGGTCGAACCAAGTCTCCGCTATTCCCACAAGGTCTATGTCCTCCTCATGCACTAACATTTCCAACTCATCCATTTTATTAGCTAGGCTCCTGGCATTAGCATATACCCCTCTTAGTTTTACGGAAGTTAAAAGTGATTGGTGGTTATGTTTATTCCTGTTTAGTCTGAGGTTCTCCCGCACAGACCTACCGATTGACGTTGTGGACCTACTGTCGCTGCTGACGCTACAACTGCCTTCAGTCCTTTGCTCCCTCCTAACTGACTCTACTTCTGAGCCCTCCCCCCGTCTCCTAGTTTAAAAGCCCCTACAACTTGGTGGCCATCTTTCTCCCCAAAATAGCTGTACTGTCCCCATTAAGGTGCAGCCCATCCTTACTAAAGAGCCGGTAGCCGACTGAGAAGTCAGCCCAGTTCTCCAGGAACCCAAACCCCTCCTTCCTACACCAGTTCCTCAGCCACTTGTTAAGTTCCCTAATCTCCTTCTGCCTCTCCTGTGTGGCTCGAGGTACAGGCAGTATTTCAGAGAAAACCACCTTGGAGGTCCTTTTCCTCAATCTATTACCTAAGTCCCTGAAATCGTTCTTTAGGATCCTCCACCTACCTTTAACTTTGTCATCAGTGCCCAGATGCACCATGACCGCTGGGTCATCCCCAGCCCCGCACAATAATCTGTCTGCCAAATCTGCGATGTGCCGAACGCGGGCACCCGGTAAACAACATACTGTTCGGTTCACAAGATCTTTTTTACAGATTGCCCTCTCTGTCCTCTTGATAATTGAGTCCCCAACTACCACAACCTTTCTAACCTTTCCTGAGTTATGGCCCCCGTTCTTCCTGGAGCCGCCCCTCCCCTGGCAGCTGGGGAAGGGTGCCTGCTCCAGCTCTGCCACCCCTAAGTTGATATCCCTCTCAACCTGCAACTCGGCAAATATGTTAGGGTGTACCAACTCAGGACTGGCCTCCCTGACACTCCTCCCACTAACATTCCTAACAGTCACCCAGCTGCGTACCTCTGCTGCTTGCGTCTCCTCTATTCCCCCCTCCTCTATGCTGGCCCCTGCCAGCGCCTGATGGGTCATGTCCAAGCTCCTTTCCAGGTTGTTGATGCGACGCAGTCTTGCCACTGTGTTCTCTAGATCCACAATGTGGGCGTCCAGAGCAACAAGTCGCTCACATCTTGCACAGCAGTATTCGTCCTCGATTGGTTCATCAAGAAACTCATACATGGCGCAAGAAGTGCACTGAGTGGCATCCCCAATCCTGTCGGACATTATTACCCACTACTCTATGGGGATAATGTTAACGACCTGCTCTTCCTTACCTACACTACCTCTAACTCCCGTGGTACTAAACCTGGGGTACTCACCAGTCACTAAGATACTTACCAGTCGCAAAGATACCAACAGACGCAAAGATACTCACCAGTCGCAAGATACTCACCAGTCGCAAGATACTCACCAGTCGCAAAGATACTCACCAGTCGTAAGATACTCACCAGTCGCAAAGATACTCACCAGTCGCAAGATACTCACCAGTCGCAGATACTCACCAGTCGCAAGGATACTCACCAGTCGCAAGGATACTCACCTGTCGCAAAGATACTCCCTGACGCAAAGATACTCACCAGTTGCAAGAAACTCACCCGTCGCAAGATACTAACCAGTCGCAAGATACTCACCAGTCGCAAGATACTCACCAGTCGCAAAAGATACTCACCAGTTGCAAAGATCCTCACCAGTCGCAAAGATCCTCACCAGTCGCAAGGATACTCACCAGTCAAAAGATCTTCACCAGTCGGTCGGTCACAGAGCACTGTCAGTCAGTCGCAGAGCACAGTCAGACAGTCGCAGAGCAGTCAGACAGTCGCAGAGCAGTCAGTCGCAGCGCAGTCAGTTAGTCGCAGCGCAGTCAGTCCGTTGCAGAGCAGTCAGTCACAGCACAGTCTGTCAGTCGCGGCACAGTCAGTCAGTCACAGAGCAGTCAGTCAGTCGCAGAGCAGTCAGTCGCAGAGCAGTCAGTCGGTCACAGAGCGGTAAGTCGGTCGCAGAGCGGTCAGTCGGTTGCAGAGCAGTCAGTCGGTTGCAGAGCAGTCAGTCGGTCGCAGAGCAGTCGGTCGCAGGGCAGTCAGTCAGTCGCAGAGCAGTCGCAGAGTAGTTTTAAGCAGATAGCAGCCCCTTAGCAGCCTGTATTGCTTGTAGTGTTATGCTTTTAGTCCCCCCACCAGCCCCACCCCCCTACCAGCTGATCAGTTGTTACCTTACGTCCCCGGTCAGGTCCTGTCAGGTCCTTGTCCTTGCCGCCGCTGCTCTGTCACCCTGTCGCAGAGCTCTCGGTCACCCCCGCCGCCGCTGCTCCGTCCCCGCTCTCCCTGTCGGTCGGTCACCCTTCTGAGGCTCCTTCACCCGGCCCCTGGCTCCCTGGTGCGGCTTCCCCCGCACGTGTGGCTCACGGCTCCTCCTCCGCTCCTCCTCCTCTCACACACAAAGCTCCCTCGCTGTGCACCGATCACCCCGCAGCTTCCGGCTTCCGGCAAAGGCTTCCGCTCCTCCTCTCGTACATATTGTAGCTGAGTTGCTCCGTCAACCATGACCCAATGGAAATTTTTCATCCCTATTTAATAGGTTATCAAGATTGTACATGAGTGTAGATTAACCATCCAAATATTTGCAAATAGTTTCATTTTTATAAGTATCATTTTTAAAGCTGTTCTTCACCCCTTTTAAAAAAAAACAAAAAGTAAAAGTCAGCAGCTACAAATGCTGAAGCTGTTGTCTTTTTAATAAAAATACACTCACCTGTCCAGTAGTCCAGTGCCTTGCTCTCCCAAACCAGTTCTTCACCAGTTTTCGGGTCCCCCGCCGGTGCTCCTGGCATTTCACCTTTGCTGAGTACCACAATCAGGAGAATGTCAAGAAGAGATGAGGCCTGATGCTTACCCAACTCACCAGGAACCTTTCCCTAGCACTATTACTATCCCTCACAGATGGATAACTTGCCCCTAAATTGTCCACTAGCCAAAGTGTGCCAAAACCGGGAGCCAGGGCCTTAAAAAGGCTCTGCCTGTTTCAAGATGGCTGCTTGAGTAATGTGGGGGCAGCATCCAAAAGGATAGCTTCCCCAGTGACCCAGGAAACCATAGAGGGACCTTGTTGCCCCTGACTTCCTCTCCAGCAACAGGGCCACTGCTGAAGAGCACCACCTGCTGTGTAAAGCGTAGACTGCACCAGCCTACAAGTGCCTTTGATTGTAAAAACATAAGGCATCGCTTCCCTTTGCTGACAGCTGTGATCACTACCAGCAGGAAAAAACAGAACGTCCCCTGCTCTCTGATAATAGGATTTGATTGGCAGCAGTCAATCCTCTATGTACTCAGATGGCTTGAGTCACGGATACTGTGTACAGAGCGGACCAGTGACAGCAGTTATACATGTAAATAGTTTACATTGCTAACCCCACCCTTCCTCTTACAATAGAAGAAGGAGGAAATAATACTACAAATTAATGATTAATGTATTCATTAGTTTCAGTTTCAGGTCAGAGGAAGCATTGGTTTGTTTTTAACCCTCTCACCTGCACCCCTTGTATCTAATCTTCATTATGTCTATACAATGACTTGTACAATAACCCCTCACCTCCCTCAATCTGCATATTTCTACATTATCCTCTTCACCTCCTCCTTCCATTGTTTATGACCTGTACATTTACAGTAATGTACATAGTGCACCAAGACCAAGCTCCATGTTATAACCTCCTCAATACCAGACCGCTTCTTCATTTTCAACAAACTGTGCCAAAAAAAATGGATCACCTTGGGTGTCTACTTTCCAAAAAAGGGTAATTTTGGAGTTTTCCCATTTTTATTTGCTTTGTTTTCCAGCATGACATTAGGAAACCATTTATTCAAAGTATTTTTTTCCCTTAATATAATAAAGAATAGAAACAACCCAGTGGTTATTAAAAATCATCAAAAGCAAGCTTTACCTGTCTAAAATGAAAAAGATATTCATTTTATTCGGGTCCAGTGTTGCATGACCAAATAAATGTCAAACTATCAGAGCAATGAAAGCTGATAAATTCCCTGGTAAAGAAGGGGTATTGCAGGCCAGTACTAAAGTGGTTAAAGCAAACCAGTGTCCTCCATTGCCAATTGTTCCTTTGTCTTTAGATGCACTATATCCAGGTGTCTACAGACATCTTTAATGCAGGTGTAAACCCTTACTAAATGATATACAGTTTACTAAAGCACTATCGGTCATAAACAATTGTTATTATAATAATGCAAGTCATGCTTTCACCTTTTACTTGTTTTTAGCCGCCTATTCTTAGCCACTTCTTGTCCCCATGTGTAGCACCCTCAGTGTTACTAAGTGTAGGTAAATTTAGTTTTTAGACTGTGCAGGGGTTTTATTGTTTTTAGACTGTGCAGTGCTTCATGGTTGTGGCTCTGTTACCTCCACCTGTCTTCTAGAACTCACTGGATAGTTCTAGAACTTAGGTGGAGGAACAGAGACTGCAGTCTGAATATTTATTGAGTTCTCATCAATCCCTGAGGAGTCAAGGCTCAGAAGCCTAGCAGTCAGAGGAGCATAGTCCAGAGTCCAGTCATCTGAAGGGGACCCCTGTGCTGGGACTCTGCCCCTGGGCAGAAGTAAGGGCAGGAGAAAGTGAAAGTGAGAGGAAGAGAGAAAGAGCAGCTCCCTTTTCTTGCCTCAGCTAGGCTTATCTGAAGCCATCCTGAAAACAAGACTTATTGGATTCTGAAAGAGTGTATCAATGTGCCTTAATAAAATATTGACATCCCCCGATACCAGAGACATACATTTCAGCTAGTGCCCAACTCACAATGGAATGTGGTCTCTGGAAATTACATTAAGTCATTCATTACCATTTCAGACAGCATCAACACATCTCAGCCATACCTACTGGACACTTAACAATTAGACTTTACATATAGATTACAGAAGACACCTGAATACATTGATAAGTACTTACATATTAACACATCAGACAGCTGAGCATAGACGGGAAAGTCCTTCCACAAATTAGCAACTTCAGACACAAGACGTCTCACATTTACATAAATGTGTTAGGGACAACAAAACCTTTCATGTATTGTCTTATTAGATATATTCTATTGTTAAGCTGACCCATGGATTATACACCAGTTTAAACTGTTTTTTTCCCGCTGAAATTACCTATAAATGTGTGAGCTGTAAATAAACAAATCAGATGTATTTCCACCAAGCTTGAGTGCTGTGTGCCTGTACATCTCCTGGCCAGAGGGGGAAAATTCACTGCACGAGGGAGTAGAACTGAAGGGTCGTGGGTCTGGGACCTAAACGGAAAATCCTCTTGCAACTGCCTTTTGACGTGAACGAGTTAACAGATTCCAGAAATCATTTAAAGGGACTGAGTGAGTAACTTCCATTTCAACTTACCTCAAGCTTGTACAGAGAAGACAGTTAGGCTGCAATATTTTACATCTCTGGGACCAGGGAACAGCTTAGAGCCAGCGCAAAGCAGCCTGAAGCATTTCCACATCTCTAGCTTGTGTTAGTGGTAGCCAAGTGGTTTGGTATTCCTGCAAGGAGTTTTGGAACCTTTTTGATGTTTTTTTTAGCTGCATCATCATCCACACAGGTGAGCAGCACTGTTGTAGTCAGTTCTTAGCAGTCAGAGACATTAGCCAGTCCGCAAGTGTTTATCCAAGTTGTTCAGTTCTGAGCTTCCCATGCAGTGGCAGATCCAGGGGGGGGGGCATCGAGTCTATCCCCCCCCCCCCGAGAAAATAGTACCAGATTTAAGTTTACAGAGGCTTTATCTAAATGCAGCTGCAGGGACTTTATTTCTGCTTCCCCGGCTCACAGGAGACCTAAAATATAATCCCAGTTCATTTAGGGGCCCAGGATACTGTTTCATAGAGAGAGTTTTTTTTTTAAATTCCCTGCTCAGGTGGATTAATACCACCAGGAGCCGCATTAATAAAATGAAGGTTCCTGCCAGGCGGAGTGATATCAGGCAGCAGCCTCATCACTGCCTGACTCCTTCAGCCAATGGGTGCAGAGAGGAGAGGGCGGGCTCAGGCTGAGAGGAATTAGCTGGAGACACAGCAGCGTCTGTGTGTGTGAACACACAGCAGCAGCGTCTGTGTGTGTGTGTGAACACACAGAGGGACAGGTCTTCACAGCAGCAGCGTCTGTGTGTGTGTGTGTGTGAACACACAGAGGTATAGGTCCTCACAGCAGCGTCTGTGTGTGTGAACAGGGCTCCACAGCAGACAGGGGCAGTGAGGAAAACATCTAAACTGCAATGAATTCATTTGTCTCCAAAAAGGTACAGTAACACACCCATCCCCCTTCACCTATGCCATGTCCTTGCTGCTGGCCAGTCACCATGAGGAATTATAAAGCAGCTAAATGCTTTCATTACCATTATCATCATGATAATCACACAGTCAGGGCAGCCATCTGAAGTTTTGGGGCCCCTTACACAGCTTTAGACCTGGGCCCCTCCGGGCCTGACCACCAACATTCTGCAGGGCTCGCCCTCTGGCCGTACCACCGAATTCGCCCACTGGCCATCCCACCAAGTCCTTCAGTTCCCCCGCTTCTATTTTAACACTCTTGCAACTTAATATATGAAATAGAATCCAATCCATCAAAGAGACATCCTCATATATTCAGCAAAGAGACATCCCAATCCAGTAAAGAGATTGCCTCATATATTCAGCAAAGAGACATTCTAATCCAACAAAGAGACGGCCTCATATATTCAGCAAAGACACATCCCAATCCAGTAAAATGACAGCCTCATATATTCAGCAAACATATATCCCAATCCAGCAAAGAGACAGTCTCATATTTTCAGCAAAGAGACATCCCTTCAGCTGCATTGGCTTATTCTGCAGCCGCTCTGCTTTTGCTAGTTACTACAGCAGCAACAACTTGGTCTCGTTGGTTGGGGCCTGGGCGATGGGGCCCCTCGGAATGCCCGGGCCCCTTACATGTGTAGGGGCTGCCCCCCCCCCTGATGGCTGCCCTGCACACAGTACAGATGCATTGAGCCACAGCACCTGTATTGTGTGATTGTCATGATGATAATGATGATATAGAATAACAGTGAAAATAATCTTTCTCTTACGTCCTCCGACAGTCGCCGCCTCTTCATATTCGTCACATATGGGGTATTAGACTTTGCTCCGAAGGAGTAGCTAGGCAACAGAATATGTTAACAATAAAGCTTTAACATATCCCACCCTCAAGGGGTGGTCCCCTCAGTCAATACCCTCCTACTTCCTGCAACCATATCTCAGTTTTAATGTCTAGCTTGTCAGGAGTGGCTGGCTCTCTCTGTGCTGGGACTTTCTGTCCCAGACTCTTTCTTCTTTTTAATATTTTGTTTGAGTTTTCTCTCTATCTTTACTTAGCTGTTATTTTTGTCAGCATTAGTTAGTTCTTCGGACGAAGAGGATCATGCGGACTGGGTCTCGGGCTGATCCCCCTGGTCGCAGGTCGTGGGTCAGTGGCTTCCCAGTCTGCCATCGAGCGTTCAGCCAGGTAACGCTCCTGGCACAGTGAACGACCCATCCCTGTTCGGTGCAGGGATGATTGGTGAGGTGGCTACCTCACCGGACGCTGTGCGGTTTCTTAACCCCCATTGTGTGCGTCTTGAATTGCGACTCTCCCTGCCTCATGTGCAGCGGCTTGTTCGCCTGTGCGGGTTCCCCACGCCATGTGAGGTAAGTGTATTTATGTGGGGACCTGTCTGTCTGGGAGGGTCTCAGTCTGGGACTGTGTAACCTGCCTTTAATCACACTGCTTGTCTCCCTATCTCTCGGCTGCATGCTGTGGGCTGCAAGGGGGGGGGGGAGCTGTATGACACTGTGTGTGTCAGGCTGGGCAGTGTGAGAAGCTGTGTGCTGTGGGGCATGTTTTTTCTTGGCATGTTTGGGCATATCCAGCGATCGCTGCGGCGATCTAACATGTATCCTTATATTGGGATGTAATGTGTGTGTTTTTATGCACTGTGGAGCGGCGTTTTCGGCGCCAAACGACGCCATTTTACCGGCGCCCGCTCCGGCCGCATGGTTTACATGCACGGCGGCCATTTTCTTGTAGCCTCCATAGGCTTACATAGAGCGCCCTGGCAGCATCACTTCCTCTTTCCAGGAACACCGATCGAGGCAGCAGCAGCAGCGGGGTCTCCTCAGGTTTTATCCTTCTGTTCTTGCTATCCATTGCCTGTATTCAGTTTGTATATTCCATGTGGGGGTCTCATTGTGCCTGAGTGTGGTTCGGTGGGCTGCGCTTGCCGCGCTTGCTAAAAGGGGGCAGTTAACCCTTGGTTGTCTGGCATTACAGGGGCAATGGATTCTCAGGAGGGCAAGTTTCCTACAGTATTGGTGGAAAGCCAGGGGACCGCTGTTTCCCCCCCAGGGGGGGATTTAGCCGCTATTGTGGCTGGCCTTGCTGCCCAGGTGCAAATGCTGGTGGCTGCTCAATCTACTAAACGGCCCAGAGTTGCTCTGTCCTCTGATTCTGAGGGTGAAGGTGATGGGGCTGTTCTGGCAGGGACCTCCTTATCGGGGTCCCGCTCCTCTCTTGATCTAGTGGGGTCTGAGGTAGAGGCTGAAGTTGAAGGGGTTGATAATTCTCCCCCTGGCTCGCCTGAAGAGCTTGCAATCATGGATGAGTTGATTGCTTCCATTAAGCAGACGCTACGTTTGCAGGACGAAGTGTGTCCCCCCGCTGCCTTGGCGGCTTATGGGACGCAGAGGAAACGCAGGACGCCTCAGGTTTTTCCCTGCAATGCTGATTTTCAGCGCGCTGTTAAGGATCAATGGCGCGATCTGCGCAAGCCTTTTGCGGTACCAAGTAAATTCAAGCTGCGTTATCCTTTCTCGCCTGCCACTGATGAACGGTGGTGTGTGCCTCCGCCAGTGGATCATGCAATTGCAGTTTTGAACAAAGCCACTGCGATTCCTGCAGAGGGTTCCCCTGTTTTCCGTGATGCCACGGATAGGAGACTGGAGTCTCTTGCCCGTCATACTTATTCTGTTACGGGTTCTATGCTTAAGGCTCTGTTTGCTTCTCTCATGGCGGCCCAGGCGATCGCAAGTTGGACGCAGATGCTTAGGCGCGTCCTAGTGGCCGATTCGGCCTCGGCGGCGACCCTGGATATGGTGGATCAGATCCACCAGGGTGTCATGTATCTGTGTGATGCGGACCTGGACCTGATTCCGTTGGCTGCACTTGTGCACAGCGTGGCGGTGTTGTCTCGCCGTCTGGTTTGGTTGAAATGTTGGTCGGTGGACCAATCTTCACGTAAGACCTTAGCCAATCTGCCTTATGATGGGTCTCGCCTTTTTGGGGAGTCCCTGGATGTGTTGATTAAGGGGATCACCGGGGGTAAGAGCACTCTCTTGCCCCATTTCCCCAAGGCTAAGGGGGCTTCTGGGAAGAAGCATGCTAATTTTCGGCCCCCTCAGGGGTCCTTTCGTGCCTTTTGGCCGCACTACAAGGGCAAACCGTTCAAAGGCCAAGGCTCTCAGAAGAAGCCCTGGTCTGGGAAACAGAAGTCCGGCCAATCCGGACCTGCAGCCCATAACAGTTCGGCCTGAAGGGGCGCCCTCACCCAGTTTTGGGGTGGGGGGACGCTTGCTCGGTTTTCTTCAGCCCTGGTTGGCCCGTGTGCGGGACAGATGGGTTCTGGAAATCGTTCGATCTGGTTACAAGATCGAGTTTCTCTCTCGGCCGGAGAGCAGATTTTTTCCCTCAAATCTTCAACTGTCTCCAGAGCGCCTGCGGGATCTGCACCTGGCGGTGCGGGACCTGAGGGCTCAGGGAGTGGTGGTTCCGGTGCCTCATCGGGACAGATTTCGGGGGTTTTATTCCAATCTGTTCACCGTGCCCAGGAAGGAGGGCAAGGTTCGTCCGATTCTGGACTTGAAGGCTCTGAACCGCTCTGTGCGGGTTCGCAAGTTCCGCATGGAATCCCTGCGCTCGGTGGTGGCTGCCCTCGTTCCGGGGGAATTCATGGCCTCCATCGATTTGAAGGATGCGTACCTTCACATCCCCATATTCGAGGGTCATCAGAGATACCTTCGATTTGCCATTGCGGAGGATCACTACCAGTTCGTGGCGTTGCCCTTTGGTCTCGCCTCGGCTCCGCGGGTCTTCACCAAGGTGCTTGCACCGGTTCTGGCATTATTGAGGGCCCAGGGCATTTCTGTCCTGGGGTATCTGGACGACATTCTGGTTCGGTCTGCGACCAGACAGGGTCTGGAGGAGGACCTGTCTGTCACAATGCAAACTCTGCAGGAGTTTGGTTGGACGATAAATGTTCCAAAGTCGACACTGAGTCTGTCGGTTCGTCTCCCCTATCTGGGAATGATACTGGACTCGGTGCAGGCGAAGGTCTTCCTGCCGGAAGACAAACTCAGGACTCTTCAGGAGGAAGTCAGGTCCCTCAGGGACGTTCCACACTCGTCTCTGCGGACGTGTATGAGATGTCTGGGATTGATGGTCTCGGCCTTCGAGGCGATTCCTTTCGCGCAGTTTCACACGCGGGGTCTCCAAGCGGAGATCCTGTCCAGGTGGGACGGGCGACCTCAATCTCTGGATCTTCAGATCTCGTTGAGTCATCGCACCAGGGAAAACCTTCTGTGGTGGCTCCAGTCCCCGTTGGTGTCCGGGGGCAAGTCGTTTCGTCCGATCTCGTGGACGGTAATCACCACGGATGCCAGCCTGTCGGGCTGGGGTGGTGTTCTGGGCGTTCTGTCCGCCCAGGGGACCTGGTCGGAGGGGGAGTCTTCCCTCCCGATCAACATTCTGGAATTGCGTGCGATAAGGCTCTGTCTTCATCGCTGGACGGACCGGCTGCAGGGCTGCCCGGTTCGGGTGCAGACGGACAATGCCACGGCGGTGGCCTACATCAACCACCAAGGGGGCACCAGGAGTGCCCGAGCGGCTCGAGAAGTGGCCGACATTCTATCTTGGGCCGAGACTCATGTCCCGGCGATAACGGCGGTTCACATTCCGGGAGTGGAGAACTGGCAGGCGGACTATCTGAGTCGCCAGACCCTGGATCAGGGGGAATGGTCTCTCCACCCGGCTGTCTTCCAGATGTTGTGCGCGAAGTGGGGTCTTCCAGATGTGGACCTGTTCGCGTCTCGCCTCAACTACAAGGTGAAGAGGTTCGTGGCAAGGACGCGCGACCCTCGGGCAGACGCGTCGGACGCGTTAGTGGCCCCGTGGCATCAGTACAGGCTGATGTACGCGTTTCCACCGATTCAGTTGCTGTCCAGGTTCCTTCGCAGGTTACACTCGGAACGCAGCACGGTGATTCTTGTGGCACCGGACTGGCCTCGCCGGTCCTGGTACGCAGACCTCGTGAATCTGGCGGTCGACGCCCCTTGGCGTCTGCCTCTTCGAGACGATCTACTGTCTCAAGGACCGATTTACCATCCTGCTTTACAGTCGCTGGCTTTGACGGCCTGGCTGTTGAGACCGAGGTCCTGAAGGAGAAGGGTCTCTCTCCAGAGGTCGTTCATACTTTGATCAACGCGAGGAAGTCTTCCTCGGGGAAGGTTTATTACCGTACTTGGAAGGCATATTTTGCCTGGTGTGAGTCCAGGGGGTTTTCACCCCGCACGTACTCGGTTTCCCGTGTGCTGTCTTTCCTTCAGACGGGTGCCGATCAGCGTTTGGCGCTGGCTACGATAAAGGGTCAGGTGTCTGCGCTGGCCGTTCTGTTTCAACGTCCCGTGGCTTCCAACTCCTTGGTTGGCACCTTTATTCAGGGTGTGCGGCATCTGGTTCCTCCTAGGAGGGATCCTTTGCCCCCTTGGGACTTGAATCTCGTTCTATCTGTGTTACAACGTGCTCCTTTTGAACAGATCAGGGAGATCTCGTTGTCTATGTTGTCCAAAAAGGTCGCCTTTTTGGTGGCGATCACTTCGGCTCGCAGAGTGTCGGAACTGGCGGCTTTGTCCTGCAAGTCTCCGTACCTGGTTGTTCATTTGGATAAGGTGGTCTTGCGACCTAATCCTTCTTTTCTGCCGAAACGAGTTTCGGAATTCCATCTTAACGAGGATATTGTTTTGCCTTCATTGTGCACGAAGCCTAAACATCCAAAGGAGATGAGATTGCACTCTCTGGATGTTGTTCGGGCGATAAGGGTTTACCTTAAATCGACTGAGTCTTTTCGTAAGACGGACTCCTTGTTTGTTCTTCCAGAGGGTCCTCGGAAGGGCATGGCGGCTTCGGCCTCTACCATCGCCAAATGGATCAGGCAGACCATTGAACAGGCCTATGCCTTGCAGGGGAAGGTTCCCCCTGTGCCTGTGAAGGCGCACTCTACTAGATCTCTGAGTACGTCTTGGGCCTGCCGTCATGGGGCTTCTGTAGCCCAGGTGTGTAAGGCGGCGACTTGGTCGACCGTGCACACTTTCACAAAATTCTACAAAGTAGATGTTCAGGCATCGGCGGATGCTTCCTTTGGCCGCAAGGTTCTTAGTGCGGCTGTTCCCTAGGGTCCCTTGTGGGGACTCCTGGCTGTTGGGATAGTTTTTTGTATCCCCTGGGTTTTTTGTCTTTTCCTGGGTTGTTGCTCCTGTTGAGCACTTATTTTTGCTGTTGCCCAGCTGGTTTCCTTCCTTTGGTAAGGTTCCTTTCTTTGATGTGGAGACTGCGTTGCCTTTCGGCGCGGATGCGTTTCCCACCCCTCATGTTTGCACTGCTTTGGGACGTCCCCATATGTGACGAATATGAAGAGGCGGCGACTGTCGGAGGACGTAAGAGAAAACGGAATTTTTGTAAAATCTTACCTGTAAAATTCCTTTCTCTGAGTCCTCCGACAGTCGCCGCCCCCGCCCCTCTTTTGGGGTTTGAATGTATACTCTACTGCTATTCCACTAAAACTGAGATATGGTTGCAGGAAGTAGGAGGGTATTGACTGAGGGGACCACCCCTTGAGGGTGGGATATGTTAAAGCTTTATTGTTAACATATTCTGTTGCCTAGCTACTCCTTCGGAGCAAAGTCTAATACCTCATATGTGACGAATATGAAGAGGCGGCGACTGTGGGAGGACTCAGAGAAAGGAATTTTACAGGTAAGATTTTCAAAAATTCCGTTTTCTGCCTCCTTTACACAGGGTGTGCTGCAGACATGAGTCTAACATGCAGGGCTGTCATTTAATGGCTTTAGGATGCATAAAGTGCTGGCATCCCATTTATTTTTACTGAGACACACAGACACTGTGTCCCAATATGTCATGCTTCCGGGTGTGCATGCAGGGTGCTTTCATGGACCTGCACCAGCATGTCATATCAGGACAGTGCAGCCATGTGTCAGAATACAAATAAATGGCATGCGGGCATGGGGATGCATGGAACACTTTAAAACAGTGTCACTGTTTTAACCACTTGCCGACCAGCCCCCACAGTTATATGGCAGCAGGTTCTCGCAAATCGATGTACCTGTACAGTGGTGTGCGGGAGCGATCCTGGGGGCGTGCGCGCCCACTTGTCAGCAAGGAAGCCGAGACGCAGGGCCAGCAGCCACGATTGGCGCCGGGCACCCGCAATCGCTCCGTGTGAAGAGAGAACGACGGTCTGCAGTTGTAAACGCAGCAGACCATTGTTGTCTCAGGAATCACTGCAGAGCTCCTGTGTTCCTCCTATTTAGGAACACAGGTCTCTGTGTTGATATTACAAGCCCCCCCACAGTTAGAAAGCACCCCCCAGGCTCACACTTAACCCTTTGATTGCCCCTGGTGTTAACCCCTTCCCTGCCAGTGTCATTATTACAGTAACAGTGCATATTTTTAGCACTGATTGCTGTAGTAATGTCGCTCACTGGTTCCCCCAAAAGTGTCACAAATGTCAGTTAGGGGTCCGATCTGTCCACTGGAATGTCGCAGTCCCGCTAAAAATCGCTGATCACCACCATTACTAGTAAAAAAATAAAAATGACAGTGCCCCTCCTGAGATTAGACTCTGGATCCGCCCCTGATCCCATGCATCCCTATTTCCTATCCAAGTTCATCCCTTAAATAAACAAAACCAAACCAAAACCCCTGGACTGACTATTGAGCTTTGAAAAAGTGTAAACAATTTTGTTGTCTGGCTGCTAGGGGGAAAGACCCACCAAATCCAGGGCTTCCTATGGGAGTGAGCACTACAAATGCATTGCATTCCAGTGGTAGCATGGCACATGCATGGCATTTTTGGGTTGAAATAATATGGTAAATCTTTAACTTTTCCAAACAACCTTTGAAAATAAAGGGCACTCAGTTATTCAAACTGCAGCCTGAACTGGCCTTGTCAGCACTTTGACTGCCTTAGTATCTAGTGAAATAGCATATCCTATTCCATATCCTAGCAATAACCTCTGCATAGCTCACAACTAGATAATTTACAAAAGGTTTTAACTGACAGCCCTAGACAGTGCTAATTGTCACAAGACATCTAGTACTAGAAGTTTATTATTTATTAGGCATCTGTGCTCAGGGCCGGATTAAGAGCATCATGGGCTTGGTGCTGAGGATTTTGAAGGGCCTTAAGGGCCGTGCCTTGGCATGCACCCAGAGGAGGAAGGGTGCAGCCATGCATGCCTAATTCCACATGGGATGCTGTCTCTGAAGCCCATAAACACATCCATGCATCGGCAACTGTCCCTCCTTGTCCGGCCTTCGTGCTGTGTGGGGAGGTTCTGAGGGAGCTGCCTGGGGAAGCGAGCATAGAAGCCAGACTTCTGTGTTTACAAGTGACAGAAGAGCGGTAACAGTGAATATGGCCAACCTGGGGCCTATATAAAGGTAGGGGCCTGGAGCTGCAGCTCCAATAGCCCCTACGTTAATCTGGCCCTGTCTGTGCTTATTACTGCAGGATGGGTTAGGGGACTGGATAGTTTACTCTTGTGAGAAGCCAAAAAGTGCCGCTACTTGTGTTCTCTAGGCTTGCAAGCAGCACCAGATTTAACAAATAAAATCAGAAAAGATAGGAGATGTAAACAAGACAAAGTTCTCTTAACCTCTTTCTTGGCATCTTCAACTTTCATACACGCTTTAGCAACTTCTCTACGTCTCTGATCCAAACTGTAGCAACTCTTTACAGATCGTGAGAATAAAGCCAGTCAGCCAGAAAAATGTAGAGCTGCTGTTATTTCCTTGATACCATACTTTATTAACAACATATCTCTTAAATCTCAGTTCACAAAGTACTACATCTCTGATACAAACAGTAGCAACTATTTGGAGACTGTGGGACATATACACCATATTGTCAACAGTATTGAGACGCCTGCCTTTACACGCACATGAACTTTAATGACATCCCAGTCTTAGTCTGTAGGGGTTCAATATTGAGTTGGAGAATTATTAAATTAAATTGTACATCAGGCAGATACTTATGCATCATGCCAAACCATCAGGGAGGTGTGTGATTGGACCCAAATTTATTTTGCAGCAGAACAATAACCCCAAATTTACAGCCAAATTTTACAGATTAAAGTGGCGTTCCACCTGTAGCACTGCCCCCTAGGGATCTGCTGAGAATTGCACCTTCTGGATTCCCCTGGGTTACCCTTAGCAACAGAAAGCAGACAAATAGCATTTTAAGTCCTTGGCTCAGTCAATAAACAGTCCAGGGGATGTTGGTTTTTGTGTTTTATTTTGGAACTGGGATGGGAGAAGGGATGAGTGGGATACTCCAACTTGAACTATGAACAATCCTGAGGACAACTAACTGCAGTGTGTGCGGCAAGGCCGCTACTTCACCTTGCCACTGAAGTGAAGACAAAGAATATGAACCCTTGTTTAGCTTACTCTTCAGGGTCTAACTTGGCACCCCCTTTCTCACTTGCTGTGTGTGCTGACCTCCTGTCCACTGACACTCTACTGGAGTGGTCCCCTTCCTGGGCAGACCCCTGGCAAGCTTCCCGGTACTCACGGACACTGTTTTTCCCTGGGTTGCTCTGCCTCCAACTCCCTTGTCAGCATCTACTGGACCTCCTGGCTCAGCTCCACCCGTCTGTTCCACAAGGCCAACCGCCTGTGACCACCTTCCTCAGCAACAGGAGGAGAGACGGCCATCACCCTCCTCCTGGGACATGGCTTCCCACCCAAAGACACCCTGTCACATGTACTTGTGGCTTTTATAACATATCCCAGCATGCACCACCGTTGTGCCAACCCACTGGGCAGTGGCGGCTAGTGCTCAAAATTTTTGGGGGGGCGCAAAAAAAAAAAATATAATAGGTATTGATTTGCGGCAAAAAAACGCTGTAAAAAATTGCGTGACTTAACAAACAATCATTAAGTTGGTTCAAGATTGACCAGCCTGTCCCCCATCAATGCACAGTGACCTGACCAGCATGTCCCCCATCAATGCACAGTGACCTGACCAGCATGTCCCCATTAATGCACAGTGACCTGACCAGCATGTCCCCATCAATGCACAGTGACCTGACCAGCATGTCCCCATCAATGCACAGTGACCTGACCAGCATGTCCCCATTAATGCATAGTGACCTGACCAGCATGTCCCCATTCAATGCACAGTGACCTGAGCAGCATGTCCCCCATCAATGCACAGTGACCTGACAAGCATGTCCCCCATCAATGCACAGTGACCTGACCAGCATGTCCCCATTAATGCATAGTGACCTGACAAGCATGTCCCCATTCAATGCATAGTGACCACCTGACCAGCATGTCCCCATCAATGCACAGTGACCACCTGACCAGCATGTCCCCATCAATGCACAGTGACCTGACCAGTATGTCCCCATCAATGCACAGTGACCTGACCAGCATGTCCCCATCAATGCACAGTGACCTGACCAGCATGTCCCCATTAATGCATAGTGACCTGACCAGCATGTCCCCATTCAATGCACAGTGACCTGAGCAGCATGTCCCCCATCAATGCACAGTGACCTGACAAGCATGTCCCCCATTCATGCACAGTGACCTGACCAGCATGTCCCCATTAATGCACAGTGACATGACCAGCATGTCCCCATTAATGCACAGTGACCTGACCAGCATGTCCCCATTAATGCACAGTGACCACCTGACCAGCATGTCCCCAATATTGCACAGTGACCACCTGACCAGCATGTCCCCATTAATGCACAGTGACCACCTGACCAGCATGTCCCCATCAATGCATAGTGACCACCTGACCAGCATGTCCCCATTAATGCATAGTGACCACCTGACCAGCATGTCCCCATTAATGCACAGTGACCTGACAAGCATGTCCCCCATTCATGCACAGTGACCTGACCAGCATGTCCCCATTAATGCACAGTGACCTGACCAGCATGTCCCCATTAATGCACAGTGACCACCTGACCAGCATGTCCCCATTAATGCACAGTGACCACCTGACCAGCATGTCCCCATTAATGCACAGTGACCACCTGACCAGCATGTCCCCATTAATGCACAGTGACCACCTGACCAGCATGTCCCCATCAATGCATAGTGACCACCTGACCAGCATGTCCCCATTAATGCACAGTGACCACCTGACCAGCATCATGTCCCCATCAATGCATAGTGACCACCTGACCAGCATGTCCCCATCAATGCACAGTGACCACCTGACCATCATGTCCCCATTAATGCACAGTGACCTGACCAGCATGTCCCCCCATCTATGCACAGTGACCTGACCAGCATGTCCCCATTAATGCACAGTGACCACCTGACCACAGTCATGTCACACATGTCACAGTCATGTCACAGGTCAGGTCATGTCACAGGTCAGGTCACAGGTCATGTTACAGTTATGTCACAGGTCAGGTCACAGGTCAAGTCACAGGTCAAGTCACAGGTCATGTCACAGGTCATGTCATAGGTCATGTCACAGTCATGTCACAGGTCACGTCATAGGTCATGTTACAGTCATGTCAGATCAGGTCACAGGTCAAGTCACAGGTCATGTTACAGTCATGTCAGGTCAGGTCACAGGTCATGTCACAGGTCAGGTCACAGGTCATGTCACAGGTCAGGTCACAGGTCATGTCCCAGTCATGTCACAGGTCAGGTCACAGGTCATGTCACAGTCATGTCAGGTCTGGTCACAGGTCATGTCACAGGTCAGGTCACAGTCATGTCACGTCACAGGTCAGGTCATGTCACAGGTCAGGTCATAGGTCATGTCACAGGTCAGGTCATAGGTCATGTTACAGTCATGTCAGGTCAGGTCACAGGTCAGGTCACAGGTCAGGTCACAGGTCATGTCACAGGTCATGTTACAGTCATGTCAGGTCACAGGTCATGTCACAGGTCATGTTACAGTCATGTCATGTCAGGTCACAGGTCATGTCACAGTCATGTCACAGGTCATGTTACAGTCATGTCAGGTCAGGTCACAGGTCATGTCACAGTCATGTCACAGGTCATGTTACAGTCATGTCACAGTCATGTCACAGTCATGTCACAGGTCATGTCAGGTCAGGTCACAGGTCATGTAACAGTCATGTCACAGGTCATGTCACAGGTCAGGTCACAGGTCATGTCACAGGTCATGTTACAGTCACGTCAGGTCAGGTCACAGTCATGTCACAGTCATGTCAGGTCAGGTCACAGGTAATGTAACAGGTCATGTCACATCACAGGTCATGTCACAGTCATGTCACAGGTCATGTCACAGGTCATGTTACAGTCATGTCAGGTCACAGGTCATGTCACAGTCATGTCACAGTCATGTCACAGGTCATGTTACAGTCATGTCAGGTCAGGTCACAGGTCATGTAACAGTCATGTCACAGGTCATGTCACAGGTCAGGTCACAGGTCAGGTCACAGATCATGTTACAGTCACGTCAGGTCAGGTCACAGGTCATGTCACAGTCATGTCACAGGTCAGGTCACAGGTCATGTTACAGTCATGTCACAGGTCATGTTACACTCATGTCACAGGTCATGTTACAGTCATATCAGGTCAGGTCACAGGTCATGTCACAGGTCATGTCACAGGTCATGTCACAGGTCATGTTACAGTCATGTCAGGTCAGGTCACAGGTCATGTCACAGTCATGTCACAGGTCATGTTACAGTCATGTCAGGTCAGGTCACAGGTCATGTCACAGTCATGTCCCAGGTCATGTCACAGGTCAGGTCACAGGTCATGTTACAGTCATGTCACAGGTCATGTTACAGTCATGTCACAGTCATGTCACAGGTCATGTTACAGTCATGTCACAGGTCATGTTACAGTCATGTCAGGTCAGGTCACAGGTCATGTCACAGGTCATGTCACAGGTCATGTTACAGTCATGTCAGGTCAGGTCACAGGTCATGTCACAGTCATGTTACAGTCATGTCACAGGTCATGTTACAGTCATGTCACAGGTTATGTCACAGTCATGTCAGGTCAGGTCACAGGTCATGTCACAGTCATGTCACAGGTCATGTTACAGTCATGTCAGGTCAGGTCACAGGTCATGTCACAGTCATGTCACAGGTCATGTCACAGTCATGTCACAGGTCATGTTACAGTCATGTCACAGGTCAGGTCATAGGTCATGTCACAGGTCAGGTCATGTCACAGTCATGTCACAGGTCATGTTACAGTCATGTCAGAGGTCAGGTCACAGGTCATGTCACAGGTCATGTCACAGGTCATGTTACAGTCATGTCACAGGTCAGGTCATAGGTCATGTCACAGGTCAGGTCATGTCACAGGTCATGTCACTTACCTGCTCTTGGGCTGGCTCACCTGACCGGACAGACTGCTGTGCTGTGGGCTGCTGAAGACGGGAGATCGGTTCTTCTCCCCTCCTCGATCGGATCTTGCAGAGCGACGGCGGCGGCGGCTTCTCCCCTCCTCGCGACTCCTCTTCTGCGGCGGCGGGAAGCTGACCGGGCGGTGATGGTGAGTGACTGATGCACGCACTGGCACTGCCCCCAACGAGGTCAGCATGGATGTCCTGAATCATGATTGGTCCAGGCTGGAGTCTGGACCAATCATGATCCAAGACATCACAAAAGGGGGGTGGTGTAGCGCCGTGCTCTGCGCTACAGTTACGCCCCAGAAGGCTGCCTCTCGGCGCCTCTGCGGGTGGAAAAACCCACCCCCCATAGGCACCAATGGAGCGGGCTCCAAAAGGGGGGTGGGTGTAGCGCAGTGCTCTGCGCTACAGTTACGCCCCAGAAGGCCGCCTCTCGGCGCCTCTGCGGATGGAAAACTCCACCCCCCATAGGCACCAATGAGGCGGGCGCCCCTTGTGGGCAAAAATTTTTTTTTTTTTTAATCTTTTTTTTTTTTCTTCTTCTTTTTTTTTTGGGGGGGGGGGCGGCGCCCCCTATCAGCCGGCCGCCACTGTCACTGGGATAGTCATAAAAGCCTGTGTGTCACTAGCTGGGTTTCCTCCACTGTCCAACAGGCTCCCCCTATTGGATACAGTGGGGACACTCCCTCAGCCCAGATGAATCACACATGGACACATGCAACAGGCAAAACTAACAATCAGGCTCCCCTGATAAGCAGATGGAGCTGCTAAGCTTTTATCCACCTAGCACCTACCTAGGAGAGAGCTACACACCCAAACGTGGAACTTTCACTTTAAGGCCTCCTTACCCCCTGACATGCCACATTTGGCATGTCATTTTTTGGAGGGGGATCTGGTATCTAGATTTGACAGGTCATGTCACATCACAGGTCATGTCACAGTCATGTCACAGGTCATGTCACAGGTCATGTTACAGTCATGTCAGGTCACAGGTCATGTCACAGTCATGTCACAGTCATGTCACAGGTCATGTTACAGTCATGTCAGGTCACAGGTCATGTAACAGTCATGCCACAGGTCATGTCAAAGGTCATGTCACAGGTCAGGTCACAGGTCAGTTCACAGGTCATGTAACAGTCATGCCACAGGTCATGTCACAGGTCATGTCACAGGTCAGGTCACAGGTCAGGTCACAGATCATGTTACAGTCACGTCAGGTCAGGTCACAGGTCATGTCACAGTCATGTCACAGGTCAGGTCACAGGTCATGTTACAGTCATGTCACAGGTCATGTTACAGTCATGTCACAGGTCATGTCACAGTCATGTCACAGGTCGTGTCACAGGTCATGTTACAGTCATGTCACAGGTCATGTTACAGTCATGTCACAGGTCATGTTACAGTCATGTCAGGTCACAGGTCATGTCACAGGTCATGTCACAGGTCATGTTACAGTCATGTCAGGTCAGGTCACAGGTCATGTCACAGTCATGTTAGTCATGTCACAGGTCATGTTACAGTCATGTCAGGTCAGATCACAGGTCATGTCACAGTCATGTCACAGGTCATGTTACAGTCATGTCAGGTCAGGTCACAGGTCATGTCACAGTCATGTCACAGGTCATGTTACAGTCATGTCAGGTCAGGTCACAGGTCATGTCACAGGTCAGGTCACAGGTCATGTTACAGTCATGTCACAGGTCATGTTACAGTCATGTCACAGTCATGTCACAGGTCATGTTACAGTCATGTCACAGGTCATGTTACAGTCATGTCAGGTCAGGTCACAGGTCATGTCACAGGTCATGTCACAGGTCATGTTACAGTCATGTCAGGTCAGGTCACAGGTCATGTCACAGTCATGTTACAGTCATGTCACAGGTCATGTTACAGTCATGTCACAGGTTATGTCACAGTCATGTCAGGTCAGGTCACAGGTCATGTCACAGTCATGTCACAGGTCATGTTACAGTCATGTCAGGTCAGGTCACAGGTCATGTCACAGTCATGTCACAGGTCATGTCACAGTCATGTCACAGTCATGTCACAGGTCATGTTACAGTCATGTCACAGGTCAGGTCATAGGTCATGTCACAGGTCAGGTCATGTCACAGTCATGTCACAGGTCATGTTACAGTCATGTCAGAGGTCAGGTCACAGGTCATGTCACAGGTCATGTCACAGGTCATGTTACAGTCATGTCACAGGTCAGGTCATAGGTCATGTCACAGGTCAGGTCATGTCACAGGTCATGTCACTTACCTGCTCTTGGGCTGGCTCACCTGACCGGACAGACTGCTGTGCTGTGGGCTGCTGAAGACGGGAGATCGGTTCTTCTCCCCTCCTCGATCGGATCTTGCAGAGCGACCGCGGCGGCGGCTTCTCCCCTCCTCGCGACTCCTCTTCTGCGGCGGCGGGAAGCTGACCGGGCGGTGATGGTGAGTGACTGATGCACGCACTGGCACTGCCCCCAACGAGGTCAGCATGGATGTCCTGAATCATGATTGGTCCAGGCTGGAGTCTGGACCAATCATGATCCAAGACATCACAAAAGGGGGGTGGTGTAGCGCAGTGCTCTGCGCTACAGTTACGCCCCAGAAGGCCGCCTCTCGGCGCCTCTGCGGATGGAAAACTCCACCCCCCATAGGCACCAATGAGGCGGGCGCCCCTTGTGGGCAAAAATTTTTTTTTTTTTTAATCTTTTTTTTTCTTCTTCTTTTTTTTTGGGGGGGGGGGGGGCGGCGCCCCCTATCAGCCGGCCGCCACTGTCACTGGGATAGTCATAAAAGCCTGTGTGTCACTGGCTGGGTTTCCTCCACTGTCCAACAGGCTCCCCCTATTGGATACAGTGGGGACACTCCCTCAGCCCAGATGAATCACACATGGACACATGCAACAGGCAAAACTAACAATCAGGCTCCCCTGATAAGCAGATGGAGCTGCTAAGCTTTTATCCACCTAGCACCTACCTAGGAGAGAGCTACACACCCAAACGTGGAACTTTCACTTTAAGGCCTCCTTACCCCCTGACATGCCACATTTGGCATGTCATTTTTTTGGAGGGGGATCTGGTATCTAGATTTGACAGGTACCCCCTCCCCCTTCCGCTCGGGCCACCTAGGTGGCTTGAGCAGAAGTTCTCCTCTCCCCCTCACTCCCTGCAATCTTATGGGACATGTCAGAGGTCCCAGAAGATTGCCCATCCACTCAGGATGTACATCGGGACTCGCTCATGTGCAGTGCACACCCGGCTGTGAAGCCGCAAGCTGTTAAAGCCAGGTGCCCACACTAGAGACTCCGGCGCCACGGGGAGAAGAGGGAGAGAACCAAGGCTCCCACTGGCCGCATTGCTGGATCATGGGACAGGTGAGTGTGTGTTTATTAAAAGTCAGCAGCTGACACGCCCCCCCGGAAGTCGAAATCGCTAGACGCTCGCCCTGGAGCTCCGGACCGCCGGAGATAACATCTGCCTCCATCCGCGCTACTGAGGGCTCAATCGGTCAGCCACACCATCCCCTCAGACTGGGCACCCCTGGAGGCCCCTGGCACTGCCACCATTTCCTCTAACGGAGACCGGATTGAGCCGCGGCGGGACCCATGGCCTACACAGGGACCGCCACCACCGCGCCCTACTAAGTGCCTGCCTGACTGACTGAGAGCGCCCATCCGACATCCATCTGGCCGGATTAGGCCCTCTGGGTCCCCCACTATACCCCAACATCTTCAGGGGAATACATTTTTGATTGGGGCATCACATCCTGGCTCGGGCCTACCGTGGCTGGCCTCCATATTGGATCCAGCCTCTCTCCACACAGCTTGGTCCCAGCTCCCCCAGAGACTCACCAATCCCGATCCACAGTCACAGCAGCCCTTCCTCTCCCCACAAAGACTGCTCCATCACTGCTGACACTCTGTAGACCCTAGCCACAATCACCTCTCTTTGTGCATGTAAAGCTGCCACCTCCCACATACAGTGTCAACACACTTCCTATCTGTGCTACTCTGCATTATAGCCTGCCGGGAGTGTCTTCTTTTACTGGGAAGAAGAGGGGACACCTGCTACCCTAACAGACCATATATCACTTTAAGAATTCGTGGACAGTAGTATGACATATGTGACCGCGTGGGTGCGCATGCGCGGACTCTGCAGGACGGACATGTCTGTCTGAGCTCCGCTCTGACCAGCGATACCCCGCCACCAGCATCGGTGACCAGCCGCATCCTACCCTGCCCGCACCTGTTCCATGGGCTCCCGCAAACACCCATTACCTGAGCATGGTCTCTGGAGGCGCAAAATCTAAGCTTAAAAGCCGCAATATCCTGGACGTCCTAGTTCAGGCCTCCTCCAAAATGGCGCCACCACTTGTATCCCGCACCAGCTCCGGCTCCTCCAAGATCGCCCGGTTCTTACAGCTCCACCCTGACGAAGGTGAATCGGATTCAGATATACCACATACCCAAGGGGTCGGTACGTATGACCAACCACATCCTGGTCTCCTCCAACACTTTGAGCTTATCCTCCAGAAGGCCCTGAAGCAAACATCTGACCAAATAACTGATAAGTTTACCAGGGAGATCAGAGAACTGGGCCAATGCACCGCCGAGTTGGAAATCAGAACGGATGACGACCCTGAGGTGAGTGTTTCCAATCACTCTGAGGAATTGGAAGAGCTACGGGAGGAGAATCAGACCCTGCAACTCCAATTGGAGGACCAGGAAAATAGGGCCAGATGCTCTAATATCAGGATTAGAGGGATACCTGAGACAGTGATGGACCTCCAGTACACTGTCACTGCCCTCTTCCAGGAGCTTTCCCCCTTTAATCCCCCTGGAACGCCTGGAAATGGACCGTGTCCACCTGGCTCTGGCCCCGAGCACACCTGATAGCCCGCCCAGAGACATAATAGCAAAATTGCATTATTACAGAACCAAGGAGCAGCTCCTGCAGGCAGCCAGACATAAGGAATCACTCCACTTTCAAGGTTATGATTACCAACTCTTCACAGATCTCTGCAAAGCTACCATTGTAAAACGCAGAGAATTTAAACCCCTGCTGCAAATCCTTCAACAGCATCGTATTGTTTATTCCTGGGGTTTTCCATTCTCTGTACGCGTTACCCCCCAAGGCCGCAAATACACCTGCAAGACCACATCTGAACTCCAGCGCCTCCTTCAAGATCTCCATTTGCTTTCACCACCATCCACTCCTGCACCCCTCCCGCAACGCAGACGCTCTGCTTCAAGATCCCCTTTGAAGCCGACCTCCTCCACTTTCACCACCCCGAAGAGAAGTCGCCATGTATCTCCGCTACCACCCCCAGTTGATTCTATGAACTGAATCTATGCCTATTGAATGCCTCCTGGACCCCTTGGTCTGTCTACTTCTTCAGTTTTTCCATGTGAGACACTGCCGTCTCACCCCAGCCTACCACTTATCCACTTGGATCCTGTTCTCATGGAACTCGCACCTGTTCTCCTTCTCCACCATTCTCATCAGCGATGCCAGAGCCCTACCACACGGTGAACTCTCACCTAGTTGAACTCTGGACTATCTGGAAAGTTCCCCCTTTTTTTTTCCCATGCCAATGGAACCTATTTCCTCTCCTGGTCACCACCATACATCTTGCCTACTAATTTTTGGGCGGTCGTGTCACTGGTCGGTTGTCACTGCTGCCTCCACTCTCCTCCGGAACCCTCCTTTTGGAGACTTCCTGAGGTGATTTCCTCCCCTCCGTGTAGTGGGTCAGCCCCTGCACGAACAGAAGGTTTTTTTTTCTTTTTTTCTATTTAATTTCTTGCTTATACGAATGCCTTTATTTGTTATATTGTCTATGTTTCCCTCCTCCCCCTCCCCTCTGTGTACTCCCTCCTCTCTGCTACCTCTGTCTTCCCACTCCCTTTCCCCTTTTCGCCGGGGGGCTCCACTGCTCATGCTCTTGCCTCCATTTTGCTGCTTTCTCCCAACCGACGCATGGCCACCCTGAATATTCTATTCCTTAATGTCCAAGGTCTTAACTCTCCTCAAAAGCGCCGCAAGGCCTTCCGCTCGCTGGCTTCGCTAGATGTGCATGTCGCCTGCTTACAGGAAACTCATTTTTCCTTCTCACATACCCCTAACTTCCTAACTGCCTCCTTTCCTCAGTTCTTCACAGCCTCAGCTGCCGTCAAGAGAGGGGTGCTGATCGCCTTCCGCCAGACTACTCCCTTTGCGCTTCATTCATCTATAGCGGACCCTGAAGGTAGGTACCTTATCCTTATTGGCACCTTGCTAGACACAGAAGTGACCCTAGCCTCATACTACGCACCCAACACCAATCCCAGCTCCTTCCTTACACACTTTCTTCAAGTTGTGGAACTACACAAAAACGGTACGACCATTCTTTGCGGTGACTCGAACCAGGTCTTATATCCGTCCTTGGATAAGTCCCCCGCCGCAGCTTCTCCATCCCCACACCGCCTCACCTTCCAACAACTGCTTCACAATCACTCTCTTGTTGAAACTTGGCGTAAACACAACCCGTCCAAGAGGCAATATACTTTCTACTCCCACCCCCATAATACCTTCTCACGCATGGACCATATCCTTGTCCCAGTGGCTACCTCCCCATCCCTCCTAGCCTCAACAATCGTACCTATTCCCTGGTCTGACCACGCTGCAGTGGTTTCCTCTTTTGATTCCCTAATCCCCAAACAACACACATTCTCCTGGGTCTTGAATGATACCTTGCTGGCCCATCCCTCTCACAGATCTGAGATTGCAACTGCGATCAAAGACTGCATCGCTCACAACAACACTACTGATGTTTCCCCACTCAGTCACGATCTGGGAAGCGCACAAGACCGTGCTCAGGGGTACTCTCATTAGCCTAGCATCCAGGCGCAAGAAGGAACGCCGCCTCACCTATCAAGCCTTGGATTCTGCCTTTAATCAAGCCCACCGCAGCTTCCAAGCTCACCCCACCCCTGAAAACAAGCAAATTTTTGACAAAGCTACACTGGAATTGAATCTCTTCCCTATGGACGCAGCCGAAAAACAACTCAGACGTACTCGTCATAAATTTTATTCAAAGTGAATAAACCGGACACTTTTCTCGCCCTCTCCCTACGAAATGTCGCCGTTACCCGCAAACCGATCCGTTTGAAAACCTCCCCCATGACCCACACTATCAACCCCGTCAAAATACTGGACACATTCCGACGCCGCCTCTCCAAGCTTTACCCCTCCTCCCAAACCCCCGACTGACTCCCAACTCTCTGAGTTTTTCTCCAATATTGCCTTACCGGTCCTGTCTGATACCCACCGGGAAACCTTGGAACAACCTATTTCGGAACTGGAAATTCAAACGGCGGTTAAAACCCTTAAACTCCTCTATTCTTCCCCGTCAGTGTTTGTCCGCTATGCAGGCTTCCGCTCATCCCCCTTCCCTATTCGGTCTGGCACTAGGCAAGGCTGCCCTTTATCACCCCTCCTCTTCGTACTAGCAATAGAGCCCCTGGCACACAAAATCCGCGCCAATCCCGACATAAAAGGACTTGAATTTGGTGGCTTCCACCACAAACTGTGTCTCTTCACGGATGACATCCTCTTGTTCCTTATGTCCCCTCTCATTTCGGTACCCAACCTCCTCGCTACCCTGTCCCAGTTCGCACACCTTTCAGGCCTGACTGTTAACCCCGGTAAGTCGCGTGCTCTCAATGTTTCTCTGCCCCCTTCTCTCCTTTCACAACTACGTGCGGTGCTCCCCTTCTCCTGGGCGCAGCACTCCCTACCCTACCTGGGTATTAAGTTGACGGCGGACCCGTTGGAGCTTTTTTTGGCTAACTACCCCCCCAATGTTCCGTCATCTCACGAACTTGATGGCGTCTTGGTCCTCCATACCTCTAGCCTGGATGGGACGCATCACTGTCACTAAGATGGCCATTCTGCCAAAGATTCTGTATCTCTTCAGGTTGCTTCGGATTAATGTCCCCTCTTACTATCTGCGCCAGCTTCAGCGACGCACCTTCACCTATGTCTGGGACTGGGGCAAGTCTAGACCTAGAATATCCCGCAGAACACTCTTTCTCCACAAACTCCGAGGCAGCCTAGGCCTCCCACACTTTACCAAATACTACCAGGCGGCCCAACTGGCCCAGCTGCTCAAGTGGCATGCCACTACCAAAGTCCCCTTTGGGTATCCCTAAAAACGGTTGAATGCGACCCCCTCTCTGTAGCTAACTTGTTATGGCTTACTCCCTCCGACCGCAGGTCCATCTCTAATCCCATCATGCGCCACTCCCTACGCCTCTGGGACGCCCTAAAATTCAAATTCAAACTACATACACCCCACAACCCGCTGCTCTCCTTTCTACACAACCCATCCTTTCTCCCAGCCTAGGAATCCCCCTCGTCCTTCCGACACTGGACGTCAGCTGGTCTACTTCGGGCACACTCTTTGATAGCATCCAACACCATTAAACCTTTCTCTACGCGTTGTGAGTCCCACCACCTGCGGAGCTCTGAGATTTTCCGTTATCTATAGCTAAAACACTTTTACGCCAAATGCATCCGCACCGACTCTTCTCTGCCCACCATGACTGCTTTCGAACATACCTACCACCGTGACCCACACACCCAGGGGCCTCATTTCCCAGCTGTGCTCCAGACTCACGGACTCCCCTGACAACTCCCCTCCCACTTATACTGCTAAATGGGAACAAGATCTGGGGTCCTCTTTAGATATTGAGGACTGGGCTAAGATCTGGCACGCGACAAAAGTGGCCTCCCAAAATATAGTTGCCTTGGGAACCAATTACAAAGTGCTGATGCTGTGGTACTTGGTACCCTCGCGTATTGCGAAATTCCTACCCTCCCATTTTTCCACATGCTTCTGAGGCTGCCTGGAGGCAGGCACACACATGCACATCTGGTGGACTTGCCCACTAGTAAAAACCTTCTGGCAAGCTGTCTTCCAAATCCTTTCGACCTTGATGACTGAATCAATCACACCTGACCCCCTCTTAGCTTTAGTGAAGCCGGACTCTGTTTCCAAATCTAGGCACAAACTATTCCTCCAAGTCACCATGGCAGCCAAACAAACCATAGCAAGAGCAGGGAAGTCCCCGCACCTCTCCTTGCCTGAGGTCAAGCAGCGGGTCACCACCGCCATGATACACGCCAAAATTGAGGCGGTTCTATTGGATAAAATAGACAAGTTCGATAGACTCTGGCAACCTTGGGTTGACAATTTTCTTCCCTCCAACTTCGACCACTCCCTCCTGCTGCCCTGATACTAATCTGAGGCTTACTGGTTACTACTTCCTGTTCATTGACCCCCCCCCCCAGCGAACCTTCCTTCTTCCCCCCTCCCGCCTCTTTCTCTGCTCTAGCTCCCCCTCTGCCCCCCCCCCTTCCATGCTCCACCTCTCTACATGATTTGTTCTGGCACCAACAACACACCTGTTTGAGCCAGTCTAGAACTACAGAGTGCACCTCGCAGGCTCCCTGGTTTAGCCTGCTTTTCCTGGTTTTACATATTGTAACCTCTTTCTCCCGTCTAGTTGCATTACCATGTGGATTATCACACCCATCTATCCCTTCTCACGTGCTACTGAGCTATTGGGCTTTGTTCACCCTTGCTTCGCCTGCAGCTTGGCCGCGCCTCCCCACCTGGGCACAGAGTGTTCCCTTTATGGGTTGCCTGTGGGTTGGCCAAGCCAGTTGCAGAGTCCTGGCCACAGCCCCCCTGGTTTCCTCTTATCCACCTACTCCTAAGTTTGACCCATGGTTATTGTAGCCGTTGTTTTGTTAGCGCATCTGGCTTGTACTCATCTTGTCACTCTGTTTACCAATTGTTGTTACCTGTTTACTTTGTTCTCCAATAAAATGTTTGAACCAGAAAAAGTCAGCAGCTACACTTTTTGTAGCTGCTGACCTCTAATAAACACAAAAACATGTGGAACTCCGCTTAAGTCTCTATCTTCAGTGTAAGGAAGAACAAGGATTCCTGAAAGTGATGGTTTGGCCCCCACAGAGCCCCAATCTCAACATCATTGTGTCTGTCTGGGATTATATGAAGAGGCAGAAGGATTTGAGCCATCCTACATCCATAGAAGATATGTGGTTAGTTCTCCAAGATGTTTGGAACAACCTATCTGCAGAGTTCCTTTGAAAACTGTGTCCACAAGCACTGTGTATACCTAGAAGAATTGATTTAGATTTTTCTTCTTTTCTCTCACTTTGCAATGTGCAAGTTGATAAAAAAAATAATTAAAATACATATATTTGAAAGCATTGTTTCTTTACAGCATTTCTTCACACCTGACTAAAGCTTTTGAGCAGTATTGTCTATTAGATCAGAGCTGATGATTTTCCTGCCCTGATTTAGAGTAAAAATACCAGAAATTTGACATGTTAGTATATGACTGAAAGTCCCACACTGGCAAATGATCCACATAACAAACTACAGTATATAAATAAGTAACAGTAGCAAACACCTAATTTTTTAATACAGAGTGATCCATCCAGTTTCTCCAACTAGGTAGGACAAAAGGGAAGTGACAATATGTCTGTCTTTTGGGTCTTCAGGAAAAGGATACTTCTCTTCGACTGGCAAGGCTCTCTACTTTCTCCTGTAAGTTCCCTGGCTGAAGTCTTAGTGAGGCCCATTTTCTTTACGAGTCGTACCTGTAAACTGCCAAAAAAAAACATATATTCTGACCTTTGGAAACCCTCTGGTAATTTATAATTTGGTAGATACAGTACATATACCATTTTAAAACAAATAATAAAAAATCCCAGCACTATTAAATATTACAGAAGACAGATAAATATCACACCATAGAGAAATAGGTGGAGCTGCTGCCACCTATAGTGACTATACATATTAGGGATGCACCGAAATTTCGGCCACCGAAATTATCGGCCGAAAATGAGCCTCTCTCATTTCGGCCGATAATGGGTTAACAGTGCCGAAAATAAAAATGGCCGCCGTGGGGAAGGAGGAGGGCGCAGCGCAGCGCAGGGCAGGTTTCAAAAGTCCCGCCTCTGGCCGGCCGTCCGCCTCTTAATAATGTCCCTACTACTCTGTGCATTATGAATGGACATACTAGGCGGGGGGCGGGGCGAGCGGCCGCTATAGAGAGAACTATTGTGATCCTTCACTGTCAGCTCCTCACGTCTATGTATGAATGAGAACTGAACTGAGCTGACACCGGGCGGGGGGGCGGGCGGAGCGGCCGCTATTAGCTGTGACTATGTGAGAGTTTCACTTCCCTGACAGGCACGTATCTCCGCTGACAAGGAAGAGAAGCTCTCACATAGTCACAGCTAATAGCGGCCGCTCCGCCCGCCCCCCCGCCCGGTGTCAGCTCAGTTCAGTTCTCATTCATACATAGACGTGAGGAGCTGACAGTGAAGGATCACAATAGTTCTCTCTATAGCGGCCGCTCGCCCCGCCCCCCGCCTAGTATGTCCATTCATAATGCACAGAGTAGTAGGGACATCATTGAGAGGCGGTGCCGCCGGCCAGAGGCGGGACTTTTGAATGCAGGAGAGGACACCCGAGGAGGAGGACGCTGAGGCAGTGGGGGAGGGGGGAGGGGAGCTGAGGCAGCTTACCAATGCTATTAGTATTATGAGGCATGAGGGGTTAATGTATTGTCACTGCTGGTCACTCATCTATTAGTGACTGACCAGTGGCAGTTAATTAACCCCTTTTGTGCTGCATTAGTGCAACCAGTGTCAGTGTTAATTAACACTGGTTGCACTAATGCAGCACAAAGGGGTTAATTACCTGCCACTGGTCAGTCACTAATAGATGAGTGACCAGCAGTGACAATACATTAACCCCTCATGCCTCATAATACAAATACCATTGGTAATTAAATTAACCTCTTGCCAACCCATCACAGTACATATACTGTGACAGGGTGGCAGCGACAGGTGTAGGTGTACGTCGCTGCCTGTTTTTGGTTTATGTCCCTGTTCTATCCATTTCAAATTTTTTTTGGGGAAAAAGTCATTTTCGGTTTAGGTTTCGGTTTTCGGCCAAGGGCATCCTGCATTTTCGGTTTCGGTTTCGGCCCAAAATTTTCATTTCGGTGCATCCCTAATACATATAACATTATGTTTGAAAATTTTGTGCAATGAATAGGTTACTTCCCTTCCCAGGATGGCCATTGCTGGTTTCATACATGTATTATTCAGGAAAATTGGATTTCCTTGTAAGAAATGTAAATGTTTATTGCATTAAAATGAAATTTGCATGTAGTTTATATTAGGACAAAATAAACATAAGTTAAAGTGATATTAAACCCAAACCCAAAATGTAACAAACTGCAGCTTATCAATCATTAGATGTAATGGCTGTATTAGTTTACTTCTTATAGACTTTTTTTTCCTACTAGAGCAACAAAGGAAGTGCTGCAACCCCAAAATTCCATAAGCATAGACAGGATGAGATCAAAAAATAAAAATCCAGGACATCTTGGCATTAAAAATGTATATCTTAATTTAATCCATCAAATCATTCCCTTCTAGATTGTAAACTCTAACGAGCAGGGCCCTCTGATTCCTCCTATATTGAATTGTATTGTAACTGTATTGTCTGCCCTCGTGTTGTGAAGCATTGTGCAAACTGTTGGCGCTTTATAAATCCTGTATTATAAAAATAATAATAATAAAAAGGACTGAATTCGTAAAAATGTTTTCCTTCTGTTTTTCACCTAATGACACACCTCCTATGTTATCTACGTGCATAGAAGGAAGCATAACAAAGAGCTTAACATATCTACTCGTATAGGGATCATCAAAGATGTGCAGCAGTAAGACTTTTGGCTCCAATCCGAGAGTCAAACCACTAGCAGAGTTGATATCAGAGACAACCTGATTCCAAAACAATTGAATTTGAGGGCATGTCCAGACCATGTGAAAAAAGGATGCCTCAGGAGCCTGGCAATGGGGACAGGCCAAGGAGGCAGAAGGATCGATGGTTGCAAGGTGCTGGGGGGTTATAGCATACCCAATGCAAGAACTTAAGATGGATAAACCTATCCCTAGACTAAATCATATTAGATACATAGAAGCCCAGGCAGCCTTCCCATTCATCCACCTCTAAGTTAGGGATGTCAACCAATCACTTCTGATAAACTCGATCCATCTTGGTTGTGATATCCGGCGGCTGCACGGCGGTTGGCGGATCTCTCACTGGCTGGCTGCAAAAATGGAGAAAGATCTGGGAGTCTTAGTGGAAGATAGACTTGGCAATAGTATGCAATGTCAAGCTGCAGCTGCCAAGGCCGGCAGAATATTAGCATGCATAAGAAAGGGGATGTATTCCAGAGATAAAACTATAATCCTACCACTTTATAAAACACTGGTCCGAACACATCTGGAGTATTCTGTCCAGTCACCAATCCTCAGAAGGGATGTGAAGGAGCTGGAGAGAGGGCAGAGAAGAGCAACTAAACTGATTAGGGGATTGGAGGACCTTAATTATGAAGAGTACTTACAAGTGCTTGATTTATTCTCCCTGGAAAGAGACGCCTGAGAGGGGACATGATAGCAATTTACAAATACCTCAACAGTGATCTCTACATAGAAGAAAAAAACCTTAGGCTACACAGGGGTTTTTTTACTGTAAGGGCTATAAGATTGTGGAATTCTCTAACACAAGTGGTAGTAACTGCAGGGAGTATGGCTACTTTTAAAAGACTCTTGGACGTACATCTCAAGGATTAAAACATTCAGGGGTATGGGAAATAATTACATCCACACACACCTACACAGGTTGAACTGGATGTACTATCACCTTTATTGAACCACAACTACTATGTAACTATGTAACTTTTTCTGTTGAATAACAAAAGACTTACTGACTGGATCACCAGATAAAAATAGGAGAAAGAAAGAATAAAAAAGGAAACTAATGGGGCTATCACATCCAGGGCCGGACTGGCCTATTGGGATACCGGGAAATTTCTCGGTGGGCCGCTTTGAGACGTGGCCCCAGGCTCCCCTTTGTATTTGCGGCCGCCGGCCCGCCCCGCAGGGTATGCAGAGTCAAGCTAGCCGCGGCCGCCGGATGTGAGTGGCATGACGTCATATTCGGCGGCTGCACGGCGGTTGGCGGATCTCTCACTGGCTGGCTGCAAAGCATGGCGGCATCCCTTCCCTGAGGTTCCCTCCCAGGCTCCCACACAGACACCGGTGACATCGCTGAGCTGCCCTGTAGCATACGGGTAAGAGTCTAGGAGGAGGGACCTTGACCTTGTGTATTGCATTTGGGGGGGGGCCAGGGGGGGATTAGCATTGTGTTAGGGGGAGGCGGGAACAGCAGTGTATTAGGGGGAAGGGGCCAGAGGGGAACAGCATTGTATTAGGGGGAAGGGGGTCAGCGTTGTATTAGGGGGAGGGGGATCAGCATTGTATTAGGGGAAGGGGGAACACCATTGTATTAGGGGGAGGGGGCCGCCGGATGTGAGCGGCATGACGTCATATCCGGCGGCTGCACGGCAGTTGGCGGATCTCTCACTGGCTGGCTGCAAAGCATGGCGGCATCCCTTCCCTGAGGTTCCCTCCCAGGCTCCCACACAGACACAGGTGACATCGCTGAGCTGCCCTGTAGCGTACAGGTAAGAGTCTAGGAGGAAGGACCTTGACCTTGTGTATTGCATTTGGGGGGGGGGGGGCAGGCTGCATTGTATTAGGGGGAGGGGGGCAGGGGGGAACAGCATTGTATTAGGGGGAGGGGCCAGGGGAACTGAATTGTATTAGAGGGAGGGAGCCCAGGGGAACAACATTGTATTAGGGGGAGGGGGGAATCAGCATTGTATTAGGGGGAGGGGGGATCAGCATTGTATTAGGGGGAGGGGGCCAGGGGGGATCAGCATTGTGTTAGGGGGAGGGGGGAACAGCATTGTATTAGGGGGGAAGGGGCCAGAGGGGAACAGCATTGTATTAGGGGGAGGGGGGTCAGCGTTGTATTAGGGGGAGGGGGATCAGCATTGTATTAGGGGTAGGGGGAACACCATTGTATTAGGGGGAGGGGGCCAACTGGGGGGACAGCATTGTGTTTTGGGGGAATCAGCATTGTCTTAGGGAGAGGGGGGATCAGCATTGAATTAGGGGGAGGAGTCCAGGGGGGCAGCATTGTATTAGGGGGAGGGGAGAACAACATTGTATTAGGGGGAGGGGGGACAACATTGTATTAGGGGGAGGGGGGACAGCATTGTATTAGGGGAAGGAGGGATCAGCATTGTATTAGGGGGCAGGGGCCGGGGGGGATCAGCATTGTATTAGGGGGAGGGGGCCAGGGGGATCAGCATTGTATTAGGGGGAGGGGGCAAGGGGGAACAACATTGTATTAGGAGGAGGGGGCTGGGTATCAGCATTGTATTAGGAGGAGGAGGCCGGGGGGGGGCAGCATTGTATTAGGTGCAGGGGGAGGGAGGGGGATCAGCATTGTAATAGGGGGAAGGGGTCAGGGGGAACAGCATTGTGTTAGGGGGAGGGGGGAACAGCATTGTGTTAGGGGGAGGGGGGAACAGCATTGTATTAGGGGGAGGGGGGAACAGCATTGTATTAGGGGAAGGAGGGATCAGCATAGTATTAGGGGGAGGGGGCCGGAGGGGATCAGCATTGTATTAGGGGGAGGGGCCCGGGGGGCTCAGCATTGTATTAGGGGGAGGGGGCCAGGGGGGGAACAGCATTGTATTAGGAGGGGGGAAACAGCATTGTATTAGGTGTAAGGGGGGATCAGCATTGTATTAGGGGGAGAGGGGATCGGCATTGTAATAGGGAGAGGGGGTATCAGCATTGTAATAGGGGGAGGGGGTCGGGGGGCAGCATTGTATTGGGGGGGGTCAGCATTGTATTAGGGGGAGGAGGGGGACAGCTTTGTATTAGGGGGAGGGGGCAAGGGGGGACAGCATTGTATTAAGGGGAGGGGGCCAGAGGGGGCAGCATTGTATTAGGGGGAGGGGGATCAGCAGTGTATTAGATAGTGGGGAGGGGGGGTCTGCAGTGTATTAGATAGCGGGCAGGGGGGGTCATCAGTGTATTAGATAGCGGGGAGGGGGTCTGCAGTGTATTAGATAGCAAGGGGGGTTCAGCAGTGTATCAGATTGTGGAGAGGGGGGACAGCAATTTATTAGATAGCAGGGAGGTGGGGGGGGGGGTCAGCAGTGTATTAGTGGGGAGGGGGGTCAGCAGTATACTAGATAGTGGGGAGGGGGTCAGCAGTGTATTAGATAGTGAGGAGGGGGGTTAGCAGTGTATTAGATAGTGGGGAGGGGGGTTAGCAGTGTATTACATAGTGGGAAGGAGGGTTAGCAGTGTATTACATAGCGGGGAGGGGGGTCTGCAGTGTATTACATAGCGGGAAGGAGGGGGTCAGCAGTGTATTCGATAGTGGGGAGGGGTCAGCAGTGTATCAGATAGTGAGGAGGGGGGGTCAGCAGTGTATTAGTGGGGAGGGGGGGTCGGCAGTGTATTAGATAGCGGGGAGGGGGGTCAGCAGTGTATTAGATAGCGGGGAGGGGGGGTCAGCAGTGTATTAGTGGGGGGTTGGTCGGCAGGGTATTAAATAGTGGGGAGGGGGGCCAGCTCTGCTGTCCCTGGAGCCTGTGCCGTTCTCTCAACCCCCCCCCCCCCAACAAGGAGTAAGAGAAGGAATAAAAAGAGAGAATACATGGAAGAGAGAGGGAAATTCGGGGGAGGAACAAAGAAAAAAAAGGGAGAGAAAGAATAAGAGAAAGAACAGAAAGTCGGATAGAGAGAAAGAGAGATGAAAAAAAAACAAGAAATTAGAAACATAGAAACATAGAATGTGTCGGCAGATAAGAACCATTTGGCCCATCTAGTCTGCCCAATATATCTGAATCCTATGAATAGTCCCTGGCCCTATCTTATATGAAGGATAGCCTTATGCCTATCCCATGCATGCTTAAACTCCTTCACTGTATTTGCAGCTACCACTTCTGCAGGAAGGTTATTCCATGCATCCACAACTCTCTCAGTAAAGTAATACTTCCTCATATTACTTTTAAACCATTGCCCCTCTAATTTAAAACTGTGTCCTCTTGTGGTAGTTTTTCTTCTTTTAAATATGCTCTCCTCCTTTACCGAGTTGATTCCCTTTATGTATTTAAAAGTTTCTATCATATCCCCTCTGTCTCTTCTTTCTTCCAAGCTATACATGTTAAGGTCCTTTAACCTTTCCTGGTAAGTTTTTTCCTGCAATCCATGTACTAGTTTAGTAGCTCTTCTCTGAGCTCTCTCTAGAGTATCTATATCCTTCTGGAGATATGGCCTCCAGTACTGCGCACAATACTCCAAGTGAGGTCTCACCAGTGTTCTGTACAGCCGCATAAGCACTTCTCTCTTTCTACTGCTTATACCTCTCCCTATACATCCAAGCATTCTGCTGGCATTTCGTGCTGCTCTATTACATTGTCTTCCCACCTTTAAGTCTTCTGAAATAATTACTCCTAAATCCCTTTCCTCAGATACTGAGGTCAGGACTGTGTCAAATATTCTATATTCTGCCCTTGGGTTTTTACGCCCCAGGTGCATTATCTTGCACTTATCCACATTAAATTTCAGTTGCCAGAGTTCTGACCATTCTTCTAGTTTTCCTAAATCCTTTTCCATTTGGCGTTTCCCTCCAGGAACATCAACCCTGTTACATATCTTTGTGTCATCAGCAAAAAGACAAACCTTACCATCGAGGCCCTTTGCAATATCACTTATGAAGATATTAAACAAAATTGGTCCCAGTACAAATGGAAGAATTAAAAAAAAAAAAAAAAAAAAATATATATATATATATATATATATATATATATATATATAGCTATATACTAAATAATCTATACATATAAAGTACAAGTGTCTCTGTGTCCAGTCCCTGTGTCCGTGGGATTGCGCTACTGCGCATGTGCCCCACAGACAGCCGTTGGGACTTGGAGCGCAGAAACTTCGGGCGGCCGGGCAAAACTGTTGAAGCGGCGGGTGTGCGCGAGCGTGCGGCGGGTGCGGGCTCCCGTGGACTTACTGCTAAGTCTGTTTTTACAAATGTTTGACCACATATGTTCTAGCACCCGTTAATTTAACGGGCTTAATGTCTAGTCTATAATAATATGCTATGACTGGTTATTATGATGGTATACTAAACTACACATATCTTTAAATTCTCCCTTCTTTTTCTTTGATATGTTTCAGGCATGTGTTTTTTGTTTTTTTTTTATATATACGTATATATATATATATATATATATATATATATATATATATATATATATATATATATCTATAAGTACATTATATGCTTTTGTGATAAAAACATCCATAGCACAGATAGGCAGATCTCTAAACTAACTGACTGCCGTTATATCTATACTCTTTTTACAAGGTTAATATTTATCTTTCTAAAAATGAGAACATGACTCTGTTGTTAGGCTTGTACATTTATAATTCCATCATATACTACTTAATGCTATTGTTTGCTTTTTGACTTAAAAACAGTGGCGGCCTGTCCATAGGGGGCGCAGGGGCGCCGCCCCCCTAAAAAAGAAGAAAAAAAAAAGATTAAAAAATGTCAATTTTTTTAGTCCACTAGGGGCGCCGGACCTAGTGGTGGGTATGGGGGGGGGGTGGGGTTTTGCCACCCACGTGAGGGAGACAGAGGCACGGATTGGCGGCCCTCTGGGGGTCATCGGGGCGCAGAGCAATGCGCCCGACACTCCCCACTTTCTGATGTCCTGCTTGTGATTGGTCCAGACTCCAGGCGTCACGTGACCACCTTCCCGCCCACCGGCGCCATCGAGGACTGAGAGAGAGCCACTCAGCAGTGCAAGTGCAGACGCTGCAGTGCAGAAGAAGTTCATGGTCTGTGTGAGCTGAGAATTTGACTCAGCAGCAGGCCAGCAGCAGCACCCAGGTTACCATCCGGTCCGTCCGACCGTGACTCTGAGTCAGGTAAGTTAGTGATGCCTGGGGGGGGAGGCAGCCCGAGGCAGCCCAACCAGCACAACAGCCCGACCAGCCCGGCCAGCACAACAGCCCGACCAGCCTGGCCAGCACAACAGCCCGGCAAGCACAACAGCCCGACGAGCCCGGCCAGCACAACAGCCCGACCAGCCCGGCCAGCACAACAGCCCGACCAGCCCGGCCAGCACAACAGCCTGACCAGCCTGGCCAGCCCGACCAGCACAACAGCCCGACCAGCCTGGCCCGGGGGGCATGGCAAGCTGGTGGTCACTGCTGCATTGATGATCATGGGGGACAGCAAGCTGGTGGTCAGGTGGTCACTGCATTGATGATGGGGGGCACGGCAAGCTGGTGGTCACTGCTGCATTGATGATCATGGGGGCACGGCAAGCTGGTGGTCAGGTGGTCACTGCATTGATGATGGGAGGCACAGCAAGCTGGTGGTCAGGTGGTCACTGCATTGATTATGGGGGGCACGGCAAAATGGTGATCACTGCTGCATTGATGATGTGGGTCACAGCAAGCTGGTGGTCGCTGCATTGATGATCATGGGGGCACGGCAAGCTGGTGGTCACTGGCACTGCATTGATGATGGCCCTGGGGGCACGGCAAGCTGGTCACTACATTGAAGGGGGCATGTATGCTGGTCACTACATTGAAGGGGGCATGTATGCTGGTCACTGCATTAAAAGGGGGCATGTACGCTGGTCACTGCATTGAAGGGGGCATGTACGCTGGTCACTGCATTGAAAGGGGGCATGTACGCTGGTCACTACATTGAAAGGGGGTCTGTACTGTGGGGTCTGTGCTAGGGGGTCTGTACTGTGGGGTTTGTGCTAGGGGGCCTGTACTGTGGGGTTTGTGCTAGGGGGGTCTGTACTGTGGGGTTTGTGCTAGGGGGTCTGTACTGTGGGGTTTGTGCTAGGGGGCCTGTAATGTGGGGTTTGTGCTAGGGGGCCTGTACTGTGGGGTTTTTGCTAGGGGGTCTGTACTGTGGGGTTTGTATTAGGGGGCCTGTACTGTGGGGTTTGTGCTAGGGGGCCTGTACTGTGGGGTTTGTGCTAGGGCGCCTGTACTGTGGGGTTTGTGCTAGGGTGTCTGTACTGTGGGGTTTGTGCTAGGGGGCCTGTACTGTGGGGTTTGTGCTAGGGGGCCTGTACTGTGGGGTTTGTGCTAGGGGGTCTGTACTGTGAGGTTTGTGCTAGGGGATCTGTACTGTGGAATTAGTGCTAGGGGGCCTGTACTGTGGGGTTTGTGCTAGTGGGCCTGTACTGTGGGGTTTATGCTAGGGGGCCTGTACTGTTGGATTAGTGCTAGGGGGTCTGTACTGTGGGGTTTGTGCTAGGGGGCCTATACTGTGGGATTAGTGCTAGGGGGCCTGTACTGTGGGATTAGTGCTAGGGGGCCTGTACTGTGGGGTTTGTGCTAGGGGGCCTGTAATGTGGGGTTTGTTCTAGGGGGTCTGTACTGTGGGGTTTGTGCTAGGGGGTTTGTGCTAGGGGAACTGTACTGTGCAGTTTGTGCTAGGGGGCCTGTACTGTGGGGTTTGTGCTAGGGGGCCTGTACTGTGGGGTTTGTGCTAGGGGGCCTGTACTGTGGGGTTTGTGCTAGGGGGTCTGTACTGTTGGATTAGTGCTAGGGGGCCTGTTCTTAGGGGTTTGTGCTAGGGGGCCTCTACTGTGGGATTAGTGCTAGGGGGCCTGTACTGTGGGGTTTGTGCTAGGGGGATTGTACTGTAGGGTTTGTGCTAGGGGGTCTGTACTGTTGGATTAGTGCGAGGGGGCCTGTACTGTGGGGTTTGTGCTAGGGGGCCTGTACTGTGGGGTTTGTGCTAGGGGGCCTGTACTGTGGGGTTTGTGCTAGGGGGCCTGTACGGTGGGGTTTGTGCTAGGGGGTCTGTTCTGTGGGATTAGTGCTAGGGGGTCTGTACTGTGGGGTTTGTGCTAGGGGGTATGTACTGTTGAATTAGTGCTAGGGGGGCTGTACTGTGGGGTTTGTGCTAGGGGGCCTGTACTGTGGGGTCTGTGCTAGGGGGCCTGTACTGTTGGATTAGTGCTAGGGGGTCTGTACTGTGGGATTTGTGCTAGGGGGCCTGTACTGTGGGGTTTGTGCTAGGGGGCCTGTACTGTGGGGTTTGTGCTAGGGGGTCTGTACTGTGGGGTTTATGCTAGGGGGTCTGTACTGTGGGATTATTGCTAGGGGGCCTGTACTGTGGGGTTTGTGCTAGGGGGCCTGTACTGTGGGATTTGTGCTAGGGGACCTGTACTGTTGGATTAGTGCTAGGGGGTCTGTACTGTGGGGTTTGTGCTAGGGGGCCTGTACTGTGGGATTAGTGCTAGGGGGCCTGTACTGTGGGATTAGTGCTAGGGGGCCTGTACTGTGGGATTAGTGCTAGGGGGCCTGTACTGTAGGGTTTGTGCTAGGGGGCCTGTACTGTGGGGCTTGTGCTAGGGGGTCTGTACTGTGGGGTTTGTGCTAGGGGGTTTTTTGCTAGGGGGCCTGTACTGTGGGGTTTGTGCTAGGGGGCCTGTACTGTGGGATTAGTGCTAGGGGGCCTGTACTGTGGGGTTTGTGCTAGGGGGTCTGTACTGTGGGGTTTTGCTAGGGGGTCTGTACTGTGGGGTTTGTGCTAGGGGGCCTGTACTGTGGGGTTTGTGCTAGGGGGCCATTACTGTGGGGTTTGTGCTAGGGGGGTCTGTACTGTTGGATTAGTGCTAGGGGGCCTGCACTGTGGGGTTTGTGCTAGGGGGCCTGTACTGTGGGGTTTGTGCTAGAGGGCCTGTACTGTTGGGTTTGTGCTAGGGGGCCTGTACTGTTGGATTAGTGCTAGGGGGTCTGTACTGTGGGGTTTGTGCTAGGAGGCCTGTACTGTGGGGTTTGTGCTAGGGGGCCTGTACTGTGGGTTTGTGCTAGGGGGCCTGTACTGTGGGGTTTGTGCTAGGGGGCCTGTACTGTGGGGTTTGTGCTAGGGGGTCTGTACTGTGGGGTTTGTGCTAGGGGGTTTGTGCTAGGGGAACTGTACTGTGCAGTTTGTGCTAGGGGGCCTGTACTGTGGGGTTTGTGCTAGGGGGCCTGTACTGTGGGGTTTGTGCTAGGGGGCCTGTACTGTGGGGTTTGTGCTAGGGGGTCTGTACTGTTGGATTAGTGCTAGGGGGCCTGTTCTGTGGGGTTTGTGCTAGGGGGCCTCTACTGTGGGATTAGTGCTAGGGGGCCTGTACTGTGGGGTTTGTGCTAGGGGGATTGTACTGTAGGGTTTGTGCTAGGGGGTCTGTACTGTTGGATTAGTGCGAGGGGGCCTGTACTGTGGGGTTTGTGCTAGGGGGCCTGTACTGTGGGGTTTGTGCTAGGGGGCCTGTACTGTGGGGTTTGTGCTAGGGGGCCTGTACGGTGGGGTTTGTGCTAGGGGGTCTGTTCTGTGGGATTAGTGCTAGGGGGTCTGTACTGTGGGGTTTGTGCTAGGGGGTATGTACTGTTGAATTAGTGCTAGGGGGGCTGTACTGTGGGGTTTGTGCTAGGGGGCCTGTACTGTGGGGTCTGTGCTAGGGGGCCTGTACTGTTGGATTAGTGCTAGGGGGTCTGTACTGTGGGATTTGTGCTAGGGGGCCTGTACTGTGGGGTTTGTGCTAGGGGGCCTGTACTGTGGGGTTTGTGCTAGGGGGTCTGTACTGTGGGGTTTATGCTAGGGGGTCTGTACTGTGGGATTATTGCTAGGGGGCCTGTACTGTGGGGTTTGTGCTAGGGGGCCTGTACTGTGGGATTTGTGCTAGGGGACCTGTACTGTTGGATTAGTGCTAGGGGGTCTGTACTGTGGGGTTTGTGCTAGGGGGCCTGTACTGTGGGATTAGTGCTAGGGGGCCTGTACTGTGGGATTAGTGCTAGGGGGCCTGTACTGTGGGATTAGTGCTAGGGGGCCTGTACTGTAGGGTTTGTGCTAGGGGGCCTGTACTGTGGGGCTTGTGCTAGGGGGTCTGTACTGTGGGGTTTGTGCTAGGGGGTTTTTTGCTAGGGGGCCTGTACTGTGGGGTTTGTGCTAGGGGGCCTGTACTGTGGGATTAGTGCTAGGGGGCCTGTACTGTGGGGTTTGTGCTAGGGGGTCTGTACTGTGGGGTTTTGCTAGGGGGTCTGTACTGTGGGGTTTGTGCTAGGGGGCCTGTACTGTGGGGTTTGTGCTAGGGGGCCATTACTGTGGGGTTTGTGCTAGGGGGGTCTGTACTGTTGGATTAGTGCTAGGGGGCCTGCACTGTGGGGTTTGTGCTAGGGGGCCTGTACTGTGGGGTTTGTGCTAGGGGGCCTGTACTGTTGGGTTTGTGCTAGGGGGCCTGTACTGTTGGATTAGTGCTAGGGGGTCTGTACTGTGGGGTTTGTGCTAGGAGGCCTGTACTGTGGGGTTTGTGCTAGGGGGCCTGTACTGTGGGTTTGTGCTAGGGGGCCTGTACTGTGGGATTAGTGCTAGGGGGGCTGTACTGTGGGATTAGGGCTAGGGGGCCTGTACTGTGGGGTTTGTGCTAGGGGGTCTGTACTGCAGGGTTTGTGCTAGGGGGCCTGTACTGTGGGGTTTGTGCTAGGGGGCCTGTACTGTGGGGTTTGTGCTAGGGGGCCTGTACTGTGGGTTTTTTGCTAGGGGGCCTGTACTGTGGGGTTTGTGCTAGGGGGCCTGTACTGTGGGGTTTGTGCTAGGGGGCCTGTACTGTGGGGTTTGTGCTAGGGGGTCTGTACTGTGGGGTTTTGCTAGGGGGTCTGTACTGTGGGGTTTGTGCTAGGGGGCCTGTACTGTGGGGTTTGTGCTAGGGGGCCATTACTGTGGGGTTTGTGCTAGGGGGGTCTGTACTGTTGGATTAGTGCTAGGGGGCCTGCACTGTGGGGTTTGTGCTAGGGGGCCTGTACTGTTGGGTTTGTGCTAGGGGGCCTGTACTGTTGGATTAGTGCTAGGGGGTCTGTACTGTGGGGTTTGTGCTAGGGGGCCTGTACTGTGGGGTTTGTGCTAGGGGGCCTGTACTGTTGGGTTTGTGCTAGGGGGCCTTTACTGTTGGATTAGTGCTAGGGGGTCTGTACTGTGGGGTTTGTGCTAGGGGGCCTGTACTGTGGGGTTTGTGCTAGGAGGCCTGTACTGTGGGGTTTGTGCTAGGGGGCCTGTACTGTGGGTTTGTGCTAGGGGGCCTGTACTGTGGGATTAGTGCTAGGGGGGCTGTACTGTGGGATTAGGGCTAGGGGGCCTGTACTGTGGGGTTTGTGCTAGGGGGTCTGTACTGCAGGGTTTGTGCTAGGGGGCCTGTACTGTGGGGTTTGTGCTAGGGGGCCTGTACTGTGAGGTTTGTGCTAGGGGGCCTGTACTGTGGGGTTTTTGCTAGGGGGCCTATACTGTGGGGTTTGTGCTAGGGGGCCTGTACTGTGGGGTTTGTGCTAGGGGGCCTGTACTGTGGGGTTTTTGCTAGGGGGCCTGTACTGTGGGGTTTGTGCTAGGGGGTTTGTGCTTGAGGGGTTTGTGCTGGGGGGGTCTGTACTGTGGGGTTTGTGCCACTCTCAGTCAGTGTATCCTATAATAGGGTGTCTCTCCCAGTATATCCCATAATAGGGCCCCTGCTCCCTATTATGGGATATACTAGTACTGATGGACCCCTTAATATGTGATATATTGGGAGAAATTTGTTCACACAAGCAAAATACAGGGGACAAAATGGGTGGAGTCTATAAGGGGTGGGGCTTCTGAGAAATGGGAGGGGTCAAAATGGAAGGGTGAGGTCTTGCACCCCACCATCTTAAAACTTCACCAGCCGCCACTGGTTTCCACTAGTGCGACTCCAAAGTTTTCAAAGTCGCTGATTTTCAAAGTAGCAGAGATTGGAATAGGTGCCATTGAAATCAATAAGCTGTGGCTTGTCATGCAACTTTGTGTGTTCAAAGTCGCATGGCAAGTCTCACTATTTGAAACAGAGCCTTAGCCTATGTTTCCACTATTGCGACCCCAAAGTCGCATGATTTAGAGTGTGGCTTTGATCCAACTTTACACTCTCTGGATCAAAGTTGTGCAGGTACCTTGGCTGTGACTTTTCATGCAACTTTGTGTGTTCAAAGTCGCAAGGCAAGTCGCACTAATGGAAATGTAGACGTGTAGTGTGGTTGCCTGTACTATGATCATTGTATATTGTGAGCTAAGACCCCAAGCACTTCCAGCTACACTGACAGCCCCCCCCCCCCTCCCTGTGTCCACCTCCCTTCTTTTATGGTAGTCTTCATTCACAACCCAGCACAGCTATACTGTATGTGGGCACTGTAAAATATATTTGAAAGCATTTGTACTTGACAATATTTATTCTCAGCTGGCAAAAACTTCTGCACAGTATTGTACATAGTAAAATTTTGAAAGTAAGACATTACTTTTATTAATTAGAACACTTCACATATTTTGAATAAACATATTAACCACTTTACCACCGGAGGATTTTCCTGCTAAAAGACCAGGGGTTATTTTGCGATTTTTTACTGCGTGACTTTAACGGACAATTGCGCGGTCGTGCGACGCTGTACCTAAACGAATTTCACGTCCTTTTTTTCCCACAAACAGAGCTTTCTTTTGGTGGTATTTGATCACCTGTGCGATTTTTTGATCACGCGCTATAAACAAAAAAAGAGCGTAATTTTTGCAAAAACAACAATATTTTTCACTTTTTTTTATATGAAATTCCCCCAAAAAAAAATGTAAAAATCAAAATTTTTTAAAATTTTCGGCCAATTTGTTTTACGCTACCTATGTTTGGTAAAAAAAATCGCAAAAAGCGTATTTTGATTGGTTTGCGCAAAAGTTATCGCGTTTACTAACAAAGGGAAAGATTTTTGTCATTTTTGGTGTTTTTTTTTTTAACGAGTAATGGCGGCGATCTGCGATTTTTTTTGCGGTACTGCGACATTGCGGCGGACAGATCGGACCCTTGACTGACATTTTTGACACTTTTGGGGGTACCAGTGACATTACTGCAGTAATCAGTGCTATATATATGCACTGTTACTGCAAAAATGACACTGGCAGGGAAGGGGTTAACAGTATTGGACAGGGAGGGGTTAAGTGTGTCCTAGGGGCGTGATTCTAACTGTGTAGGGACAGGTCTACTAGTGTAAAAACAAAGATCAACAGTTCTACATAGTAGAACTGTTTGATCTTCACTTTTACACAGGGAGAACTGACAGGTGGCTTGTTTACACAAGCCGCTCTGTCTTTCTCCCGCTGTAGCGGCGATCGTAGTGTGACCGGCGGACATCGGGTCCGCCAGTCACACTCCCGCACTCCTCCGTGAACGAGCCGAGGCGGGCGCGCGCGCGCCTCGGCGGGCGCGCGCCCGCCCGCTATTGGCTCTGGAAGGAGTGACAGGCGAGCGACGTAGACCTACGTCACTCTGCCTGGCCGGGGCCGACTGCCGCAGTAAATATACTGTGCGCAGTCGGCAAGCGGTTAATAATACAAACAAGTTCAATGTGTAAAAAATAGCAGCCAGATGTTTGGCCACTCAGACTGAGCGCCAGAGATTCTGTGTGTAGATGGGACAATTTTCAAGAATGGTAAAGACAACTATCACTGCAGGCCTCCACTGATGGGGTCTTTATCATGGCAGAGTGGCTAGATGACGATGGAAGCCTCTCCTCATTGCAAAACACATAAAAGTCTATTTTGATTTTTCAAAAAAGCCCCTGAAGGGCTCTTAGACTGCCCGTAAAAAAATTTTTTCCCTGGTTTGAAGAAAGAGAAATTTAGAATTTTTTTGCCTCAAGTGTAAATGTTATATATGTTGGAAAACCAGTCTTGTTCCTCATTACCTTCCCAATACCATCCCAGCAGTGAAGCATGGTGGTGGCGGGGCAGTGTCCTGCTGTGGGGTTGTGTGTGTTTTCCAACAGCATTATAGACTGGTCTGGGACAGGTAGACTTTTCAGGGTCCATGGTTTAAGGCTTGGTGAAAATCTCTTCCACATCTACAGACAGCACTCTGGACCTCAGGCTGGGCTGAATGTTCTCATTCCTTCCAACATGACAATAATCTTAGGCATACAACCTAGACCAACCCAGAGTCCCTAAAGCTGGCCATAGATGGTTTAATCTAATCTTGGTCAGACTCGGTTCAGTAGGTACTTGTCAGTCAGTTCCTTAAACAAAATGCACTTCTTAAATGTAAACATTTTGGCTGCCACATTGGAATCGAAAAAAAAATATACATTTTTCGATTCAACCTATTCAAAATGTATTGATTTGAGCGTTTTGAAGAAAAACAAATCGTGAAATTCAAAGAAAATTTGAAAAAATACATAAAATGAATTCCGAATATGGATACTGGATACGAATCCTGATCACGAATTGAAGGAGTCAACTGAATTTAACTAAAACAAATTAACTAGATTAACAAATGGAAAAGAAATGAAGCACATTTTTTCATCATGCACACGTCTATATACAACATCCTGAAAGGCAAATTAATGAAGTTATGACAAAACTGCACTAAAATAGAGGATTTCATGACTCAAGCAGAATCAATGGGAAGATTTATGGACAGAGGATACACCCACAGATTCATACAAGACCAAATTGAGCAGGTGGCTAGAGTGGAGAGGAATGGAGAGGAATTCAATGGTATAAGAAAATAAAATAAAAGCAGCACAAAAAATACAAGAGAATCCAGCACTCATTTTAGACTATAATATCAAACACAAGCAAGTAGAAAAAGTTAAATAAATGACATTGGCACATTCTTAAGGCAGATAAACATCTACAGAGTATACTATCTGGGAAACGTAGTTTTGTGTATAAGAGAGTCCCCACACTAAGAGACAAAATTGTCAAAAATGTGATTGAACCACTGCCCAAAAGAGAATTCACCTTTTTCACGGGGTTTTACCTATGTAAGCATTGGTATGCATGCAAAATACAAATAAACCTAACATCAAACAAATGGGATTTACAGTCATAAACACAGGACACATAAAGTAGTTTGTTAGGAGTATAGTTTATATAAGTCTATGTGCGTGCCCGTGTTGTCCGTGTGTGTTTGGCTGGCTTAACCCAAAACAGCATATAAACAAAATGTTCTGTATAGATCACAGGAAAAAGAAAGGTTATTAGTCAGCAATGACATGACGGGCTCTAGGTAAATTGAACATAGACATTTATTGGTAAAAATTCTTGGGGTGTAATAACAACCATGCAAGGTAACAATGTTGGTAAGTACAATCAGTGCAGAGACAAGAAACAAGACATACATGACATTTAAACATACAGTGACAAAAAACCGGCCGGCAGATAAATTAAACTTCAAGAATCTTAATAGATATGTATTCAATCAATTGCAAATTGCAGTAATAATGTTCTTGAAGGGGCTCCTTGAGGGGCGGTGGGTCGCCAATGGGTTAAGTAATTATATTGTACCGTTAACGTTGGATGTTAAATCCAGTGGGATCACTCAGAATGTAACTGTTGGTATGCTTTAGTTTTTGGGGAGAGGGTTGGAGGGTGCCTCAATCCGAGAGGCAGTTGGGTGAGACAGTATAACTGTTTAAGATTGTTGTTGTATGAAGATACATCAATCGTGGGCTGGTGCGGCTTGACGGGGACTATGCAGAGATCTGACAAAGTTGTCTTGATCGCTGACGGTGTATAACCGTTTCTTCACCCCCTATTGGTGGCTAGGTGTCGCTCATGGTTACAGCTAATTAGCTTGTATTTTTTGTATGGGGGTATGGGGTAGTGTAGGGGACTTAAGCAGAGCCAGCAATGATCGGGTAAGTACCTCTGATTCCCGCTGACCGCATGTAAAGTATGGCGGTTCGATGCGGTAAACCAAATGTTTGTCCCGCTTACTCTGACGGCTTTAAGCCGTTTCTTCACCCCTGCTGAGCAAGTACCAAGTACCTTGTTGATGATCCGTGGAGCGAATACACCTGCCTTGCCGCCACTGGTCTCCGTATGTGCTGTCTTCGGCTTCCACTCTCCCTGGCGGTCACTGCGCTGATTGTACTTACCAACATTGTTACCTTGCATGGTTGTTATTACACCCCAAGAATTTTTACCAATAAATGTCTATGTTCAATTTACCTAGAGCCCGTCATGTCATTGCTGACTAATAACCTTTCTTTTTTTCTGTGATCTATACAGAACATTTTGTTTATAAACACAGGACACACCTACCAGATAAAAGACTTTATTAGCCACAGTACTCAAGAAGTAGTATACTGTATATCCTAGAATGTACTTGTAAATTACAATATGCTGGCCAAACCACAAGAGCCTTGAATACTAGAATCCAAGAGCACATACAGAATATTAGAAAGAGATACCATAAACACAGCGTATCCAAACATTTCGCACTGTTACATAACAAGGATCTAGCTAATTTAATTCTGGGATATATAAAAATATAATAAATCATGGAGAGGGAGTCATAAAGTCAGAACACTCAGCTAAAAGGAATCAAGATGGATACATACTCTTAAGACATTGGTTCCTGATGGCTTGAATGTAGAATTCAATATAAATTGTATTATTAGTAATTTTTAAGTGTGGCCTTTTAAGTTTAATTTTTATTGTACTATTTTACCCTTGTTATTTTAATATTTTTTTTCCTAATTTTATTTTTTTATTATTAATATATTTATAATTATTATTATTTATTTATTTTTTTTTGGTTCTACATATACTGGAGATACACAGAGCCCCATCCAACAATAACTGATAAACTGACTGTACGTATTATATCTACTAATAATCATATTACTAACACCTATTTAAAAGGGGCATTAACATATGATGTCGGGGAATTGAAGTGGCGATATCTGGATGATGCCAGACTGGGGTAATTATTGTGTTTTTTTTTAATTCATGAAAGTGGAAAGTGTTTCTTTTTTTCCAAATAAATTGTGTTTGAAAAATTGCTGCGCAAATACTGTGTGACAAAATAAAAAGTTGGAACGACTGCCATTTTATTCCCTAGGGTCTTTGCTAAATATATACAGTATATATATGTGTGCGTGTGTGTATATATATATATATATATATATATATATATATATATATATAATATTTGAGGGTTCTGAGGAATTTTCTAACAAAAAAAATTAGGATTTTTACATGTAGAGAAGAGAAGGAAGAAGCAGAATTGGCTTGGGTGGCAAGTTAAGATCATGCTGTATATCTGAGTATAGGACAACTGAGTGTAATTATAGATTTTGGACACATGAAAGAGGTTATTATGTCTGAAGTAAAGTTTTATTTTGTGAACCCAGGACATCACTTCCCCACTGGGGGACACATGCAACCTTTCCTTTTTTACTATAAATTCGCCCATCTGAGTTAATATTTAAATGATTTTTTTTTAATGCAGTTATGTGTGCCTGAATGGATGAATCCACAACAAAATGGCCACCAAGGAGTACTACCATAGTTCTCTAGCACACGGACTACGGCTCTAGGTGACAATAAAAATTGCCTGACATGTATAGTCTATGACGGATCCAATAAAATGGCGGCTGACACATTTCCTGTTAGTACACAACCAATCATGCCCCCCCTGATGAAGTCACGTGTAGGGTATCCCAGACCGGAAGTGATGTCAAGTACTAATACATGCTATACATGATTATACAGATTGTTTCTATGCACTTTAATTACTTGATAAATGTAAGAGTGTTTTTAACTTAATAAATTGGTGTTACTTTACAATACTACACTATGGGAGGCATTCTGTGCTTTATCCCAACATGCTGATGAGCAGAAACATTGGAACCTTAAAGGGTCCAGCACTTTATTATTGAACAAGCAAACTTGGGTGGATTGGGAGAATATTGGTATTTCCTGGATGACCATACCATCTACCATGTTTCACCTTAAGGCTTTTTTGAATTATAACTAAGTTGGGAGTTATGTGAGCACAGAGGCACTGAGGTGGAAGTGCACTTGTTGGTTGTTCACTAACACATGAGGACTTGCTTATATCAAGGAAGTGGATTGGTGTATATACCTGAAAAATTTGATTTGTCACATTTTTTTTTCTAACATTTATAAGAATCTACTGTGGACATTATTATATATTTTTTTACATTAGGTGTTCCCGTCACCAGTACATTTTCCATTATAATATTCTTTCACTTTGTACACCTTATTTATTCACAATCTGGTAGTGCCAGGGTAAATAACTGTTTAATAGTGACAAGGAATTGTTTCAGCCTGCTTTTTTATTGTTTTATGCCATGTCTTTTTACCAGTGCCCAGCCTTGCACTATATCAGACTTTAGAACAGGTCCATACCTATAGAAACAAGTACCAGTCTGGCATGTTATGCTCTGGCTTTATATTAACTAATTTGTGTTTGTTTGTTTTTTTGCTTGAAACGTAAGAGATTACTATACTGGATCTCTGGTATAATAAGTCTCTGACACAGGGACTTGTCTGTTGTAATTCCAGGTTTCAGGTTGTATCCAAGAATGGTGGCTATTCCAGACTGATATGGCATCATTAAATTGTCTTTTATGTGACTGGGAACAACCTCACCCTGCAGACATTTTTTTTCAGCCTCTGCTCTTTTCATTTGTAATATATGAACTTCGTGTTGCATTCGCTTCATTCCAAACTTCTCTACATGTTTCCAGAAGGAATTGTTGAAATAGATATACAATTGCCAGTCAAGGCTGTTCCATCTTTTCACTTTCTCTTGTGTTTCCAAAGTGAGGGCTTTCTTGGTGGTCTTACTTCTCCTATTCATTGGAAAGGACAAGACATCATCAAATGACCAACAAAGGGCATCCTTCAAAAGAATAAGAGACTCGTCAAAGTATTCCATGATAAGCACTAGATCAAAGATTCTATCTACTGTCCCTTGCGCTGACTTTGCATTTTTAATGGTGTCAAGTCCATTGGGATCAAATCCTAAATCAAAAGTCATTAAGTTTTTAGCTAAGTGGCTTTTATCCATTTTAACATCATAATATGTAGATGTATTGGTGAGAAAGTCTTCCAGGTTCTTAGCCTTTGCAAATGGCCCTTTGTCCTTATAGTAAGAAAAAGACGACTCCATTAGAGAGATTGGGTTCCGCAGGACAGTGAAATAAAAAGTGTCATTTGGCATTACTTTTTGAACCTGTAAAAAAAGACATGAAGCGTTAGTTGGACTTTGTGACATGAAGGAATGGTTTGGTGATATATATATATATATATATATATATATATATATATATATATATATATATATACAGTGGGTACGGAAAGTATTCAGACCCCCTTAAATTTTTCACTCTTTGTTATATTGCAGCCATTTGCTAAAATCATTTAAGTTCATTCTTCTTCCTCATGAATGTACACATAGCACCCCATACTGACAGAAAAACACAGAATTGTTGACATTGTTTCAGATTTATTAAAAAAGAAAAACTGAAATATCACATGGTCATAAGTATTCAGACCCTTTGCTGTGACACTCATATATTTAACTCAGGTGCTTTCCATTTCTTCTGATCATCCTTGAGATGGTTCTACACCTTCATTTGAGTCCAGCTGTGTTTGATTATACTGATTGGACTTGATTAGGAAAGCCACACACCTGTCTATATAAGACCTTCCAGATCACAATGCATGTCAGAGCAAATGAGAATCATGAGGTCAAAGGAACTGCCTGAAGAGCTCAGAGACAGAATTGTGGCAAGGCACAGATCTGGCCAAGGTTACAAAAAGATTTCTGCTGCACTTAAGGTTCCTAAGAGCACAGTGGCCTCCATAATCCTCAAATGGAAGACGTTTGGGACGACCAGAACCCTTCCTAGAGCTGGCCGTCCGGCCAAACTGAGCTATCGGGGGAGAAGAGCCTTGGTGAGAGAGGTAAAGAAGAACCCAAAGATCACTGTGGCTGAGCTCCAGAGATGCAGTCAGGAGATGGGAGAAAGTTGTAGAAAGTCAACCATCACTGCAGCCCTCCACCAGTCGGGGCTTTATGGCAGAGTGGTCCGACGGAAGCCTCTCCTCAGTGTAAGACACATGAAAGCCCGCATGGAGTTTGCTAAAAAACACCTGAAGGACTCCAAGATGGTGAGAAATAAGATTCTCTGGTCTGATGAGACCAAAATAGAACTTTTTGGCCTTAATTCTAAGCAGTATGTGTGGAGAAAACCAGGCACTGCTCATCACCTGTCCAATACAGTCCCAACAGTGAAGCATGGTGGTGGCAGCATCATGCTGTGGGGGTGTTTTTCAGCTGCAGGAACAGGACGACTGGTTGCAATCGAGGGAAAGATGAATGCGGCCAAGTACAGGGATATCCTGGACAAAAACCTTCTCCAGAGTGCTCTGGACCTCAGACTGGGCCGAAGGTTTACCTTCCAACAAGACAATGACCCTAAGCACACAGCTAAAATAACGAAGGAGTGGCTTCACAACAACTCCGTGACTGTTCTTGAATGGCCCAGCCAGAGCCCTGACTTAAACTCAATTGAGCATCTCTGGAGAGACCTAAAAATGGCTGTCCACCAACGTTTACCATCCAACCTGACAGAACTGGAAAGGATCTGCAAGGAGGAATGGCAGAGGATCCCCAAATCCAGGTGTGAAAGACTTGTTGCATCTTTCCCAAAAAGACTCCTGGCTGTATTAGATCAAAAGGGGGCTTCTACAAAAATACTGAGCAAAGGGTCTGAATACTTAGGACCATGTGATATTTCAGTTTTTCTTTTTTAATAAATCTGCAACAATGTCAACAATTCTGTGTTTTTCTGTCAGTATGGGGTGCTATGTGTACATTCATGAGGAAGAAGAATGAACTTAAATGATTTTAGCAAATGGCTGCAATATAACAAAGAGTGAAAAATTTAAGGGGGTCTGAATACTTTCCGTACCCACTGTATATATATATATATATATATATATATATATATTCACCAAATTAGTGCAATAAATCAAATAATATACACCAAGTTGCGCAAGATTATTGATAGATGTAAAAAATATATATGTTAAAAATCAGTAAATCATATAAAAAATTATTAATATAGCTGTGCAAGATTCGCATATGGACAAACTACAAATAATGAACACACACTGTGAACATAACATCAAAGTCCCAATTAATACTATAGCTGTGCAAGATTTGCATATGAACAAACTCCAGATAATGAACACACACTGTGAACATAACATTAAAGTCCCATAATGTGCTCAAAGCGACCACACTGCCTAAAATTGGGCAGAGTCGCTATATAGTGTAATCAAAGTTCCAAAATGATTAAACAAATAAATAACAAGTGCTTCTGCTAGTGGCCAATAATCCTGGAATCCTTTCAGTCTTTGAAATCCTAATTGGACTCTCCAGGTGTGGTTCCCGTGAATCAAACAACAATCACCTTATTAAACCACCACCAATGTGCACACCAACTCCCATTAGATGGTTCCTTACCAGAGACAGTGGCCCCCCATTCTCATGGTATGGGCAAAAACACTTTGTGAATAACAGTATTGGTAATTCTCTCCCGTGTAGAATGAGCTCAGAGGGACTTCTTGTGCACGATTCCCATTAGATAATATGGAAGAAAGAAAAAACTCTCCTTGTGTGATACCGTTTTAAATTAACAGATTTATTAAACAAATCCTTCTCCCATTGCACTTACATAAAAGGCATAAATCAGCACATTGATAGATCCACAATAGGAAGTTGAGCGTCCCAGTGGTCCTTACCACCTCCACACTGGTTGCCGTTCTCCACCTCCTTCACAGAGATATATAGGCGCTTGAGGATATAGGCAGTGATATAGCAACAATGGTAATAATAAATAACAGCAAAAATGTTAATGCAGTTACTGATTACAAGGGAAGGGGGAAGCACAGGGGGGATTTATAGTCCATGTGCATATAAATAGGTTTGGGGGAATAAATAAAGTCTTTGTGAAGGTCCGTAGGCAGGGTCGAGACCGGTACCTGGGATGGATGGTAGCAACTCAGGGCCGGCTCTTAAGAAGAGTGAAGTCAGCTCTAGATAACAGATGAAGGAAGAGGGAAGAGCGCCTCTGAGTGCAAGGTAATAATTTACTGCAGCGATAAAAACATAGTAACTTACATTACAGTAAGGGTATTTGCATATGTCCTGGCGCGGCAGCTCCAAGGTGGAATGGCAGGGTCTGCAGGGTCTTGAGGAGCCTTAGGTGCAGACAGCCATGCCGGCTGGCTGTGTGTGTCCGGGCGGGTGGAGGACCACGAGGCGGGGACTGGAAGGCATCTGATGTCAGGACTGGAATTGGCAAGATGGCGGAAATGGCTTCACAGCGTGTTTCAGAGTCTGCGCTAAACCCGGGCGGGGCATGCGCACCCCCTTTTCAAGTGAACAGGCCATAGGGAAGGAGAGGTCTGATGTAGGCGGCTGCAGGGGGCATGTGTTAGTATATTAAAGCATCAATAGAGTCATAAAAGCGGAAATACCTCTGGGACAAGTGCATAGCAGTTGCTATAAACGACGGGGGAAGGAAGGCATCTTGTATAATAGTGATGTAACAGTGTTATCCATGCTTATGATGGCAAAGGAAATATGAATAGATCGATTAAAAGACGTATAATCACAACAACATGGGTAATCATAGGATAATGCAAACCTAAACATTACTATGAGTACAGATTAAGATAACGATGGTGATCCAAATATTAATATCATAATAAAATAAAAAGGAATAATATAATAATAAAATAATGTGATAATATAATGATGATGAACCGAACCCTACCCTCCCTTCCTCCCATCCACCAGCCCCTCCTCTTTCCCCCCCTTTCTCCCCTTCTATTCCCCCCCATCCCCCTAGTGTCATTTTTTGCCACACAATGATCAATTAGTTGTCATACATTTCACATAATGTAGAAATACATTTTGGTTATTTAGTTGACATAATTTTCACACAAATCTATAACACCTTTTGCCATACAATAATCATATAGTTGTCATAATTTTCACATAATTCAGAAACAACCAACTCTCCACATGCCACATACTAAGAGCATGCATATGCATTGTCATCATAAATCATAAATAATAATATTGAGGGGCGTGGCTTGGCGCGCAGCGAGGATGGCTGCCTGAGATCGGAGCTCCAGACCCACAGCAGCTCTAATCACACTCTGCGGCTTCACTACCTTTCAATTCTGCACAAATATGGGCAGAATCACCAAGGCGATCACCCAGGGCAAACATCTGAAATCCAATAAAGCGGCAAACGGCAAGATTATCGCGGATATTTTTAAAACTCAAGTACCGGCTTGGAGGCACACTACAGGCCTCAAAATGGCGTGGAGGCAGACACAGGAGGAGGATGAGGAGTTCCATGTGGATTCAATAGCTGCTTCAGAGGACACAGTAAGTGACTTACCACATAACGACAGGCAATTGACTTTCAATGATATGACCGCTATAGCGGCGGACATCAAAGGCTCGTTTGCAGCGGCCATTACAGACCTGAAAACTGACATAGTCAGACTGACCGAGCAGATGGCGGGAGTGGAGAGAGCGGGCAAGCACAGAGATAAGGCAATAAAGAGACTGGAAGAAGTTACTAACACACACTCTGGCCATCTCATTGCTATGAATAGACATCTGGAGGATTTGGACAATCGTGGGAGAAGGAATAATATCAGAGTGAGGGGTTTGCCTGAGACTGTGGAGGGGGGAAGCATTAGGTCAGCCCTGACCTCTATCTTTAATAACCTTCTGGAAAGACCCCCTGAATCCTCAACTGAGCTGGAGAGGGCTCACAGAGCTCTAAGACCAAAAGCCCCTGACTCCATGCCGCCCAGGGATGTGATATGTTGTTTGACAAGCCACACTCTCAAAGAGGAAATCCTGCACAAGGCAAGACAGAGTGAACAAATCCTGTTCAATGAGATTCAGATTCAACTCTTCCAAGACCTTTCCCCAATCACATTGAAAAATAGGAGAGCTATAAGACCCATCCTAGATGTGTTGAGGGAGAAAAACATCCCTTACAGGTGGAAATATCCATTTGCAGTTTAAGCCACATATCGTGGTAAACAGCACCTGTTACGTACTCCAGATGACATACCTTCTTTCTGCTCCAGCCTTCAGTTAGACTTGATTGATTTACCAGAATGGTATGCCGAGTTCTTACTGTCTCCTACTCCTCCAAGTCCTCCTAATGGCCCAGGTTCGCCTAATGATCACAGATCCCCCTTTGCGAAGAGTAAGAAAGCCAAAAGCAAGGGGACTTACCTTCCCTTTTCCTCTCCGCCAAAAACTCCCAGATCCAGAGACCACAACTAAGGTACCCAGAATCCAACCTCATAGGATGAAACCTTCACTCTTGCTCGAAAGATGTTGAATTTTTCCCTCTATATTGAGCCCATGAATCAATCTTGTTCCATAGTGTCCAGGTTTAAACTTTGGTTTTTATTACAATTACCTCATGACCTCAGTCTTGGTTTAACCAGAAGATGGCGCTGTTTCACCACTGCTGAAGAATCAATCTACATGGGATATATGCACGTTTGTTCTCACAATTTATGGCCTGACCTTGGGTAATACCTTCACTTGACTGTGTATTCTCCCTTGCTAAATTTGATATGTCCGCCATTTGCTGGGTTGTCCCTGCATAGTTACACAGTTGTGCCACAAACGCACTATCCCTCACTACTATACATTAAACAGCATGGACACAACCGTTCCTGTGCCGCAAGGTTCGTTCTCTGATCTTTATAGGTGTAATGTCAGTTTTTTCCAGCAGATGGCACACATCCTCCGCAATTCTGTCTGCAAACTTGGGATGGGATCAGAATTCAGAACTACTTCTTCAACAGTGGAGGACTTCTATTGCTCATGGGACTTATGATGACAGAATGGACATAACTGAGGTTGGCTTTCGAGGTATTTCTTTTGTCTACCCCATATATTACATTTACTCAGGGCGTTAACCCCCTGTGAATATGGAATTCCCTTAACGGCATCACCTGGATACGTTTTTAATTTTTCATCTAATATACTAGAACACGGTCCTGTTTTTATTCTTTACCTTAGGCCTTTTACTGCTCTACGGAATATTGCATCACGGGACCCTATAACTGAGGGTTTAAAATATCACATCTAGATTGAACCAAATGTTTTTGGGCTTTTCTAATGTTTTCTCAATATGGCCCGTTCTATGTTGTTTTTGGCCGCAGAGTCCATTTTTCTTTTAATGTATTTACGATTATTTGTTTAAAGAGCTGTTTCCCTGTGGGTTTGGACGACATGTTCAAGCGCACAGGAAGTTTATTGAGAAGCGGGGCGCCTCCTTTTTGCGTCTCTCCCACTGTTCCCAACAGGCACTTTATATTTTTACATACCTGTGTATTCTAACGACTTTTGTTAAACTTTGCCTACCGATTAGCTGACGCCTAGGTCAATACCTAGCTGTTGGCTTGTCACGTTGTTTGTCTTTACTTCCTTCTTCTCTTTGTTTCCTCTCCTTTCTCTTTTCGCTCTTCCTAACCACTGACCCTCCCCCCTCTTCCCCTGTCCCTTATCCCAACACAAAAAAGAAACAACCATGGCTTTCTCACACCTGGGTAAAAACCCCATGATCATATCTCATAATGTCAATGGTCTCAATATCCCCGAAAAAAGAAGGAAGGTTCTGCATGAACTTAAAAAAAAGTAAATCTCAAATAGTTTTCCTCCAGGAGACTCATTTCAAAGATAATTCCGTTCCCAAACTGACGGATAAATACTTTACCAAAATGTATTCTGCCTCAAACCCACTTGCCAAAACGAAGGGAGTGGCTATACTGCTAAGTAGGAGTGCTCCCTTTGTGATGGAAAGACAATTTTCAGATCCTGAGGGTAGGTTTATTTTTCTGTCCGGCACACTAAATGGACGCCCTTGTACATTAGCTAACGTTTATTTTCCTAACAAGGCTCATGTGTCCTTTTGCAACAAACTTATTAACAAACTTAAAAGTTTTGCAACTGGGTGTGTGATCCTGGGTGGGGATTTCAACATTCCGCTGGACCCTATTCAGGACACCTCCTCTGGCAAAACAAGTATAGCATACAAACAACTGAAAAAGATTAAGGAGTTGTTGAGGTCCATGAGCCTAGTCGATACCTGGCGAACTTTACTCCCCACAGAGGAGGATTTCACGCATTACTCGGCCCCTCACAGTAGGTACGCCAGTATTTACCAACTATTTATCTCCCAAAGGGACCTACCGGATCTGATGAAGGCTAAGATTGGAATTATCTCATTATCTGATCACGCTCCAGTATCAATCTCCATTGCCACAAGCACGAATTGCAAGCCTATGTTTAATTGGAGGCTAAACCCCTTGTGCTAATTGATCACAAGATAAAGTCAGATATCCATTCCACACAGAAAACACCTCTTCTGAGACTTCCCCAATTATGATTTGGGGAGCTCACAAGAGTGTGATTAGGGGGGAATTCATCAAATTTGGGGCTAGGAAGAAAAAAGAGAATGAAAAACGAATTTCAGATCTAGTAGCCAAAATTGCCCCCCTAGAAGCCGAACACAAACTTTCCTTAGCCAAGACTTTGAACAAAGATCTGCTAGGGTTGAGAAAAGATTTAGCTGACATCTTGAACAGAAAGACTAAAAGATCTTTATATTTGAGTAAAGCAATTTATTACGAACATGGAGACAAGAGCAGCAAGTATTTAGCCAGGGCGCTCAAGGATCTCCAAACCGCATCACAAATCCCATGTATCAGAGATAAAAATAATAACAAATTCAATGATTCTAGTAACATAGCGGAATCATTCCGTCTTTTTTATGAAAAATTATATAACCTCCCTCCCCAAACACATCTCGCTAACCTCGTGGGATCTAGGGAATCACTCATCCATCAGTATATTAAAGAAAGTGGTTTACCTACTCTTTCACAGTCTGACATTTCTGATCTGGAGAAAGACATTTCCTTATGCCCCATACACACCTGCAGATTATCTGCAGACTTTTGTCTGCAGACTTACCTTTTCTATGTAGTGCAAGGGCCTGCCGGATTGCATACAAATTGAAAGTGTTTAGGTTTGACCTCATATTATATGGTTTTGGTAAGTCTGCAGACAAAAGTCTGCAGATAATCTGCACGTGTGTATGGGGCATTAGAGGAGGTACAGCTGGCCATTAGAGACCTGAAAAATGGCAAGAGCCCGGGGCCTGATGGGCTGACTTCCCAGTATTATAAAACTTTTGATACAACCTTAGCAACCCCTCTTACTGAAGCTTTAAATGTTCTTTCCAAACAAACCAAAACTTCCGCACATATTACAGTAATCCCCAAGAAAGACAAAGATTCGACAGATTGCGCTAATTACAGACCCATCTCACTCTTAAATATAGATGTGAAATTGTTAGCAAAAATTTGGGCTAATAGATTGAGACCCCTGTTGCACCTCGTCAGTAGGCTTCATGCCTGGTCGTGAAGCGAGGGATAATATTGTGAAATCCCTTAACTTGATCCATGAAGCGCGTAGAAGCGGTTTGGAGGGTTTTGTTCTTGTCAACAGACGCCGAAAAGGCCTTTGACAGGGTGGCCTGGGTCTACCTCCTGGCCACCTGTAAACACATAGGCCTAGGCAACAACATGATGAGATGGATCGGGGCTCTCTACGCTGACCCTATAGCCAGGGTCAAAGTCAATAATGTCCTGTCATCACCCATTCACCTGAAAAACGGAACTAGACAGGGATGTCCACTCTCTCCGGTTCTTTTTATCCTGGCTCTGGAACCCCCTGATTAGACATGTGAATGCAGAACCAGCGATTCATGGCTTCCAAATTAGAGACAGAGATTTTAAAGTCTCCGCTTACGCAGATGACTTACTATTCTATATCATCCAGCCAAATATTTCAATACCTAATTTGAATCTCAAATTTCGCAACTTCCGTTACCTTTCTAATTTCAAGATTAACCATTCCAAATCTGAGGCAATGGACATCTCTCTGTCAGACAAGTTAAAATTGCTAACCCAAAGTAATTGCCCCTATAAGTGGGAACCCAGATCCCTAAAGTATTTGGTGATTCAACTCACTCCCCATATTGAGTCCCTTTATGGAGCGAACTTCGTGCCCCTATTGGGGAAAATTAACAAAGACCTGCGCAGCTGGAACACTAAAAACTTTTCTTGGTTCGGAAGAGCCGCTATGCTAAAAATGGTCATATTACCCAGATTACTTTACTTGTTCCATGCGCTCCCTATCAAAATCCCCACCACTTTTTTCCGAAATCTCATCTATGCCCAAAGACAATTCATTTGGGCCCATAAAAAGCCTAGAATCAATTTGCGAAGGTTGCAAATGTCTAAGCTGAGGGGAGGTATGGGTCTACCAGACTTCCTTAAATATTATCATGCCTCACATATAATCAGGGTGGTTGACTGGCACTGCCACTCCCATCAGAAGGATTGGGTAGATCTGGAAATAAACTGCTCGAGATTCCCGACCCAACATCTAATCTGGACAGACCCTACTAATTACCCAGCTGAGGTTAGACACCATCCTCTAGCTTTTACTACACTATCGATCTTCAATAGACTCACCACTGAGTATCTCTTAGTCTCCAACCCCGGCCCTATGACACCAATCACCGATAGCCCTGATTTCCTACCAGGTCTAGACTTTAAAACCTTGAAGTCTGACCCACACACTATAGACTCCCCCTCTTGGGTAATGGATTGTTTTAAGAAGAATCAACTCCTGTCTTTCAGAGAATTCAATGAGGTAAAACCTAAAAACTACAATATTGGAACTATCTCCAAGTTCATAATTTCATTCGAAACCATAAGTACAGGTCTCTTGACTAAACCTCTGACGACCTTCGAGAAGCTCTGTAGGGACCAAACGCCTTGCTATAAAACCACCTCACAAGCATACAAATGGATCTCCTGTAAATCCACACAAACACCGGATAAATATAGAAAAATTTGGGAGCGGGACTTGGAATGCTCGATTTCCGATAAGAGTTGGGAAAAAGCATGCGTCTTTACGCACAAATGTTCACTGAGCAAGAAGACCCAGGAAACGGCTTTCAAAATTTTAGTACAATGGTACATTACTCCTGTGAAATTACAGGCATGGTCCCTCAGGGCTCCAACTGCTGCTGGAGGTGTCTGAAAAATAGAGGTACTTTTGTACATATTTGGTGGTCATGTGACTTAATACAGTCTTATTGGAATAAGATTATTAACCTCATTAGACTCATAACAGGCACATCCCTGGACTTAAATGCTGCATGTTGTTTACTTCATATAAACAACCTCTCCTACAAAAAGTACAAGCACTCTCTATCAAGACATTTGCTCAATGCTGCAAAAGCGGTTATACCCCTTCACTGGAACACCCAAAACATTCCCTCTACCAAAGAATGGGCGGATAAGGTAAAACTTATACATGAAATTGAGGAGATTATAGCAATTAAAAAAGAGTCTGATGCTGCCTTTCATGAAACATGGAGACCTTGGACAATTTTTACACTGTCCGATGACTTCTCTAAACTAATAACTCACTAGCTGGATCAGTAGTTTAGTCTACAGGTTACTGGTTCTGCTTGTTGAATTTACTTTATGCTTCCTGAAAATCTGTTCTGAACGTACTATATTGCCATCATTTGATCATCTCCCCCCCACAGTCCCTTCATACCTCCCTCCCTACCTCCCCCACTCTCTCGCACTTTTCTTCTCTCAATTCTTAACATTCCTCCTACTCTTCCTTCTTATTGGCCTTTTAGGCCAACTGGTGTAGTGGTTTCTCTCTTAGACTACACTGTTACTTGTTCTATCCAGTATTTATCACGTTGCTGATAATAGACTTTCAGTTTGTGGTCACCGCATTTAAATATCTGTACAATCTTCATACTGAATTGTCGATACTATGTGATTTTGCTATACCAATTTGTTTACATTACTTTTGTCATTGTTGCTTTCATTTCTCAATAAAGCTTTTTATTGGAAAAAAAAAAATAATAATATTACTCCTTTTTCATTGCATTTGTGTGTATTGTATTTTTGGTCCTTAGCATGCATATTTGGCTTTGATGTAGAGCCTTATGTACCATTCTAGAGATGGACGAACATCGGCCGGGGTGGTTCGCGAACGTCAGCTGCAAATTTTCTCAAATGTCCGCGAACCGCAAGTTCACGGCGGGCCCCATTGACTTTAATGGGAGGCGAACTTTAAAAACCTTTAAGTCATATTTGCAGCCACAAAAGACTTACTAGCTGTGCACAAATAGTCCCACCACATGGACAATGTCATAACTGAAGTATTGCAATTGCAAAAGTTGCCCTAAAAAAAAATTTACAGCAAAAAAAATGTTTTGTTTTTTTTCATAAATCAGCCAGAACTGACAGCAGCCGGTAAATATATGTCAAATACATATAGGGTCCATTAACACATCTGTAAAATGGGTCCGCATCCATTCCACAATTTTGCAGAACCTTTACAGACCTATTGATTTCCAATTCCATTCTGAAAAAATGGGCATTCACAGGATAAAGAAGTGTCGGCCAGTACAGGCCCCAAAAATTAGCCCACATGCATTTACCTGACAGCTAAGAGCGTAGTATTCTGTGGCTGAAGGTTCATTAGGCATTCACAGGATACAGAAGTAAGTTTCGGCCATAAAAGACCCCAAAAATTAGCCCACATGGGTTTACCTGACAGCTAAGAATGTTGTATTCTGTGGATGGAGGTACATTAGGCATTCACAGGATAAATAAGTAAGTGTCGGCCATAAAAGGCCCCAAAAATTAGCCCACATGGGTTTACCTGAAAGCTAAGAACGTAGTATTCTGTGGCTGAAGGTTCATTAGGCATTGACAGAAAAAATAATTGTCGGCCATGAAAGGCTCCAAAAATTAGGCATTCAATGGACATGAAATGCCTTTTATGCCGCTGTATTTAGCGAAGACAAGGACCAGGAATTTTTGTGGGTGGATGGCGGTCTGGTGGATATTTGTGGCCTCTCATGAGGAATTTCAATGAAACATGGTCTACTGGTCACATGTGTTGAATTCCTCAGAGATCCATGCCTCATTGATTTTTATAAATGTGAGATAGGCTACACTGTCATGAGCTAGGTGAGTGCGCTTATCAGTCACGATCCCCCCTGCTGCGCTGAACGTCCTTTCGGACAGGACACTGGACGGGGGGCAAGCCAACAGTTCCATTGCAAATTGTGCAAGCTTTGGCCAGAGGTCAAGCCTGCCCACCCAGTAGTCCAGGGGTTCATCACTCCTCAGAGAGTCCACATCGGCCGTTAACCCAATGTAGTCGGACACCTGTCGGTCTAGGAGTTCCCAGATGCTGGATCCGGAATACAGCTGTCGATGGTTCGGCTGAAAGAAGGATCTCATATCTGAAGTGACCATGACATCTTCAAACCGCCCTCTTCTTGCAGGCGCTGTTGGATTGCTACCCGCAACTGTCTCTCTGTGACTGGAAATTCCTCTGCCAGCGCACGCAAAAGCAAAATAAAGCATTTCTCTCAGCAAGGCCTAGAAGTGCTGCATTCTGACCGCCCTCTGTGATGGTGGTAACATTTCCGCCATTTTTTGTTTGTCCTGGGGGTCTAAGTACGTTGCCACCCAGCACTGGTCCTTGCCCTTTATGCTTTTTATACGGGGGTCCCCCTTAAAACACTGGAGCATGAAGGCCCCCATTCACACTAAACTGGAAGCGGTGTAGTGGCCTGGCTCCAGCTCATCATCCAGGATAATGTCGTCCTTGTTCTCCTCCCCCCATCCACGGATAACACCAGGGATCCCAGAAAGGTTTAAAGCATGCTCTTCTTGCTCCTCCTCATCTGCCCCACAACCATCCTCCTCTGACTCTTCTTCAGACTCCTGTTGTTGACTTGTCTCAGATGGAGTAGCACCCACTGGGAATTCATCCAACATTGCGACTTCCTCATCTTCCTGCTCCTGCTCCTCGACGGCTTGACCAATGACACGACACAATGCACACTCCAGAAATAAGGCGTAAGGTATGATGTCACTGATGGCGCCCTGGCCGTGACTGAACAGTTTGGTGATCTCATCGAATGGCCGCAGAAGTCTGCATGCGTCCCGCATTAGCAGCCACTGGCGAGGTGAAAAAAACCCAAGCTCCCCAGAACCTGTCCTGCCGCAGAGTTCGTACAGGTAGTCGTTAGGCGGCTCCAGCAGAAACGTGCAGTTATCAAGCATATGCAATGTAGAGTTCCATCGTGTCAGGCAGTCACAAATAAGATGCCTGATGGGCAGGTTGTGTTGCCGCTGAATGTCAGCAAGGCAAGCCATGGCTGTGTAAGATCTTCTGAAATGGCCCGAGATTTTCCTCGCCTGCTGCAAGACGTCCTGGACCCCAGGGTATTTGGCAATGAATTGCTGCACAACCAAGTTCAGGACGTGTGCCATGCATGGCACGTGTGTTATTTTGCCCTGTTTCAGCGCACTCAGCAGATTGGCACCGTTGACGCACACCACTTTACCAACTGTTAAATTGAGTGGTGTCAGCCACTGATCTGCCTGTGAACGCAAAGCTGAAAGGAGTGCAGGACCAGTGTGGCTCTTGGCTTCCAGGCACAACAGAGGCAGCACAGCATGGAAACGTCTCACCTGGCATGTGGAATAGGTTCTGGGCCTCTTGGGCGGTGTATCGGAAGAGACGGTAGCAGCAGAAAAGGAGGAGTCAGCCGAGGAGGAGAGGGAGGATGGAGGAGGAGGAGGAGAAGAAGAGGCAGGCCTGCATGCAATTCGTGGCGGTACAACCAAATCTACATGGGTGTCACGGGTTACATGCTTGACAGCCGTCAGAAGGTTCACCCAGTGGGCAGTAAAAGTGATATACCTTCCCTGCCCGTGTTTGCTAGACCATGTGTCTCTGGTCAGATGTATCTTGGCACCGACACTGTGTGCCAGAGATATATTCACTTGCCACTAAACATGGCCATACAGCTCTGGAATGCCCTTCTTCGAGAAATATTTCCTGCCTGGGACCTTCCATTGTGGTGTCCCAATGGGCACAATTTACGAAAGGTCTCCGAGTCCACCAGTTGATATGGCAGTAGTTGACGGGCTATCAGTTCCAACAAGCCAGCAGTCAAACATTGGGCAAGAGGGTTATCCGGCGCCATCATTTTTTTACGCTCCAACATTTGGGCCACAGAAGCCTGCCTTTTTCCAGAACAACGTGACGACGGCATCATGGAAGGTGGAGTGGAGGACAATTGTGAGGAGAGAGGAGAAGGAGAAGAGGCTGGGCGGTGAGAGCCTGGAGTGTGGCTTTTTGGGTTTTGACGGTGTTGCTCCCACTGGGCTCTGTGATGGGAGTTCAGGTGCCTTCTTAAGCCGGTCGTCCCTTGGTGAGTGTGTGGGCTTACCGTGACTTATGCATTGACTGCAAAGGCTGCAGATGTCAACACTGTTGTCATCAACGGACACATTAAAAAAAGCCCACACTGCGGAGCCATGTGCCGGTGTCCTGGGGGCGCCAGATGTGATTGTACATGGTTGATGGCTCGCTCCTGATACATTTGCAGTCTGCTTTGTACCTCTTGTGCAATGCAAGTTCCGTCTACCTCTCCTCCCCCCCATCTGCTGGTCCGTCTCTCCCTCTGAACTCCCCTTCTCTTTCTCTCTTGTGGCCACCTACGTGACGTCCATAGACACGTCATCATCCACGTCACCTTCCCCACCACTAAAATTCGAGATCTCGGAGTAGGCAGCAACAGCGGGGACCAACCTCCTTTGGTTTATCTGGGTACTGTCGTCAGACTGCTGAGTGGCGGCTGTTGCTACCTCCTCTTCCTGATCTGATGCCAAGAATTGCTACGCATCGCAAATGTCTTGTGATGGATCGGAAATTAATTCCAGTGACTAAAGTGGAGGGTATATGGTGGTGGTGGTGGTGTTTGTGGTGGTGTCTTTGGGGGTGCACACAGCAGAGAGTGAAGAGGGTGCAGATAGAGAGGATGTGGAGGGTGCAGAAGAGGAAGCCACTGAACCAATTCTGGTGCGTCCTTTGACATAATCAAAGGCACCTTCTGAAACTTCACACTTTGGCTCCGGCCTACTGCTCCTGCCCTACCCCTACCACCCCTGCGGAAGGGCCTGCCTCTTCCTCTGTCTGTCATTTTTAAAATTACCCTGTGACAAAAGTCTCTAGAGAATCGCAGTATATCTGGAAAAAGATATATAACACCCCGCTTCAATCTGTGGTATTGGGGGGCCACAGGTTTATCACACCAGTTCTACAAATAATTGGTCAGTAATTGTTGTTACTGTGTGTAGCACAGTTAACATAGCAAAAGAGGCCACATTTTTGCAGGACTAAAAACAAAACTCTTAGAAAAGTATACTCTTAAATAACACCCCACTTCAGTATGTGGTATTAGGGGCCACTGGTTTATCATACCATTTGTTCAAAAAATTGGCCAGTGAGTTTGGCACTGTGTGTATCAGAGTTAACACAGCAAAAGAGGCAATATTGTTGCAGGACACGAATACACCTATGAAAGTATACTCAGATAACACCCCACTTCAATATGTGGTATTGGGGGGCCACTGGTCTATCACACCAGTTGTTCAAACAATTAGCCAGGGAGTTTGGCACTGTGTGTATCAGAGTTAACACAGCAAAAGAGGCAATATTGTTGCAGGACACAAATACACTTATGAAAGTATACTCAGACGACACCCCACTTCAATATTTGGTATTGGGGGGCCACAGTTTTATCACACCAGTTCTATAAATAATTGGCCAGTAACTGTTGTCACTGTGCGTAGCACGGTTATCGCAGCAAATGAGGCCAAATTTTTGCAGGACTACAATACACTCTTAGAAAAGTATACTGTTAAATAACACCCCACTTCAATATGTGGTATTGGGGGGCCACTGGTCTATCACACCAGTTATAATACATTAAAAGTGCTTTTGTCACTGTTTGTAGTATTGCTGCAGCAACGCTCAACACACCAGTCACAATGCTGCGCAGTGCACAATACAAATCCACTATAATATGCTTTCTATATTACAAAGTATATTATACGTGGATTACACCCCTATATAGTACACCCCTATCTATTCCAAATAGCAGCCCTTAAAATTACTTTTGTGGACCTTAACAGAGCGATTTGTGTCACTGGCAATCTCTGTCACTGGCAATCTCTGTCCCTGATGAACACAGCACACCTGTCCCTAAACTGAAAAGAGACTGTAGTAGATACTGTATATACCAAATACCAGCCCTTTAGAAGGACTTTTGTGGATCTTAACAGAGCTATTTGTGTCACTCTCAATCTCTCCCTGATGAACACAGCAGACCTCTCCCTACACTGACAAAAAGCAGAATGTAGCGCTTGAAATAAATGTGGGAGAACTACACAGTCCTTAGATACAGACAGTCCATATAAAAAAACGTCTATGTATAAAAATCTTCCAGGAAAGATAAATTCAGGTGCTCCTAAGAATTTATCTTTCCTGGAAGATTTTTATACATAGACGTTTTTTTATATGGACTGTCTGTATCTAAGGACTGTGTAGTTCTCCCACATTTATTTCAAGCGCTACACTCATATGTTTTTATTGTTTAAGAGGATCTGTTTTACCTAATTCGTGGATCAAGTGTTGGCAGCTCATTCATTTATCATTGCTATTTATTGAATTGTACTGTAATGTTTGTGCTTATTCCCCATACATGCGCAGCATATTCCTAATTTTTTAAAAAGCAGAATGTGAAATGGCCGACAGCTCTGGTCTATTTATAAGGTAGGGGGCATGTCCATGTGCTGAAATGTTTCAATTGGCTGTCCCGTTCCACCTGACAGCTGTGTCATGGGTCAAAGTTCTCCCCAATGTAAATGAATATGGCCGCCGCGAACATCGGCAAAAGTCTGCCTTTTCGCAAATTTGCGAACAAGCAAAATTCGCCGCGAACTGACCGCCGGGCGAACCGCAAGGCCATCTCTATACCATTCGTGTAAATCAGTATAATCTGTACCCACAGAGACCCCCGCTAGTTCAATTTCTATTTGCACATGGTCTCTACCATTGTTGTTATTGTTATTACCATTATTGGTAATACTCTTTCATCATCATTATATTATCACATTATTTTATTATAATTCCTTTTTATTTTATTATGATATTAATAATTGGATCACCATCGTTATCTCAATCTGTACTCATAGTAATGTTTAGGTTTGCATTATCCTATGATTACCCATGTTGTTGTGATTATAGGTCTTTTAACCAGTTGCCGACCGCTCACGTTGAAGGTACTGCGGCAAAGTGGCTCGTTATTGTCCAGCGACGTAGACCTACATCGCTGGACAACGCCCCCTCTCGGCGGCGCGCGTGCCCCCGGAGGCTCCCTCCCGCTGTATTCAGACACAGCGGGAGCCGGTCCAGGGGAGGAGAGGCGGTGATCACTGCCGCTCTTCCCCAATCGTCTGGGATCGAGTGTGGAAATCCGCCCACTTGTGTAAACAAAGTGGGCGGATCTCCTATGTGACAGACAGTCACAGATTACAGGATTCAGCATAGTTGAACCTGCGATCTGTGTCTGTGTCACACAATCCCCTCCCCCCACACACGTCAGTAAGCATGAGGCATACATTTAACCCCTTGATCACCAATAAAGTTAACCCCTTCCCTGCCAGTGGCATTATTACAGTAAGTGCATATTTACAGCATTGATTACTGTAGTAATGTCACTGGTACCCCCAAAAGTGTCACAAATGTCAGTTAGGGGTCCGATCTGTCCGCCGCAATGTAGCAGTCCCGCAAAAAAAATCCCAGATCGCCGCCATTACTAATAAAAAAATAAACAATAAAAATGACAAATCTTTCCCGTAGTTAGTAAACGCGATAACTTTTGCGCAAACCAATCAAAATACGCTTATTGGGATTTTTTTTTTTACCAAAAATATGTAGCAGAAAACAAATTGGCCTAAAATGTTAAAAAATTTTGATTTTTAAATTTATTTTGGGGAATGTTATATATCAGAATGTAAAAAATATTGTTTTTTTTTTTCAAAAGTGTCGCTCTTTTTTTTCAAAAATTAAAAAAATTGCACAGGTGATCAAATACCACCAAAAGAAAGCTCTATTTGTGGGGGAAAAAGAACATAAATGTAATTTGGGTACAGCGTCGCATGACTACGCAATTGTCCGTTAAAATGCCGAATCGCAAAATATAGTCTGGTCAGCAATGGGGTAAAATCTTCTGGACTTAAAGCGGTTAAAAATACGCTCTTTGAGAATTTTTTTGTCAAAGACATGTAGCTAAATACATTTTGGCCTAAATATATGACAAAAATTGAATATATTGGATATTTTTTAACTGTCAAAGTAGAAAATGTCAAATTTTTCACAAAATTTTCGCTCTTTTTTTATTAATATCGGAAAAAATGAAAAGCGCAGAGGTGATCAAATACCACCAAAAGGAAGCTCTTTTTGTGGGGGAAAAAAAGGACGTTCACTTGAAGAAGGAGTGCGCATGCCCCGCCCGGGTTTAGCGCAGACTCTGAAACGCGGTGAGATGCCATTTCCGCCATCTTGCAAATTCCAGTCCTGACGTCAGACGCCTTCCAGTCTCCGCCTCACGGTCCTCCACCCGCCCGGAACACACACAGCCAGCCAGCATGGCTGTCTGCACCTAAGGCTCCTCAAGACCCTGCGGACCCCCGCCATTCCACCATGGAGCTGCTGCGCCAGGACATATGCAGATACCCTTACTGTGATGTAAGTTACTATGTTTTTATTGTTGCAATAAATTATTACCTTTCACTCAGAGGTGCTCTTCCCTCTTCCTACACCTCCTTCACAAGCACTTGCGTTTTGCCATATAGCCACGCCCCGACGTTTCGTCACTTCCGACTTACACTGGGAATTCTTATAAAAAGATATATATATATATATATATATATATATATATATATATATATATATATACACAGTATATATGGTCTTCAAAAAGTTCCGCTATATTATATATATACTGCTCAAAGAAATGTAAGGAAAACTTTGAAACACATCAGATTTCGATGGTGAAAAATATAATGCTGGATATCTATACTGATATGGACTGGGTAATGTGTTAGGAACTAAAGGATTCCACATCGCTTGATGGAAATGAACATTTTCAACCTACAGAGGGCTGAATTCAAAGACATCCTGAAAATCAAAATGAAAAATTATACAGCAGGCTAGTCCATTTTGCTGAAATTTCATTGCAGCAACTCAAAATGGTACTCAGTAGTTTGTATGGCCCCAACATGCTTGTATGAAAGCCTGACAACATCGGTGCATGCTCCTTTTGAGACGACGGATGCTGTTCTGGGATATTTCCTCCCAGATCTGGACCAGGGCATCACTGAGCTCCTGAACAGACTAAAGTGCAACCTGGTTGCGTCAGATGCACCAAAACATAATGTCCCAGAGGTGTTTTATTGGATTTAAGTCAGGTGAGCGTGGGGACCATTCAATGGTATCAATTCCTTCATCCTCCAGGAACTGGCTGCACACTCTTGCCACACTCTTGCCACACTCTTGCCACATGAGGCCGGGCATTGTAGTGCACCCGGAGGAACCCAGGACCCACTACACCCGCGTAAGGTCTGACAATGGGTCCAAAGATTTAATCCCAATACCTCATGGCAGTCAGGGTGCTATTGTATAGCCTGTGGAGGTCTGTGTGTCCCTCCATGGATATGCCTCCACAGACCAACATTGACACACCACCAAACTGGTCATGCTGAACTATGTTACAGGCAGCATAACGTTCTCCACAGCTTCTCCACACCCTTTCACATCTGTAACATGTGCTCAGGGTGAACCTGCTTTGATCGGCGAAAAGCACAGGGTGCCAGTGGCGGACCCGCCAATTCTGGTGTTCAATGGCAAATGCCAATCGAGCTCCACGGTGCCGGGCAGTGAGTACAGGGCCCACTAGAGGACGTTGGGCTCTCAGGTCACCCCCATTAAGTCTGTTTCTGATTGTTTGGTTAGAGACATTTATACCAGTTGAGGTCATTTTGTAGGGCTCTGTCAGTGCTCATCCTGTCCCACCTTGCACATAGGTGCAGATACCGGGCCTGCTCATGGGTTAAGGACCTTTTTTGGCCCTGTCTAGCTCTCCTAGAGTAACTGCCTGTCTCCTGGATCCTCCCCCATGCTCTTGAGACTGTGCTGGGAGACACAGCAAACCTTCTGGCAATGGCATGTATTGATGTGCCATCCTGGAGGAGTTGGAATGCCTGTGCAACCTCTATAGGGTCCAGGTATCGCCTCATGCTACCAGTAGTGACACTGACCCTAGCCAAATGCAAAACTAGGGAAAAACAGTCAGAAAAGATGAGTAGGGAAAAAAAATGCAGTGGCCTTCACTTGTAAAACCATTCTGCTTTGACGGTCGTCTCATTGTTGCCCATCTAGTGCACCTGCTGTTCATTTCATTAACACCAAAGCAGCTGAAACTGATCAACAACCCCCTCTGCTACTTAACTGACCAGATCAATATCCCAGGAGTTTAATTGACTTGATGGTATACTCTGATTAAAAAGCGTTCCTTCAATTTTTTTGAGCAGTGTATTATAGTGTTTAAAAAAGTGTGGAAACTTTTTGAAGAACCCTTTCTATCTATCTATCTATCTATCTATCTATCTATCTATCTATCTATCTATCTATCTATCTATCTATCTATCTATCTATCTATCTACAAGTGCATCTCAAAAAATTAGAATATCATCAAAAAGTTAATTGTTTTCAGTAATTCAATTCAAAATGTGGAACTCATATTTTATATAGATTCAATGCACACAATCTCTCTACTGAACCAAACTGTCCATTTAAACGCTCAGGAAACCTTTACAGGTGTTTTGAGTTATTTGGCTGATTGGAGTGTGACCCCATGAGTCTATATTTATTGAACTTTTTCACAATAATCTAATCTTGAGTTTTCACTAGCTGTCACAAGGGATATTTACATTCCTTGTGACAGCAAAAAAGTGAGATTTTTTTTTCTAAAGCAAGAGTGTAAAAATCAAATAAAAAAAAAAAAAAATTACTAGTAAAAAACATAAAAATTTTGAATGCTATTGTGCAAAGGCAAATGCGCGCATCAGTCCCGCATGCACGCAAACAGCAAGGTATTACCACGAACATCCTATCATGGCCAGCAATTCTAGCACTAGACTTAAAAATGTTACTAAACCCAGGGGCCTGCATTCACTGTCTCCCACAGTACGCAGAACATGGAAATGCAATTATTATAGTAAAGACAAACAGCTAAACACCTTTTTCCTGACAGACTCCATGGCAGCATACGTTCGGGTAGGCCCCGCCTCCTCTCCTACCTCATAGGACCCCACTCCCATAAATCTTTGCTCCCTTTCAGCATCAGTGTTCCTTTTTTGTCCTCCTCATTCATACGGTGTATGTTCCTACAATTTCGGTCCTATATGCTGGAAGCAGGATTGGGTCACGGAACCTCCGCTAAGCCCTGGCTCTTAGCAGGGTATGGCGGGAGCAATAGAAGAGACCCCTTGCAGGAGCTTGGTGGTCTGGCCGAGAGAGAACGGCTGCTGCGGGTGGCCCAACATTGCCCGAAGATATGGCTGGTGATGCGTCTCTGGACCCGTCCCTGCTCCAGGCAGGGTGGTAAGCCCTGTCATGGGACCCCCTTTTTTTACTCTACTTGCTTGTTTTGTGTTTTACCTTCTTTATTGCTGTGGCCATGTCATGCTTTGCTTGAATGTTCCTTTGCCCCGGTTATATGATTCCTATGGCTGTACTGTACCTTTGGTGTTGTGCTCTCCGGTCCGGTTCCCGGCCGCGGCCGCAATCGTGGCCGCCACTTCCGGGTTGCGCCGTGTGTCTGCGCATGCGCGGTAGCCGCCGGGGGGTTCGATTCATTGCGCATGCGCGGGAATGACGCGTGACGTCACCCGCGCATGCGCGGTGCGTCTCAGCGGCCGCTTGGCGGTCTATTTAAACTTTCTGCAGTACTAGAGCTGGTGGGAAGGTCGGCGTGAATAGCCTCCCCCAGTCTCTGGCTTGTGATTCAAGGTAAGATGATATCTTCTGCTTTTATGTATGGCTATTTAAAAAAAAAAAAAAGGCTCTTTTCTTTTTTATTATGGAAACTTAGCCTGCTGTTTCTATCTGTCTAGCTGTTGAGGGATATTGCCTATCTTCTGTTATAAGATGGATGCATCTCCGCCCCCTAGTGGCCAGCCCGCTCATACAAGGTATGTGCTGGGTGAATTAAGGGATGGGGAGTCCTGTGTGTTATTGGCTCTTTTTCTACACCATGTATATCTGTCTCCAGCTCTTCTAGGTCTGACCAGCAGCCCAGCACACGCAATAAAGACAGACACTCTAAAGCGCATTACCAGCACTCCTCATCTAGGTCCAGACGCAGCTCCCCCCATAGTAGGGGACGTGATGGCCAGTCTTCATCTGCCAAGCATCAGGGCCACCCGGAGCGTCCGCACGGGAGGAAGTGCTGGGGGTGCGGTACCCTAGTATCGGATGGCTCCTCTCTGTGCAAGCCCTGCTATGCCCAAGCTACGGGTGAATGGAAAAAGTCAGACCAGCATATTGAGGAGGTTGTGCGCAGAGCCCTTAAAGACTCCCTTGCGGATCTACATAGACCAAGTACTTCTGCAGCGCCATCCCGCTCTCCTGAAAGAGATCTTCTGGTTCAAGATCCTTTTGAGTCTTCCTAGTCCAGCCATCCTTCTATCCTTCCGTCAGAGTCGGAATCTGATTCAGAGGACTCCGGTACAGGGTTTGAGTTTAACCTCGTCTCCCCTTTAGTTAAGGCGGTGAGAGAAGCCCTTGATTGGGAAGATCCTGCTGTCTCCTCTCCGAAACAGAAATTTTTTTTCAAGCAGTTATGTAAGGAATGCTTGAATTTTCCCTTCCTAGGGGAGCTGGGAGACATAATCTCCGAAGAGTGGAGCAAAGTGGAGAGGAAGAATTCCATGACCACGAAAATGGCGAAGCGGTATCCATTTAAACAGGATGAGGTGAAGCATCTAGAGTCTTCCCCTAGTGTGGATGCAGCTGTGATGCGTCTTGTGAAGTACGTCACTCTTCCGATGGAGGATACGGTGTTGTTTAAGGATCCTCTGGATAGGAGGATTGATGCTGACCTTAAGCGAGCATACCTTTCAGCTGGCATGGCCTGCAAGCCAGCTTTGGCCTTGGCTACAGTTTCAAAAGCCATGGAAGTTTGGATCAACGCCCTGGATGATACTCTTAAAGGAGTTTCGGAAGAAGTTCTTCGGAGGTCCCCGATTCAGGAGCTGAAGATGGCGGCGGGCTTCTTGGGGGAGGCATCTATAGACACCATTCGCCTTTTGGCCCGAGTTATGCTGTCTTCAGTCATGGCAAAACGTGCCCTTTGGCTTCGTCCGTGGGTGGCTGATGCCGCTTCTAAACAGGCATGGTGCCGAATTCCCTTTGAGGGCTCTTCCCTCTTCGGGAACAAGTTGGATGCGGCCATAACTCGGGCCAAGGGCGGGAAGTCTGGATTCCTTCCTCAGGACAAACGCCCAGGCGCTCAGAAGCGCTCCTTCCCAAGGAGACAGAATATTAATCGTTCCAGGGAAGCACGCAGCTACAGGCCGGGCAAGTCCTACGGGAGAGGTTGGAAGTCAAGACAATCTTCCTTCCAGAAAGGTCCAAAAGGCACTTCGTCTGGTGACCGGGAGGCCACCAAATCCTTTTGAGGTTGGGCCCATCCAGGCTTCCCCGGTAGTAGCCAGGTTGCTCCAATTTTGGGATGTCTGGGCGGCCTCGATCCAGGATCCCTGGGTTCTAAATATAGTGTCCCAAGGGCACTCTTGAGTGTTCAACAGCGTTCCCAAACCCAGGTTCATCGCCACATCTCTTCCTCCTTCATCAGAAAAAAAGAAGGTCCTTCTTTGCTATCTAGACACCTCATTGGCTCAGCGAGCTGTTGTTCCAGTTCCCGAAGCGGAAAGAGGTCGTGGAGTCTATTCACCCCTCTTCCTTGTTCAGAAGAAGAACGGCCCGTGGCGGCCTGTGATAGACCTCACGTACCTCAACAGATCTATCCGTCAAGAAAGATTCAAGATGGAGTCCCTAGTCACAATCCAGCAATCTGTTCTGCCAGGAAACTGGCTAGCATCCATAGATCTAAAAGATGTGTACTTCCATGTGCCTGTGGCAAGAGAATATCATCAGTTTCTCAGATCGCAATCGGTCATTAGTGATGTCGCGAACCTAAAATTCGCGGTTCGCGAACGGCGAACGCGAACATCGGCAAATGTTCGCGAACCGGCGAACCGGGCGAACCGCCATAGACTTCAATAGGCAGGCGAATTTTAAAACACACAGGGACTCTTTCTGGCCACAATAGTGATGGAAAAGTTGTTTCAAGGGGACTAACACCTGGACTGTGGCATGCCGGAGAGGGATCACGCAAAAAAAAGTTCTTAAAAATTATAATTTTTTGATAGAGAGCCAATTATTGGAAAAATTAAAAAAAAATAAAAATAAAAAATTTCTTTGGATTTAGCATCTGGGGGGTCTAAAAAGTGTACCTGTGAAGTTTCAGCTCTGTAGCATGTCCAGAACCCCTAAAAAACAGCATTTTTCTTATATTTTCAGGAATATGGCTTCTCTGCGGCTGGCTTTTTCTCTTGCAGGCATTTAGCGGGCATTTTTTTAGGCAGGCATGTCATTTTTTGTATTTAGTGTCTGGGGGGGTCTAAAAAGTGTACCTGTCAAGTTTCAGCTCTGTAGCATGTCCAGAACCCCTAAAAAACAGCATTTTTCTTATATTTTCAGGAATACGGCTTCTCTGCGGCTGGCTTTTTCTCTTGCAGGCATTTATCGGGCATTTTTTTAGGCAGGCATGTCATTTTTTGTATTTAGTGTCTGGGGGGTCTAAAAAGTGTACCTGTCAAGTTTCAGCTCTGTAGCATGTCCAGAACCCCTAAAAAACAGCATTTTTCTTATATTTTCAGGAATACGGCTTCTCTGCGGCTGGCTTTTTCTCTTGCAGGCATTTATCGGGCATTTTTTTAGGCAGGCATGTCATTTTTTGTATTTAGTGTCTGGGGGGTCACAAAAGTGTACCTGTCAAGTTTCAGATCTGTAGCATGTCCAGAACCCCTAAAAAACAGCATTTTTCTTATATTTTCAGGAATACGGCTTCTCTGCGGCTGTCTTTTTCTCTTGCAGGCATTTATCGGGCATTTTTTTAGGCAGGCATGTCATTTTTTGTATTTAGTGTCTGGGGGGTCAAAAAAGTGTACCTGTCAAGTTTCAGCTCTGTAGCATGTCCAGAACCCCTAAAAAACAGCATTTTTCTTATATTTTCAGGAATACGGCTTCTCTGCGGCTGTCTTTTTCTCTTGCAGGCATTTATCGGGCATTTTTTTAGGCAGGCATGTCATTTTTTGTATTTAGTGTCTGGGGGGTCACAAAAGTGTACCTGTCAAGTTTCAGCTCTGTAGCATGTCCAGAACCCCTAAAAAACAGCATTTTTCTTATATTTTCAGGAATACGGCTTCTCTGCGGCTGTCTTTTTCTCTTGCAGGCATTTATCGGGCATTTTTTTAGGCAGGCATGTCATTTTTTGTATTTAGTGTCTGGGGGGTCACAAAAGTGTACCTGTCAAGTTTCAGCTCTGTAGCATGTCCAGAACCCCTAAAAAACAGCATTTTTCTTATATTTTCAGGAATACGGCTTCTCTGCGGCTGTCTTTTTCTCTTGCAGGCATTTATCGGGCATTTTTTTAGGCAGGCATGTCATTTTTTGTATTTAGTGTCTGGGGGGTCACAAAAGTGTACCTGTCAAGTTTCAGATCTGTAGCATGTCCAGAACCCCTAAAAAACAGCATTTTTCTTATATTTTCAGGAATACGGCTTCTCTGCGGCTGTCTTTTTCTCTTGCAGGCATTTATCGGGCATTTTTTTAGGCAGGCATGTCATTTTTGTATTTAGTGTCTGGGGGGTCACAAAAGTGTACCTGTCAAGTTTCAGCTCTGTAGCATGTCCAGAACCCCTAAAAAACAGCATTTTTCTTATATTTTCAGGAATACGGCTTCTCTGCGGCTGTCTTTTTCTCTTGCAGGCATTTATCGGGCATTTTTTTAGGCAGGCATGTCATTTTTTGTATTTAGTGTCTGGGGGGTCACAAAAGTGTACCTGTCAAGTTTCAGCTCTGTAGCATGTCCAGAACCCCTAAAAAACAGCATTTTTCTTATATTTTCAGGAATACGGCTTCTCTGCGGCTGTCTTTTTCTCTTGCAGGCATTTATCGGGCATTTTTTTAGGCAGGCATGTCATTTTTTGTATTTAGTGTCTGGGGGGTCACAAAAGTGTACCTGTCAAGTTTCAGATCTGTAGCATGTCCAGAACCCCTAAAAAACAGCATTTTTCTTATATTTTCAGGAATACGGCTTCTCTGCGGCTGTCTTTTTCTCTTGCAGGCATTTATCGGGCATTTTTTTAGGCAGGCATGTCATTTTTTGTATTTAGTGTCTGGGGGGTCACAAAAGTGTACCTGTCAAGTTTCAGCTCTGTAGCATGTCCAGAACCCCTAAAAAACAGCATTTTTCTTATATTTTCAGGAATACGGCTTCTCTGCGGCTGTCTTTTTCTCTTGCAGGCATTTATCTGGCATTTTTTTAGGCAGGCATGTCATTTTTTGTATTTAGTGTCTGGGGGGTCACAAAAGTGTACCTGTCAAGTTTCAGATCTGTAGCATGTCCAGAACCCCTAAAAAACAGCATTTTTCTTATATTTTCAGGAATACGGCTTCTCTGCGGCTGTCTTTTTCTCTTGCAGGCATTTATCGGGCATTTTTTTAGGCAGGCATGTCATTTTTTGTATTTAGTGTCTGGGGGGTCTAAAAAGTGTACCTGTCAAGTTTCAGCTCTGTAGTATGTCCACAACCCAAAAAAAACAGCATTTTTCTTATGATTTTTAGTAGAAAACTAATGCAGTGTCTTTCCAGCTGTCTTTTTTTCTTTCTGGCAAGCTGAAATATGATATGCCAAGGCAAACATGCCTATCAGTTGAGCTATGACACAGACAACACTGCACACATGGGGAAATATGTAAAACAAAAAACAGGAAAAGGAAATTAGGTGACGGTAACAAAACATGATATTGTGATTGGCCAAATAAAAAGTCACCTCGCGATGAGGTCGCGCCAAAGTCGCGCTAAGTCGCGCCAAAGTCGCACTGGAAGCGACGCTACTTTAGTGGTAGCGGCAGTGTAAACCAGCACTAAAACATCCAGTGTGTGAATACGATCAGGTATGATGTTTTATCGGTCAAGTAGTGTAAGGGTTACGCCCGTTGCCCGCTTCACAGTGACAGACCAAACTCTGACAGACCAAACTCCCCGTTTAACAGTCAGTCAGTCCATTTGCACAACCGCAAACTCCCAATTTGCACAAGGTTGGATACCAAGCTAGCCATGTCCCGTTCCTTGTCCTCACTGACATCATTGAAGGTCTCTTCCTCCACCCAGCCACATTCAACACCAAGGGTCCCCGAAAGGTGAGAACAAGCCCCCTGGGACGCCTGCTGTGGCTGGTATTCCACCTCCTCAAAGCCACCTTCCTCCTCTGACTTCTCTTCTTCAGACTCCTCTCTCTGCGTTGCCACAGGTCCAGCAATTGACAACGACAAGGCTGCTTCTGGTGGTGATGAGGACCACAACTCTTCCTCTTCATGCTCATCTACAGCCTGATCCAGTACTCTTCGCAGGGCACGCTCCAGAAAAAATGCATATGGGATGAGGTCGATGATGTTGCCTTGGGTTCGACTGACCACCAGGGTTGTCATCTCCGCAAAAGGACGCATGAGCCTACAGCCATTGTTCATGAGCATTCAGTAACGCGGCCAAAAAATACCCAGCTCCGCAGAAAGAATGAAAGAAAATGAATGTTTTTTTTTATGAAAAATTATCCTGCGGATCGCTTTTGGTCTGTACACAATGAAGCAACGACCTTATCATCTGGGGTGTGCCAACACAATCCTAGAGGTGATCGCTTCATTGTGATACGCATGCCCCTTCACCACGACAAGGTAACGATCACGAAGGGGAATTGACACATGTATGTGCCTTTTTTTTTGTTTTTTGTTTTTTTGCAGCCACAGTGTAGCACCAGAGGCCAGAAAAATTAGGCATGTACACATGCATGAAAAAGTAGGTATTGTTGCAGCCGCTGCTGTAGCAGCGGCCTGAAAAATTGAGGTTTTAAGGCAGAAAGTGCACTAAAACATTGCTGCTTGAACCGTAGTTGGTGGCGGAGACGTCACGTAAGTCATCCGGCATGCAGAGAATGATTATATACAGCAGCGTGTGGACCATTTTTAGGCCAAGGCATCTCAGTCATCACCAGGCCTTTTTTAGTCAAATGCATCCCCCACTGTCAGTCCCTTCGGGATCCATGCCTCATTCATCTTAATAAACGTGAGGTAATCAAGACTTTTTTGACCTAGGCGACTTCTCTTCTCAGTGACAATACCTCCTGCTGCGCTGAAGGTCCTTTCTGACAGCACACTTGAAGCGGGGCAGGCCAGAAGTTCAATGGCAAACTGGGATAGCTCAGGCCACAGGTCAAGCCTGCACACCCAGTAGTCAAGGGGTTCATCGCTCCTCAGAGTGTCGATATCTGCAGTTAAGGCAAGGTAGTCTGCTACCTGTCGGTCGAGTCGTTCTCTGAGGGTGGACCCCGAAGGGCTGTGGCGATGCATAGGACTAAAAAAGCTCCGCATGTCCTCCATCAACAAGACGTCTGTAAAGCGTCCTGTCCTTGCCGGCGTGGTTGTGGTGGTAGGAGGAGGATTACTTTCACCTCTTCCCCTGTTGGATTCCCGTTGTGCTGTGACATCACCCTTATACGCTGTGTAGAGCATAGTTTTTAACTTATTTTGTAGCTGCTGCATCCTTTGCGACTGCCGGTAATTGGGTAACATGTCACAGACTTTCTGCTTATACCGGGGGTCTAGTAGCGTGGCCACCCAGTACAGGTCGTTCTCCTTCAGCCTTTTTATACGAGGGTCTCTCAACAGGCATGACAGCATGAAAGACCCCATTTGCACAAGGTTGGATGCCGAGCTACTCATGTCCAATTCCTCGTCCTCACTGATGTCATTGAAGGTGTGTTCTTCCCCCCAGCCACGTACAACACCACGGGTACCAGATAGGTGACAACGAGCACCCTGGGATGCCTGCTGTGGTTGGTGTTCCTCCTCCTCAAAGCCACATTCCTCCTCTGACTCCTCTTCCTCACACTCCTCTTCCAGTGTTGCCGCAGGTCCAGCAATCGATGGTAAGGCTGTTTCTGGTGGTGGTGATGGTGACCACAACTCTTCCTCTTCCTCTTCACGCTCATCTACGGCCTGATCCAGCACTCTTCGCAGGGCACGCTCCAGGAAAAAAACATATGGGATGATGTCGCTGATGGTGCCTTCAGTGCGACTCACTAGGTTTGTCACCTCCTCAAAAGGACGCATGAGCCTACAGGCATTGCGCATGAGCGTCCAGTAGCGTGGCAAAAAAATACCCAGCTCCGCAGAGGCTGTCCTAGCACCCCGGTCATACAAATACTCGTTGACCGCTTTTTCTTGTTGGAGCAGGCGGTCGAACATTAGCAGTGTTGAATTCCAACGTGTCGGGCTGTCGCAAATCAAGCGCCTCACTGGCATGTTGTTTCGCCGCTGAATATCTGCAAAGTGCGCCATGGCCGTGTAGGAACGCCTGAAATGGCCACACACCTTCCTGGCCTGCTTGAGGACGTCCTGTAAGCCTGGGTACTTCTGCACAAAACGTTGCACAATCAGATTCAACACATGTGCCATGCACGGCACATGTGTCAACTTGCCCAAATTCAATGCCGCCAACAAATTGCTCCCGTTGTCACACACCACTTTGCCGATCTCCAGTTGGTGCGGGGTCAGCCACTGATCCACCTGTGCATTCAGGGCGGACAGTAGTGCTGGTCCGGTGTGACTCTCTGCTTTCAGGCAAGTCAACCCCAAGACAGCGTGACACTGTCGTATCCGGCATGTGGAATAGCCCCTGGGGAGCTGGGGGGGTGCAGTTGGTGTGGAGCAAGACGCAACAGCAGAAGAGGACTCAGCCGAGGAGGTTAGCAAAGAGGATGGAGTAGGAGGAGTAGAGGAGGTGGCAGCAGGCCTGCCTGCAAGTCGTGGCGGTGTCACCAACTCCTCTGCAGCAGAGCCACGCATTCCATGCTTGGCAGCCGCCAGCAGGTTTACCCAATGCGCAGTGTACGTTATATACCTGCCCTGACCGTGCTTTGCAGACCAGCTATCAGTGGTCAGATGGACCCTTGCCCCAACACTGTGTGCCAGACGTGACATGATTTCTTTTTCCACAATAGAGTACAGGTTGGGGATTGCCTTTTGTGAAAAATAATTTCGGCCGGGTACCTTCCACTGCGGTGTCCCAATAGCGACAAATTTTTTGAAGGCCTCAGACTCCACCAGCTTGTATGGTAAAAGCTGGCGGGCTAAGAGTTCCGACAAGCCAGCTGTCAGACGCCGGGCAAGGGGGTGACTCTGCGAGATTGGCTTTTTGCGCTCAAACATTTCCTTCACAGACACCTGACTGTGGGCAGGTGACGAGCAGGAACTGCTGAAGGTGAGAGGCGGAGGGGCGGGTTGTTGATAGGGGGCATGGAGGACAGCAGTGGTTGACGTGGCTGAAGATGCTGGACCAGGAGGAGGATGGTGGCTTTCAGTTTGTGTGCTGCTTTTACTCATGTGTTGATCCCATAGGCGTTTGTGATGTGAGATCATGTGCCTTCGCAAAGCAGTTGTACCTAGGTGGGTGTTGGACTTCCCACGACTCAGTTTCTTTTGGCACAGGTTACAAATGGCATCGCTGATATCAGAGGCAGACACACAAAAAAAATGCCACACTGCTGAGCTTTGCAAGGACGGCATTCTGGTGGTGGCAACAGCTTGCGTTGATTGGCGTGCTGTCTGGCTGACCCCGGGTGCCGAATCTACATGCTGTCTGACTGCGCCACTAGCTCCTTGCGATGACCTCCTCCCCCTGCTTCCAACTCGTCTCCTCCTCCTCTCTGTCTCCCCATCTGAACTTTCCCCCTCTTCTTCTGCTCTTCGAGCAGGCACCCAGGTGACATCCACAGACACATCGTCATCAGGTACAACATCATCATCATCACAATGTACGTCCATGTGTATAATGCTGCCTGACTGAGACATATCCCCGTTATCTACATCCTCTGGCACTAATAGTTGCGCATCACTTATTTCTTCAAACTGATGTGAAAATAACTCCTCTGACGGATCAAGTGAAGCGGCTGTGGTGCTAGTGTTGGTGGTGGTGCCGGCGGGCTGGCGAGTGGTAAATTGAGAGGTGCCCGAAGCTGAGCTGGAGGAGGATGGTGCATTAGGGTTCCGAGCGGAAGCTGTAGACGATTGGGTGTCCTGTGTAAGCCAGTCAACTATGGCCTCAGAATTTTTTGAGTTCAGGGTCTGTGGTGGCCTCTGAACACTGGGCATTATTCTAGGGCCTAAGGAAATCACAGCACCACGACCACGACGGCCCTTGCGGGGTGGCCTGCCTCTGCCTGTCATTTTTTTTTTAATGTGTTGTTACTGTTGTACTATGAGTGCAAGCTGCTGTGCCACCTTATATATCAGTGGTGGGTGGGCAGTGGCACAGTACACTCTCTGTGGACCTGACAGCAGTCACTGGCACCCAGGCAACTGCAATTTAAAAAATATATATATTTTTTTTTACTTTGCAAGCTGCTGTGCCACCTTATATATCAGTGGTGGGTGGGCAGTGGCACAGTACACTCTCTGTGGACCTGACAGCAGTCACTGGCACCCAGACAACTGCAATTTAAAAAATATATATATATTTTTTTACTTTGCAAGCTGCTGTGCCACCTTATATATCAGTGGTGGGTGGGCAGTGGCACAGTACACTCTCTGTGGACCTGACAGCAGTCACTGGCACCCAGGCAACTGCAATTTAAAAAAATATATATATTTTTTTTACTTTGCAAGCTGCTGTGCCACCTTATATATCAGTGGTGGGTGGGTGGGCAGTGGCACAGTACACTCTCTGTGGACCTGACAGCAGTCACTGGCACCCAGGCAACTGCAATTTAAAAAAATATATATATTTTTTTTACTTTGCAAGCTGCTGTGCCACCTTATATATCAGTGGTGGGTGGGCAGTGGCACAGTACACTCTCTGTGGACCTGACAGCAGTCACTGGCACCCAGGCAACTGCAATTTAAAAAAATATATATTTTTTTTTTACTTTGCAAGCTGCTGTGCCACCTTATATATCAGTGGTGGGTGGGCACACAGTGGCACTGCAGTGGGCACAGTACACTCTGTGGACCTGACAGTCACTGGCAGCCCAGGCAACTGCAATAATAGAAAATATTTTTTTTTTCAATTTATTGCAACAAGATGCTGTGCCAACGTATATATATCAGTGGTGGGCAGTGCACTGCAGTGGGTACAGTGCACTCTGTGGACCTGACACAGCACTCACTGCAATTATGACAGAGAAAAAAAAAATATTTTTTAAAATGCCAGGTACTGTGCCTGTGCCACCCGAAATGAGTGTGGTGTGCACACAGTACAGTCTGTGGTAGGTCTGTGGCCTCTCACACACAGCGGGCAGGCAACTGCAGTGTACAATAGATATATATATATATATATAAAGAAAAAAATCTATTACCTTACCAGCCCTTGAAAGGGCTTTTGGGGACACTATATATATATATATATGTATATATATATAAATAAAAAAATCCTCAATTACCAGCCCTTAAAAGGGCTTTTGGGGACACTAGATAGATATAGATATATATATATATGAAGAAACAACTCAATTACCAGCCCTTAAAAGGGCTTTTGGGGACGCTAGGTATATATATATATATATATATTAAAAAAAAAAAAACACACAAATACCAGCCCTTAGAAGGGCTTTTTGGGGTGCTGATATTACAGCAGTAGTGGACCAAGAACACTGCAAGACCAGGAACACTGACTAACTGTCCCTAGCTTAACAGCAGCAGCAGCAGCTCTCTCCCTATTCTCACTACACACACTGCTTCAGAATGATCTAAGATGGATGCTGCCCTTGCTTATTTATAGGAGGTGGGAGGGTGTGGGAGGGAGGTACGCTGATTGGCTGGAAATGTGTCTGCTGACTGTAAAGTTCAGGGTCAAAGTTTGCCTCAATGATGTCTTATGGGGGGCGGACCGAACATCGCATATGTTCGCCGGCAGCGGCGAACGCGAACATGCTAAGTTCGCCGGGAACTGTTCGCCGGCGAACAGTTCTATACATCTCTATCGGTCATGCTCACATGCAGTTTACATGTCTCCCCTTCGGCTTTCAACATCGCCTCGCACGTTTTAAAAGACCTTATTGGCAGTAGTGATGTCGCAAACATAAAATGTAATGTTCGCGAACGGCGAACGCGAACATCGGCAAATGTTCGCGAACCGGCGAACCGGGCGAACCGCCATAGACTTCAATAGGCAGGCAAATTTTAAAACCCACAGGGACTCTTTCTGGCCACAATAGTGATGGAAAAGTTGTTTCAAGGGGACTAACACCTGGACTGTGGCATGCCGGAGGGGGATCCATGGCAAAACTCCCATGGAAAATTACGTAGTTGACGCAGAGGCGGGTTTTAATCCATAAAGGGCATAAATCACCTAACATTCCTAAATTGTTTGGAATAACGTGCTTTAAAACATCCAGTGTGTGTATACGATCAGGTATGATGTTGTATCGATCAGGTAGTGTAAGGGTTACGCCCGCTTCACAGTGACAGACCAAACTCCCCGTTTAACGCACCGCAAACAACCGCAAACAGACCAGAACCGACCAAAATAGGACAGGAACTGGGCTTTAAGGGTTAGGGTTAGGTTTAGTGTTAGGGGCTAGGGTTAGGGTTACGGTGAGATACTTAGGGTTAGAGTTAGTAACCCTACCCCTACGCCTCTAACCCTAACCGTCTAACCCTAAGCACTAAAAATAACCCTAACCCTAGCCCTAACCCTAATTCTATTTTTTTTTCTGGTTCTGGACATGCTACAGAGCTGAAACTTCACAGGTACACCTTTTAGACCCCCAGACACTGAATCACACAAAAAAAAAAGTTCTTAAAAATTGTAATTTTTTGATAGAGAGACAATTATTGGAAAAATTAAAAAAAAAATAATAAGAAATGTATTTGGATTTAGCATCTGGGGGGTCTAAAAAGTGTACCTGTGAAGTTTCAGCTCTGTAGCATGTCCAGAACCAGAAAAGAATTACGAATTAGGGTTAGGGCTAGGGTTAGGGTTAGGGCTAGGTTTAGGGATAGGGTTAGGGTTAGGGTTAGGGCTAGGGTTATTTTTATGGCTAGGCTTAGAGGGTTAGGGTTAAGGTTAGAGGGTTAGGGTTATGGTTAGAGGGTTAGGGTTAGGTTTAGTGTTAGGGGATAGGGTTAGGGTTACGATGAGATACTTAGGGTTAGAGTTAGTAGCCCTACCCCTACCCCTCTAACCCTAACCCTCTAACCCTAAGCACTAAAAATAACCCTAACCTTAGCCCTGACCCTGACCCTAACCCTAACCCTAACCCTAACCCTAACCCTAGCCCTAATTCTATTTTTTTTTCTGGTTCTGGACATGCTACAGAGCTGAAACTTCACAGGTACACTTTTTAGACTCCCAGACACTGAATCACACAAAAAAAAGTTCTTAAAAATTGTAATTTTTTGATAGAGAGCCATTTATTGGAAAAATTAAAAAAAAAAAAATAAAAAAAAAAATAAAAAAATCTTTGGATTTAGCATCTGGTGGGTCTAAAAAGTGTACCTGTGAAGTTTCAGCTCTGTAGCATGTCCGGAACCAGAAAAAATTACGAATTAGGGTTAGGGCTAGGGTTAGGCTTAGGGCTAGGGTTAGGGCTAGGGTTAGGGTTAGGGTTAGGGTTAGGGTTAGGGCTAGGGTTAGGGCTAGGGTTAGGGCTAGGGTTAGGGTTATTTTTATGACTAGGCTTAGAGTGTTAGGGTTAAGGTTAGAGGGTTAGGGTTATGGTTAGAGGGTTAGGGTTAGAGTTAGTAGCCCTACCCCTACCTCTACTCCTCTAACCCTAACCCTCTAACCCTAAGCACTAAAAATAACCCTAACCTTAGCCCTGACCCTGACCCTAACCCTAACCCTAGCCCTAATTCTATTTTTTTTTCTGGTTCTGGACATGCTACAGAGCTGAAACTTCACAGGTACACTTTTTAGACGCCCAGACACTGAATCACACAAAAAAAGTTCTTAAAAATTGTAATTTTTTTGATAGAGAGCCAATTTTTGGAAAAAAAAAAAAAAAAAAATTCTTTGGATTTAGCATCTGGGGGGTCTAAAAAGTGTACCTGTGAAGTTTCAGCTCTGTAGCATGTCCGGAACCAGAAAAAATTACGAATTAGGGTTAGGGCTAGGGTTAGGGCTAGGGTTAGGGTTATTTTTATGACTAGGCTTAGAGGGTTAGGGTTAAGGTTAGAGGGTTAGGGTTAGAGGGTTAGGGTTAGGTTTAGTGTTAGGGGATAGGGTTAGGGTTACGGTGAGATACTTAGGGATAGAGTTAGTAGCCCTACCCCTACCCCTCTAACCCTAACCCTCTAACCCTAAGCACTAAAAATAACCCTAACCTTAGCCCTGACCCTAACCCTAGCCCTAACCCTAACCCTAGCCCTAACCCTAATTCTATTTTTTTTTTTCTGGTTCTGGACATGCTACAGAGCTGAAACTTCACAGGTACACTTTTTAGACCCCCCAGACAATAAATCCAAAGAATTTTTTTTTAAGTTTTTATTTTTTTTTATTTTTTCAATAATTGTCTCTCTATCAAAAATGACAATTTTTAAAAACTTTTTTTTTTGTGTGTGATTTAGTGTCTGGGGGGTCTAAAAAGTGTACCTGTGAAGTTTCAGCTCTGTAACATGTCCAGAACCAGAAAAAAAGATCATTTTTCAGTAGAGCAGGGATGGTGGGAACCCTCCTTTTTATAACTATATGATCTTTTTTTTTATGGTTCTGGGCATGCTACAGAGCTGAAACTTCACAGGTACACTTTTTAGACCCCCCAGACACCAAATCCAAAGAATTTTTTTTTTTTAATTTTCCCAATAATTGTTTCTCTATCAAAAATGACAATTTTTAAGAACTTTTTTGTGTGATTTAGTGTCTAGGGGGTCTAAAAAAGTGTACATGTGAAGTTTCAGCTCTGTAGCATGTCCAGAACCAGAAAAAAAGATAATTTTTCAGTAGAGCAGGGATGGTGGGAACCCCTTTTACACCTATATGATCTTTTTTTCTGGTTCTGGACATGCTACAGAGCTGAAACTTCACAGGTACGCTTTTTAGACCCCCCAAGACACTAATCCAAAAAAAGTCATGCCTGCCACCGTATATATCAGTGGTGGGTGGGCAGTGGCACTGCAGTGGGCACAGTACACTCTTTGGACCTGACAGTCACTGGCACCCAGGCAACTGCAATTATAAAAAAAATATATATTTTTTTAATTTGCAAGCTGCTGTGCCACCGTATATATCAGTGGTGGGTGGGCAGTGGCACTGCAGTGGGCACAGTACACTCTGTGGACCTGACAGTCACTGGCAGCCCAGGCAACTGCAATAATAAAAAATATATTTTTTTTTTCAATTTGCAACAAGATGCTGTGCCACTGTATATATATCAGTGGTGGGCACTGCAGTGGGTACAGTACACTCTGTGGACCTGACACAGCTCTCACTGCAATTATGACAGAGGAAAAAAAAAATATTTTTTAAAATGCAAGGTACTGTGCCTGTGCCACCCGAAATGAGTGTGGTGTGCACACAGTACAGTCTGTGGTGGGTCTGTGGCCTCTCACACACAGCGGGCAGGTAACTGCAGTGCACAATAGATATATATATATATATATATATATATATATATATATATATATATATATATAAAATACTCAAATACCAGCCATAAAAAGGGCTTTTGGGGACAATATATATATATATATATATATATATATATATATATATATATATATATATATATCACAGAACAAAAAAATTACACAAATACCAGCCCTAAACAGGGCTTTTTGGGGACAATAGATATACTGTATATATATATATATATATATATATATATATATATATATATATCCAAAAAAACCCTCAAATACCAGCCCTAGGAAGGGCTTTTTGGGGTGCTGTCCTTACAGCAGGAGTGTACCAAGAACACTGACTAACAAGACCGGGAACAACTGTCCCTAGCTATTAACAGCAGCAGCAGCACTTTCCCTGCTCTCCCTAACACACTGCTTCAGAAATGATCTAAGATGGATGCTGCCCTTGCTTTTTTATAGGAGGTGGGAGGGTGTGGGAGGGAGGGTATGCTGATTGGCTGGAATGTGTCTGCTGACTGTGAGGTTCAGGGTCAAAGTTTGCCTCAATGATGATGTATAGTGATGTCGCGAACATAAAATTCGCCGTTCGCGAACGCGAACATCGGCGAATGTTCGCGAACCGGCGAACATTGCGAACCGCCATAGACTTTAATAGGCAGGCGAATTTTAAAACCCACAGGGACTCTTTCTGGCCACAATAGTGATGGAAAAGTTGTTTCAAGGGGACAAACACCTGGACTGTGGCATGCCGGAGGGGGATCCATGGCAAAACTCCCATGGAAAATTACGTAGTTGACGCAGAGTCGGGTTTTATTCCATTAAGGGCATAAATCACCTAACATTCCTAAATTGTTTGGAATAACGTGCTTTAAAACATCCAGTGTGTGTATACGATCAGGTATGATGTTGTATCGATCAGGTAGTGTAAGGGTTACGCCCGCTTCACAGTGACAGACCAAACTCCCCGTTTAACGCACCGCAAACAACCGCAAACAGACCAGAACCGACCAAAATGGGACAGGAACTGGGCTTTAAGGGTTAGGGTTAGGTTTAGTGTTAGGGGCTAGGGTTAGGGTTACGGTGAGATACTTAGGGTTAGAGTTAGTAACCCTACCCCTACGCCTCTAACCCTAACCGTCTAACCCTAAGCACTAAAAATAACCCTAAACCTAGCCCTAACCCTAACCCTAATTCTATTTTTTTTTCTGGTTCTGGACATGCTACAGAGCTGAAACTTCACAGGTACACTTTTTAGACCCCCAGACACTGAATCACACAAAAAAAGTTCTTAAAAATTGTAATTTTTTGATAGAGAGCCAATTATTGGAAAAATTAAAAAAAAAAATTTCTTTGGATTTAGCGTCTGGGGGGTCTAAAAAGTGTACCTGTGAAGTTTCAGCTCTGTAGCATGTCCGGAACCAGAAAAAAATTACGAATTAGGGTTAGGGCTAGGGTTAGGGTTAGAGCTAGGTTTAGGGTTAGGGTTATTTTTATGGCTAGGCTTAGAGGGTTAGGGTTAAGGTTAGAGGGTTAGGGTTATGGTTAGAGGGTTAGGGTTAGGTTTAGTGTTAGGGGATAGGGTTAGGGTTACGGTGAGATACTTAGGGTTAGAGTTAGTAGCCCTACCCCTACCCCTCTAACCTTAACCCTCTAACCCTAAGCACTAAAAATAACCCTAACCTTAGCCCTGACCCTAACCCTAACCCTAGCCCTAGTCCTAATTCTATTTTTTTTTTTCTGGTTCTGGACATGCTACAGAGCTGAAACTTCACAGGTACACTTTTTAGACCCCCTAGACACTAAATCACACAAAAAAAGTTCTTAAAAATTGTCCTTTTTGATAGAGAGCCAATGATTGGAAAAATTAAAAAAAAAATAAAAATAAAAAATGTCTTTGGATTTAGCGTCTGGGGGGTCTAAAAAGTGTATCTGTGAAGTTTCAGCTCTGTAGCATGTCCGGAACCAGAAAAAAATTACGAATTAGGGTTAGGGCTAGGGCTAGGGTTAGGGTTAGGGTTAGGGCTAGGGTTAGGGCTAGGGTTAGGGTTATTTTTATGTCTAGGCTTAGAGGGTTAGGGTTAAGGTTAGAGGGTTAGGGTTATGGTTAGAGGGTTAGGTTTAGTGTTAGGGGATAGGGTTAGGGTTACGGTGAGATACTTAGGGTTAGAGTTAGTAGTCCTACCCCTACCCCTCTAACCCTAACCCTCTAACCCTAAGCACTAAAAATGACCCTAACCTTAGCCCTGACCCTAACCCTAACCCTAGCCCTAACCCTAATTCTATTTTTTTTTCTGGTTCTGGACATGCTACAGAACTGAAACTTCACAGGTACACTTTTTAGACCCCCCCAGACAATAAATCCAAAGAATTTTTTATTTTTTTTTAATTTTTTTTTTTTTTAATTTTTCCAATAATTGTCTCTCTATCAAAAATGACAATTTTTAAGAACTTTTTTTGTGTGATTTAGTGTCTAGGGGGTCTAAAAAGTGTACCTGTGAAGTTTCAGCTCTGTAGCATGTCCAGAACCAGAAAAAAAGATAATTTTTCAGTAGAGCAGGGATGGTGGGAACCCCTTTTACACCTATATGATCTTTTTTTTCTGGTTCTGGACATGCTACAGAGCTGAAACTTCACAGGTACGCTTTTTAGACCCCCCCAGACACTAATCCAAAAAAAGTCATGCCTGCCACCGCATATATCAGTGGTGGGTGGGCAGTGGCACTGCAGTGGGCACAGTACACTCTGTGGACCTGACAGTCACTGGCACCCAGGCAACTGCAATTATAAAAAAATATATATATTTTTAATTTGCAAGCTGCTGTGCCACCGTATATATATCAGTGGTGGGTGGGCACGCAGTGGCACTGCAGTGGGCACAGTACACTCTGTGGACCCGACAGTCACTGGCAGCCCAGGCAACTGCAATAATAAAAAATATTTTTTTTTTTTCAATTTGCAACAAGATGCTGTGCCACCATATATATATATCAGTGGTGGACAGTGCACTGCAGTGGGTACAGTACACTCTGTGGACCTGACACAGCACTCACTGCAATTATGACAGAGGAAAAAAAAATATTTTTTAAAATGCAAGGTACTGTGCCTGTGCCACCCGAAATGAGTGTGGTGTGCACACAGTACAGTCTGTGGTGGGTCTGTGGCCTCTCACACACAGCGGGCAGGTAACTGCAGTGCACAATAGATATATATATATATATATATATATATATATATATATATATATATAAAAAATACTCAAATACCAGCCCTCAAAAGGGCTTTTGGGGACAATAGATAGATATATATATATATATATATATCACAGAACAAAAAAATTACACAAATACCAGCCCTCAAAAGGGCTTTTGGGGACAATAGATATATATATATATATATCCAAAAAAACCCTCAAATACCAGCCCTAGGAAGGGCTTTTTGGGGTGCTGTCCTTACAGCAGGAGTGTACCAAGAACACTGGCTAACAAGCCCAGGAACACTGACTAACTGTCCCTAGCTATAACAGCAGCAGCAGCAGCACTTTCCCTGCTCTCAGTAACACAGAAATGATCTAAGATGGATGCTGCCCTTGCTTATTTATAGGAGGTGGGAGGGTGTGGGAGGGAGGGTATGCTGATTGGCTGGAATGTGTCTGCTGACTGTGAGGTTCAGGGTCAAAGTTTGCCTCAATGATGATGTATAGGAGGCGGACCGAACATCGCATATGTTCGCTCGCAGCGGCGAACGCGAACATACGAAGTTCGCCGGGAACCGTTCGCTGGCGAACCGTTCGGGAACATCACTAATGATGTATAGGAGGCGGACCGAACATTGCATATGCTCGCCCGCCGAGGCGAACGCGAACATGCGAAGTTCGCCGGGAACTGTCTGCCGGTGAACAGTTCGGTACATCTCTAATTGGCAGTTGTAGCTCTCATCAGGACCAGAGGTATCAGGTTGCAGATTATCTGGACGACCTCCTTCTTCTGTCCCAGGACAGATCTCAACTACTTTTACATCTGGAGCAGGTGATCTCTACTCAGACTAGTCACTAGTGTTCCTAGGGGCATTGTTCAACACGATAAAATGCACCATCTCTCTGCCCGAAGAAAAAATCCCAGTGGATCAAGGCAGGGTGGCTCTCACTGCTCGCCAGTGTCTGAAGGTAGTGGGGACTCTTGTTGCTACATCGCCCATGGTGAAGTGGGCTCTGTGGAAACTGAGACCCTTCCAGAGGGGTTTTCTCCAGCAATGGACGTCAGAGAACATGTCACAGGTTATTCACCTGACCCCATTCATGAAGGGGTGCCTTCCTTGGTGGTTACGCCGTGTAAATCTCACCAATTGCCACTCGATTACCCCAATCACCTGGGTCACGATAACCTCCGATGCCAGCAGTACCGGTTGGGGGGCCCACTGTCTTTCAGAAGTAGCACAAGGCAGGTGGAACTTTCCCGCTCACGGAGTGATGTCCAACATTCTAGAACTGCGAGCTGCCCTCAAAGCCCTTTAGGCTTTCCACCATCTGACTCAGGGAGCCTCAGTGTTACTCAGGATGGACAACACCACAGCAGTGGCATATGTCAAGAGGCAGGGAGGAACTCGCAGCATGTCTTTTCTCCAGGAAACAGAACCGATCATGTAGTGGGCCCAGCAACATCTGGCCAATCTGTCGGCAGTCTTTGTTCCAGGAGTGTTGAATGTGGAAGCAGACTTCCTGTCCAGATACCAACTCGACAACAACGAGTGGTCTCTACATCAGGAAGTGTTCGATTGGGTTCTGTCTCTGGGAATATCTCCAGAAGTAGATCTTTTTGTGAGTCCACGCAACAAGAAGCTTCGGAAATACTATGCAAGGTTCAGGGATCCTCAAGCCTTCAGAGTGGATGCCCTCACGGACAGATGGAATTTCCAAACTGCATATGCTTTTCCACCAGTGCCAATAATTCTCCAATTCCTTCGGAGACTGAAGATGGAGGAGGTAGTAGTCATAGCGATAATTCCCTTCTGGCCCAACAGGCCCTGGTTTCCCCTGCTGTCTCTTCTCAGCTTCAGGGATCCAATCCCTCTACCTCCCAGACCGGACCTTCTGTCACAGGGTCCTACTATGCATCCTTGTCCGGCACGTCTGCACCTCAAGGCTTGGTTCTTGAGAGGGGGAGGTTGGAGGCTCTCGGATGCCCAGAAGAGGTGATTCCTACTCTCATGAGTTCAAGAAGAGGTAGTACCAACAGTCTATGAGAGGATCTGGGCTAGGTTCATGAGTCATCAAGTCCAGAGGTCTGGTCCAGTAGACACACCTACTATCCAGCAAATCCTAAGTTTCTTGCAGTCTGGTCTGGATCTCTCCCTGTCGATCAGTTCTCTCCGGGTGCAAGTCTCTGCCATCTCAGCCTTCACTGGAATTTCGTGGGCAAAAAATCAACTGGTCCAACAGTTTTTTAAGAGCGCAGTCAGGCTCAGGCCTCAGAGAAAACCGAGATTCCCAAAGTGGGAATCTCTTGGACTTCTTCTCTTCGGTGGATGTTGCTTCCATGTCAATCAAGGAGCTCACGCTGAAGACAGTATTTTTGGTAGCTATTACCTCCGCTAAGAGAGTATCTGAAGTTCACAATCTAGGTTGCAAAGAGCCTTTTCTGACCTTCTTCCAGGACAGAGTGGTCCTAATACCGATGCTAGGGTCAAACCCTAAGATGACCTCTGTCTTCCATGAAAATTCTGAGATAGTTCTTCCCACCTTCAGAACCAATGAGGGATTTCCAGTTCATCCACTAGATGTGGGCAACACTTTGAATCAATATTTGGAGTCTACATCCTCCTTCCGCCAGTCGGATTTTCTTTTTGTCCTTCTTCATGGGAAAAAAAGAGGAATGCGTGCCTCTTCTAGAGCAGTGGCTGCGTGGATTGTCCAGGCTATTCAATGGGCGTATAGAGCAAAGGGCTTGGCTCCTCCGGAGGCGGTTACGGCTCATTCTACCAGAAGCATTGCTACGTCTTGGGCAGTCTCTAAACACGTCGCTCCTGATGTGATCTGCAGGGCAGCCTCTTGGTCATCTATCAACACCTTTCTTTCCCATTATTGTGTTGAACCTGCCGCATTATCCTCTGTTAACTTTGGCGTTCAAGTCCTGTCAGTTGACGGTGCCAATTAAAATTTTCTTTGTTCAGCATCTTCCCACCCGGGAGTGTATAGCGAGTTATTTCCCGAACGTATGCTGCCATGGAGTCTGTCAGGAAAACGGAAAATTGATATCAAATACTTACCGTAATTTTCCTTTCCTGATGGACTCCATGGCAGCAGGAGTCCCCTCCCAATTCCTGAGTAGGCTAGTTACAGAACACTGATGCTGAAAGGAAGCAAAGATTTATGGGAGTGGGGTCCTATGAGGTAGGAGAGGAGGCGGGGCCTACCCGAACGTATGCTGCCATGGAGTCCATCAGGAAAGGAAAATTACGGTAAGTATTTGATATCAATTTTCCGTTTTTTTATCAGCAGTATATAGCAGCCTTGTGATTGGTGAAGCTTGTAGGAGGAGTTTTAATACTGCACTGAGCTGTCCTATTAGGATCCCTGACCCCTGATCCTCTGTCTGGACATATCTGGACAGTGCTGATTGGCTCTGTGCTGATTGGCCCTGTGCTGATCACATACACCCTCCCAAGAAAAAAAATAAAAAAAATCTCTAGCAACACATACCAAACTGAGCATGCCTGCCTCCAAAGGCTCTGTTTTATCCTGACAGGTTCTGGAGACAATGCAAGAAGAATGATCTGTGCATACAGGATCAAGCAGCGTTTTTACACAATGCAGAGGATTTACCCCTTAGGTTCCACCGTGAGTATAACAAGCATGCTTTATTGCATATACAGACTGATTTTACTGTTGTGGGTTTAGTAACACTTTAAATATACATTTTAAGTGATAACTTGTAAAGGCTTTTAAAGCATCGCTCATGGATACTAAAGTTTACGTTGTTTGTCGCCATTGCGGGGGCATGCACAATTTTAAAGCATGACATGTTTGGTCTCTATTTACTCAGTGTAACATCATCTTTTATATTTTACAATAAAAATGGGTTATGTATAGTGTTTCTTTGCATTAAAATTCAAAAACGTGTATTTTTTCCCCAAAAAAAAATATACAAACCCGATTCCAAAAAAGTTGGGACACTGTACAAATTGTGAATAAAAACTGAATGCAATGATGTGCAAGTTTCAAATTTCAATATTTTATTCAGAATAAAACATAGATGACATATCAAATGTTTAAACTGAGAAAATGTATTATTTTAAGGGAAAAAGAAGTTCATTTTAAATTTCATGGCATCAACACATCTCAAAAAAGTTGGGACAAGGCCATGTTTACCACTGTGTGGCATCCCCTTTTCATTTTATAACAGTCTGCAAACGTCTGAGGACTGAGGAGACAAGTTGCTCAAGTTTAGGAATAGGAATGTTGTCCCATTCTTGTCTAATACAGGCTTCTAGTTGCTCAACTGTCTTAGGTCTTCTTTGTCGCATCTTCCTCTTTATGATGCGCCAAATGTTTTCTATGGGTGAAAGATCTGGACTGCAGGATGGCTATTTCAGTACCCGGATCCTTCTTCTACGCAGCCATGATGTTGTAATTGATACAGTATGTGGTCTGGCATTGTCTTGTTGGAAAATGCAAGGTCTTCCCTGAAAGAGACGACGTCTGGATGGGAGCATATGTTGTTCTAGAACTTGGATATACCTTTCAGCATTGATGGTGCCTTTCCAGATGTGTAAGCTGCCCATGCCACATGCACTCATGCAACCCCATACCATCAGAGATGCAGGCTTCTGAACTGAGCGCTGATAACAACCTGGGTTGTCCTTGGCCTCTTTAGTCTGGATGACATGGCGTCCCAGTTTTCCAAAAAGAACTTCAAATTCTGATTCGTCTGAACACAGAACAGTTTTCCACTTTGTCACAGTCCATTTTAAATGAGCCTTGGCCCAGTGAAAACACCTGCGCTTCTGGATCATGTTTAGATATGGCTTCTTTTTTGGCCTATAGAGTTTTAGCCGGCAACGGCGAATGGCACGGTGGATTGTGTTCTCCGACAATGTTTTCTGGAAGTATTCCTGAGCCCATGTTGTGTTTTCCATTACAGTAGCATTCCTGTATGTGATGCAGTGCCGTCTCAAGTTCCGAAGATGACGGGCATCCAGTATGGCTTTCCAGCCTTGACCCTTATGCACAGAGAATGTTCCAGATTCTCTGAATCTTTGGATGATATTATGCACAGTAGAGGATGATAACTTCAAACTCTTTGCAATTTTTCTCTGAGAAACTCCTTTCTGATATTGCTCCACTATTTTTCACTGCAGCATTTGGGGAATTGGTGATCCTCTGCCCATCTTAACTTCTGAGAGACACTGCCACTCTGAGAGGCTCTTTTTATACCCAATCATGTTGCCAATTGACCGAATAAGTTGCTAATTGGTCCTCTAGCTGTTCCTTATATGTACATTTAACTTTTCCGGGCCTCTTATTGCTACCTGTCCCAACTTTTTTGGAATGTGTAGCCTTCATGAAATCCAAAATGAGCCAATATTTGGCATGAGATTTCAAAATGTCTCACTTTCAACATTTGATTTGTTATATATATATATTATATTGTGAATAAAATATAAGTTTATGAGATTTGTAAATTAGTCCATTCCTTTTTTACTCACAATTTCTACCGTGTCCCAACTTTTTTGGAATTGGGTTTATATAATGTTTGGGGGTTCTAAGTAACTTTTTAGAAACTTTTATATAAAAATGTCAGGAAAGGCCTGGTCTTCAAGTTGATATACCATGTTAAATTAGAATTGTTAACAATTTTGCTTACTTTCAATGGGAAACTGTAGATACCATTGGGCACACTTGTCAAACTTAAATAAAAAAATACAATTTGGAGTCCTATAAACTTTAATTTTCCTAGCTTTCCTCTCTCCCATCTGTTTAGAGCAGGGGTGTCAAACTCAATTTAATCGCGGGCCGCATCAGCATTATGGTTGCCCTCAAAGGGCCAGTTTTATCTGTAAGATTAGATGTCCAGAGCACCCCACGCCCCCTTACACCATTACATGAGATGTCAAGAGCCCCCCACCATCATAAGTCAAGAGTCACCCACCCTTCCTTAAATCACAATGCATCCCCTTACCTTGTGCTACTACCAGGAAGAAGATGTGGGTGGATCTGGGAAGAAGAATGTGCAAGATCTGGAGGAGAACCAGAGGAAGGTTGGAGTCAGCTTGGTCTGCTGAATGCTGAGACCAGGGAAGGCAAAGACAAGGTGGTGTTGTGGCTACACAGAGAGGTGCAGGATCTGGCAAATTAGTTCTGTCCTCTCTGCTGCCAACTACTGAGACAAGGTGGGGCAGAGACAAGAGGTGTGCCACAGCTGCAGGAGAGGTGCGAGGGCCACATGAAATGGCCTGGGGGGCCGCATTCGGCCCGCGGGCCTTGTGTTTGACACCTGTGGTGTAGAGAGTTTAAATATGACTGTGCAGTCCACTAGACCATGTGCTCTGGTCATGGTCAACTACACCACTCCTCCTTCTATGCCAAACAAGTCTGTGTGAGAACGTTGGTGCTGAAATGTTTGACTGTTACTCTACCAGCAAAGGGCATCACAGTGGGGGGGGGGGGGGGGTAGGAAGCAAGATTTTCACTTAAAGAAAATGTTTTTTTTTATGCATTTTTCTATCAAAGAAAGCCACAAATCATAACATATAGGATTTAAAAGAGATAAAATGGTGTGAGGTTTCAATTGTACATGAAATATATCTCACTTTACTAGTATGCGATTCAAATACCTAAAAATAATGTTTAATAAAATTAGTATTCATAAAATAAATGTTAATAAGAATATTTCACCACAGTAACACACAATATGTACTGCCTTTCACTCACTAGTGTTCATCATCCTCACAGGCAAACTCACAAACTAAATAACAGCAATATACTAAGGAGTTTTACTTAATGCAGATGGAAAATGTAACCAATGCCCACTCAAGATATTAGACTTTAATATAAAATTGTTCCCTAATCATGGATGTTCTGACAGACCTCCTACCAAAATTATTTATGGGTATGTTGCCACCTTGAGGTCATTGTATTAAATAAACTCAATTTTCAGCCTATGCTCCCTATTATATAATTGTAACTTACTTCCTTCCTCATTGCGGGTTCCTGTATTGTTCCTGCAAGACGCACAATGAGGCTCAGAAACATAGAAACATAGAAACATAGAATGTGTCGGCAGATAAGAACCATTTGGCCCATCTAGTCTGCCCAATATATCTGAATCCTATGAATAGTCCCTGGCCCTATCTTGTATGAAGGATAGCCTTATGCCTATCCCATGCATGCTTAAACTCCTTCACTGTATTTGCAGCTACCACTTCTGCAGGAAGGTTATTCCATGCATCCACTACTCTCTCAGTAAAGTAATACTTCCTCATATTACTTTTAAACCTTTGCCCCTCTAATTTAAAACTGTGTCCTCTTGTGGTAGTTTTTCTTCTTTTAAATATGCTCTCCTCCTTTACCGAGTTGATTCCCTTTATGTATTTAAATGTTTCTATCATATCTATCATATCCCCTCTGTCTCTTCTTTCTTCCAAGCTATACATGTTAAGGTCCTTTATCCTTTCCTGGTAAGTTTTTTCCTGCAATCCATGTACTAGTTTAGTAGCTCTTCTCTGAACTCTCTCTAGAGTATCTATATCCTTCTGGAGATATGGCCTCCAGTACTGCGCACAATACTCCAAGTGAGGTCTCACCAGTGTTCTGTACAGCGGCATAAGCACTTCTCTCTTTCTACTGCTTATACCTCTCCCTATACATCCAAGCATTCTGCTGGCATTTCGTGCTGCTCTATTACATTGTCTTCCCACCTTTAAGTCTTCTGAAATAATTACTCCTAAATCCCTTTCCTCAGATACTGAGGTCAGGACTGTGTCAAATATTCTATATTCTGCCCTTGGGTTTTTACGCCCCAGGTGCATTATCTTGCACTTATCCACATTAAATTTCAGTTGCCAAATATACCCCCGGGACAGTCAGGGCTAGTACATTCCACAATGGCTAGCCTCTGATATGTCCCGGTTCGCACTTACCTTTTAGAAGAAATACTCACTTATAAAATTTCTTCCAACAGCGTTTCCATCTCTCTTGTGGGCAGCTGAAGCCGGTGCGGTCCTCTTCGGCGTCTTCTTCCGCGTCTTCTTCTCCCAGAATGCGCCTGCACCGGCCCTTCTCGTCACTTCCGGTGCGGCGCCGCATTCCTCCACAGCTTCTGGGCATGCCCAGAAGCTGTTTAGCAGGGTAATGCGGGGCGCCCGGAAGTGACGAGCGGGGCCGGTGCAGGCGCATTGATTCCTGGGAGCGATGACGTTCAGCTCCCAGGAATCAGTGCAAGCCAGGAAGTGACGGGTGAGCCGCGGCGCAGAGGGAGGAAGTGAAGACTAGGTGAGTATCTTTGATCTTCAATTACAAGGTGAGTGAATAAAAAAAAAAAAACTAACTATCCAATTCTGTTTCAGGTGGAGGGGAACTAGCGGACAGGCACAAAAAAAAATATCGATTTTGTGCCCGGAACTCCGCTTTAATTTATAAAATAAGGTCTGCAGGCATCGACCACAAGGTTTGCTTTTCGATACGGAACTGGCTAAAAGGGCGTGTCCAAAGGCTGGTAATAAATACCGCATACTCAGACTGGTCTGGGGTGGTAAGTGGGGTCCCCCAAGGCTCAGTCCTGGGACCAACCTTGTTCAATTTATTCATAAACAGCATTGAGGACGGGATCATTAGTTCTATATCAGTTTTTGCAGATGACACAAAATTGGGCAGGGCAATAACAGCACAGCATGAAGCAGATATCCTACAGAATGACCTGAACAAACAACATTTGGGCAACGACATGGCAAATGAGGTTTAATGTGGAGAAGTGTTAGGTTTTGCACTTTTGGACTAAAAACATAAAAGCACAATACACTTTAGGGGGGAACCCTTGGGGGAATCAAAAATGGAGAAAAATCTGGGAGTCTTGGTAGAGGATAGACTAAGCAACAGCATGCAATATCAAGCGGCAGCTGCCAAAGCCGGCAGAATATTAGCATGCAAGGGATGTATTCCAGAGATAAAACTATAATCCTACCACTTTATAAAACTCTGGTCCGACCGCATTTGGAGTATTCTGTCCAGTTCTGGTCGCCAGTCCTCAGGAGGGATGTGTTGGAGCTGGAGAGAGTCCAGAGAAGGGCAACTAAACTAATTAGGGGATTGGAGGATCTTAATTATGAAGAGCGTCTACAATCCCTTAATTTATTCTCCCTGGAGAAGAGACACCTGAGAGGGGACATGATAGCAATTTATAAATACCTCATTGGTGATCTCAGCATAGAAAAAAGCTATTCAGTCGCAAGGATTGCATGAGGACTCGAGGGCTTATATTGCAATTAGAGGAGAAGCCTTTTAACCACAGGCAATGCAGAGGGTTCTTTACTGTTAGGGCTACAAGATTGTGGAATTCTCTACCACAAGAGGAAATTTCTGTGGGAAGTATGGCTACTTTCAAAAGACTCTTGGACATACATCTCAAGGATCAGATCATTAAGGGGTATGAGAGATTATTACGGCCATACACACCTACACAGGTTGAACTGAATGGGCTATTGTCTTTATTCAACCTCAACCTGTATGTAACAATGTAACTAACTATAAGTATTTGTAAGTTTAAAAGTCTCTCTCACCTCTGTGAACCTGAAGCGCATATGATGGCACATGATGTTAAATGTTGTATTTCCTTTTTCAGAAAAGTTATCCACATACGAGGCTGAAAATATTTTTGGGTAAAAGTAATAAGTAAAGCGAACAGGTAAGGCAAAGGTTAAGTTGTGGAATTCACCGTAGCGCAGAAGGATGTTCATGATGGTGCTGCTGGCTGTTTTGTGGGTCTTCAAAAAAAAGATGTTTCTCTTGGGCTGACAGGACCTTCTTCCTTTATTGAGCAGCATTTTCCAGAGGTTTGTTCTGTTTTCAGATCTTAAAACATAAGGATAATGTTTTTTTTCTGTGAGTACGCATTTTGATTTGTTATTGTAATTTTTACCTAAGCGCAAACATGTTACCAAATTGAAAGTCCAAAAAAAGGTATGTCAGTAAAGGAGAAAGTCAGTACTTCCCTCTCAAAACCCTCTTTCCCTGTCCTGCACCACTAAATATCCCTCCATTCTAACACATTACAGGACTTTTCACCTTCTTGTTCCCTGCTGCACTCATTGGTTCCCTATACCAGCCCCTATGTCACCATTGGACACAGTAGTTATGTAGGGGTTGGCGGGAGGAACTACATATCCCTGTGAAGAGCCAGGAGATCAACAATCCTGAAAGTGTCAATTTCCGAAGAAATTTTAGCTAGCGATTTCTCTTTATTGGAGAGGTATTCAGTGGTGTGGACAGCAGGAGAGGTAAGCATTTACTTTATTCTTCACAGGTACATATGTTATATAGACTTCCATTTTAGTCACAGAATAATTTTCAAGTATACCTGTATTTAAACTGCAGACATTCATATATTTACTGTGTAGCACCCCCCCCCCCCCTGATCACCGGCATCAGAGAGGGCTGATATTTCACCTCAAAGTGCAAGCTGCTAGGCATGGTGGGCTGTGAACAGTGTAGACAAATGGGTACCAGTTATGTTTAATGCTGAACAAAAATAGGTTTATTGCAAAGACAACAAAAATTCAGGGAGAGAAGGATAGGGCACAGGACACTCAAAAACAAGTAGGCTAGCATACTAGCAGACTCCTCAAACAAAAATGGAAAGGTTTACAGTAGTACAGAAAAAAAGGCCTTTAGGCTGTGCCTAGCGATCTGTACTTTTGTAGTAACAGCTGTTTCCTTTAGCAACAATAACTCACAGTAATGTGCAGGAATTGTCTGAATGAGGGCATCTTCACAGTATCCCTGGCTCTCCACAGTTCCCTGGTCTATGGCAGAGTGACTTCTGTTACTTCATCTCGGGTCTCCATCCTTTCCTTCATGAAAGCATACAGGTCCTCGATTTTTAGAGCCTGGAGTACATGGCTAGGCCTTAAGCTTCAGGCCTATCCAGCACAGCAGTTCCTTAAACACCTACACCAGACCAAAGTCTGGGTAGGATGACCCTGATCACTTGACCTCCAACAATATGTATACTCTCTCCCAGCATGCAACAGTAGAAGAACACTCCTACTGGTTGGCTAAGAGAAGTATGCATATTCATAACCCAGTTTACCTGCAGCTCATCATACTACAGCTACATTGAACTTAGGAGAAAACCCACATGATCATAAAGACTACAAATTAGCCAGGTTACCTACAACCCAGCACAGCTAAATGTAATGTAGCCCCTCTTTAGGACAGGATGGCTACAACCGTATATATCAACAAGCAGCGAATGAGTTTACAAACAAGCTTTCACTGATCTCTGCAGGATATGTAAAGCTATTCATTAAATTTTACAGCAGAAGCACTGTGGTCATTACCTAATGGCCTGAATACACGATTAGAATATCGCCCGATCATGAAAAAGTGTTCGTTGATCGAAAACGTTCCCAACATGCATGGGCCGAATATTGCCGACCGTTGACCGCCGACCATCGAAACAGTGTTCGTCAGTCAAGTATTTCCGGTCATGCGTGATAAGGTTCTACAGATTTCAAATGAACGACCTTAACACCAACGTATAGAATATCGTTCATTTGCAAACGAGACAACAGAATTTTTCGTTTTTTTTCAAACGTTATTTTTCGTTCACAATATCGATATCGGTCATTGATGGCTGGACATTAACTAGTAGAATATCGGCCGATCGTTTGCTGAACGGAAGTTTTCGGCCGATTTTCTTATCGTGTATTCCAGCCTTAAGCCAGCTCAGCCCACCCTGCTTTTTTCTTCCAACAGTGCTTCAGTTTTCCAGCCTTCTAACCTTGAATGTAAACACAGAGCAGGTACTCTTTGTGTGCATGTAAATCAATAATTAATTGCTAGAGAGACTAGGAGGACTTAGCGCAAGCAAACTCTTGACTTCAAGGAGAATACCTTAAAAAGCTACTAGACACAGGACTACAAGCAAATCCAAAGAAATAGGAAGGCACTCTTACCAGCCAATTAAAGAGACTCTGTCACTTTGCCCTAAATGAGTCTCTTTAAATCTCTCTCCCTAATCCCGTTATGCTCATCTTTCATGAACTCTGTCAATCAGTTGTCTTATTGGCACTGCCACAAAATAGTGAGACTGTGAACCTCGCGCTTATGGAGTGTGTAAATACCATATGTTGTGTTTGTCTTAAAATTAGCTGCCTGCTGCAAGAAAAAAGTGCTAGTGCTTTTTGAGAGTTTAGGTCAGTGTTTGCAGCGCTGCTAGAAATTGTCTGAATACAATGTATTCATATAAGTTCATCTGTGCTATTTAGTTGCTACTAATCTCAATATTACTGTGCAAATTATACTGTGCAATATCTGTGCAAAAGAGCAATAAAAATGTGCAAGTAATGCAATATAAAAATCATATAATAAAGTGCAAGCTCAGTGCATAAAAAAGTCCATATAACAGTCCTTCAGAGGAAAACAGATGCTTGGTGCTCGTTCCGTACTGCTTTGGGGTGTCCCCCCTACCTCTCGGCCAATGGCTAGACGAGCTACAGATGACGCTGTGTCCACAGCGAAACGCGTCTAGCCATTGGCCGAGAGGTAGCCACGTGATTTCCGGTCGGTGAAGCGCACGCTGTGGGAGCAGCTAAACCACCGCACCGTGTATAGGATATATGATACAGGCTTTTATTTATACTATGTTTGATACCTGGGATTACTCTATCTTGAGAAAGGATCGCTTCCAACAACAGCACAACAGCCCTACAGGAGCCAAAGGAACTCAGTGTCAGCACTTTCTGCCTCAATCAAACCACATTGTAGATACCCAAGGGGGGACACCCCAAAGCAGTACGGAACAAGCACCAAGCATCTGTTTTCCTCTAAAGAACTGTTATATGGACTTTTTTATGCACTGAGCTTGCACTTTATTATATGATTTTTATATTGCATTACTTGCACATTTTTATTGCTCTTTTGCACAGATATTGCACAGTATAATTTGCACAGTAATATTGAGATTAGTAGCAAATAAATAGCACAGATGAACTTATATGAATACATTGTATTCAGACAATTTCTAGCAGCGCTGCAAACACTGACCTAAACTGCCGCAAAATACCCAGCATGACCTCCAGCGTGCAGTGCTTGACCCTAAGCAGCCAATTGTCATGTGACAGAGGGAATGTATCATCAACCCTGTGTGAGCTCTGGAATCATCCAATACAGAGCTTACCCATGGTTGGAACTGTGGAGGAAGCAAGCTGCAGAAAATGTGAATATAATTGGGTCAGAGGGAATTTAAAGGGATTCTTTTTAGAACTTTACAAAAATATTTAAAATAACTGTTAATGTTAGAACCATGTCACTAAGGCTCCATTCACACCTGGGTGTATCGTTTTCAGAGGTTTTTTTGGGGGCTTTTTTCCAGGTTTTTTTGGGGGGGGTTTTACTGGCCTTTTTCAAGCATTTTCAGGCTTTTTTTAGGTGTTTTTTGCAGGTGTTTGGAGGCAGGCATTGACATCTAACAAAAACACTTGTAATCTGCCAAAAAAGAAGCTCATGTACTTTTTTAAGCTTCAGGCGTTTTGCTTCAGGTGACAAAATGCTCAGATGTAAACAGGGGCCATTGAAATGAATGGGATTTTGCTTGTTGGGCGTTTTGAGACTTCAGAGATAAGCGTTTTACGAACTGGAATACGCTCAGGTGTGAACAGGGCCTTAGACCTTTAACAACTGCAATGGACACCTGCAAACAATTTGTGGAGTCTTGTTATAATTTGCCAGCATCTGATATTATTCATCTTGCATTTTACTAGTAATGGCCAGCTTGGAAATTTAGATCATCATAATTATGGCCCCTGACTTGTCCAGAGTAGGAATGAGGTTGGGGCTGGGGTTCTCTGCTACCATGGATTTGAGGTGAATTCTGTGGGTTTGAGATTTGTGGTCCTAATAAACATTGGTACAGATTCAGCTGGGAGATTTTGTTAAGCCATAGAGCACTGCATGGCCTTTAAACTATGAGCCCTAGAAGTGCCAATACGGGGGCTTTTGGATAAGCCAGCTTTGTCACTATAATGGGGGGGGGGGTTACAGAGCAGCCATGGTGTCAGTAAACTAGAAGCTAAGGTAGGGAAAGCATAGAGAAAGCTGACAAACTGCATAGGTAGAGGTTAGGGTCAGTTGTTATCCTTGGGCAACCAACCTATTTTTTAATTGTTAATATTTTTAGAGACTATTTTGTCTTTTGTTTTATTTTTTGTTGATGTCAGCAATCACTTTTAGCTGCTGTCCCATCCACGACAACTTTTGCTGCAAGGCTTCCATGGAAAAAATGTGCTTTTGTTTCATGGGTTTTTTTTTTTATTATTTCATATTGATTGGGCATATTTTTTTTACACACAAATAGAGATTTCTTTTGGTTGTATTTATTTACCACTGGGGTTTTTTATTTTTTGCGCTATAAATAAAAAAAAAGACTGAAAGTTTTGTAAAAAAAAAAAAAAATGTTTGTTCATTTCTGTTATAAAATTTAGCAAATTAGTGATTTTTCTTCATAAATTTTGGCCAAAAGTCATACTGCTACATATCAGTGCCATTGGCTCCTGCTGCTGCCAATCAAATCCTGTGATGCGGGATGCGGGGACGGGGCTATGTAATGATAGGAAGCAACTTCCTGTGGTGGTGCACCAAGATGAGGAGGAGGCAGGAATGCCAGTGGGGGACCCTAGGAGGCCCAAGGAAACCGATTATAGAAGGGGACTTATAACTGACCTATATGCCAATTTCTTACCTACCCCTCAACATCCCCACCGACATATGTGACCATGTGGGAAAGAGACCTTGATATTATGCTAGAACCAGCTGACTGCTCACACATCTGGCAGGCCACCAAATCGGCTTCCCCCAACATTGTAGCCCTGGAAACCAACTATAAGGTGCTCACCAGATGGTATCTAGTCCCCACCAGGATCTCCAAATTCTTCCCCCAATGTCCCCTGCACTGTTTTAAGGGCTGTCAGGCACCAGGAACCCACGTTCATATCTGGTGGGAATGTCCCATAGTGGACACTGGCACGCAGTATTCCAAATCCTATCGACTCTCTTTGACATGCCCTTACCTTCTGACTCACTTGTGACTCTCCTGAACAACCGACCGTCGGCTGTGACCCATCGCCAATTTAAACTCTTACTCTTCATCACCACAGCAGCTAAACAAACCATTGAGAAAGTATGGAAATCTCCCTCCCTAAATATTCTAGCAATGAAACACAGAATCACTTAAGCAATTACCCACGCTAAAACTGACGTTGTAATTCTAGACAAGGTTGCCCTCCTTTCTTTCTCTCTCATTCCATAGCCTTAAGCCACCCTTTGCTTTGCTTTCACTTTCTCTCTCCATCTACACCCACCCCCAGTGGTCCCTGAGAATTCTTTCCTATGTCACACCCTACTCATATGGGCAAATAAAACACCCTCCCCCTACTTTTCAGTTACATGTCCACTGACGGATTTTGATGGTGACCCTCAGGCTTCCCCCTTAGATGTACTCGGAGGTACCCTGATGTGGTTATTACCATCCTTCTTTCACCTCCCCCTCTGAAATGCCTAATTGTACCTCTATAGGTTGTTCTCACTTCTGAATTTATTTTTTTCTCCTTATTCCGACTATACTGTGTAACCTATCCTCCTCCCACTAGAGGGTCCACCCTCCTATGTCAGCCACAGTTTAATCCTACAAGCCTGGCCAAGGCCCCTTTCTTGTTGTTTTTTTTTTTTATTTTATGTACTAAATTATGATGACATATTCTGTGGCGCAATATTGTACATGTATCTAACCTTTTTCTGACTCCAGTGTATCGATGTACAATAAACTATTTTAACAAGAAAACATCTAATAAAGTATATCTTATTTCAAATTTGTCTGCAACAGTAAAAACACACTTTAGATCACACAGAGATTAGTGGGAGCTGTTTTTGGCTTTTAACTTTACTTAACTGTACATGTCTTCGCAGTAAATATTTATCTGATGAATTATATTAGAGCTCCACACTTATTTGGTTTGTTTATAAATCCACTTACCTGTCTGGGACTTTGAAACACCAAATCTGTAGAATTAGGAGCATTGTACCAGTTACAATGAGAACAGCACCTACACTTTTCAGATGCAGAATATTGCTGTAGAAATAATATAAATAATATATTTATTTAGGCTTTGTGGCAATTATAATCACATAGAGTAAATGTCAGAAGGAATGAACCAGTTATTTCCTGTCACATGACCTTGACCTATCCACAAGTTTTTTCTGCAGCAATCTACAGAGAACACCTCAAAGGGAATATATTACATGCCCCATGCTAGGAAGTATTTCCATCAAAATAATATGGTTTACAGAAGATATATATATTATATATAGATCAACTTTAAAGAATTACTAATACTTTTCAGGAAATATAATTCAGGTCCTTCTTGTAATTTTTTTCCAGGAAAACTAGCCTTCAACATCAGATGGTCTTTAGACATACAAGATTAAGGTGACTACCAAAATTTCAGATTGCCTATACATTAAATTGTCTCTGGTGGTGAATAGAAAGAGAGCCATCGGACATCCCAGAGGTGGTCTAATCTAAAAAAAATGCAATCCAACTGATTACTAGTTTTCTGGTCAGCTGTGGTCTAAAACTAGCTACATTAGGGGACAATTATGTCATGTGTTTGGATAGCCCAGTGTTTCTCAACTCCGGTCCTCAGGGCACACTAACAGGCCAGGTTTGCAAGAAAACTGAAATACATCACAGGTGATATCATTTACTGCTCAGTGATTGCAGTATTCTAGTCTGCATCTCCCCAAGGTAATACTTAAAATCTGGCCTGTTAGTGTGCCCTGAGGACCGGAGTTGAGAAACACTGGGATAGCCTATGGGAAAATGTACTAAAGGTGTGACTTTCCATTAGATCCTAGATACTAGGTACATCTGCAGAGTGCCTCCAAAACCTTTAGAAAGATGGAGACTTTAATAGTATAGGAGGAGGAGGCATATCCCCTTCAACGCACACAGCAGTGGTAGTTGTCTAAAAAACCCATCAATAGGCTTAAGCACAGTTTATACAAGGGGCTGAGAGTATGCCTAAGTCTTTACCAATACCAAGTACCAAGAAAGTCTGTATTTCCATAGGAACTTCTGTAGGACCACAGGCCCAGGCAAGGACTGGTACATTATTGCTCTGATATGCTATAATAAAGTATACTATTCAGCCAAAGATAGGTTTATACTAGTGATCGACCGATATCAGTTTTTTGTTGCCAATACCGATACCGATATTTTGGAGATCGCATATCGGTATTGGCCGATATTGGCCGATATATTGTGCATTTCAAATTTTGCAAAATAAACACAAACTTCGACACAAATCTGTTACTGAACATGCTAATCTTTATTTTAACATTAAGGGCTTGTTCTTCACACCTTAACTGCATGAAAACTGATAGGAAAAGTGAACTTGCAGGGACATCAGTTTCACATCATCTGATTGTGCATTAATGCATAATAAACTGCTGCAGCAGTGCACTCACTTACTGCTGTCAGGTAAACTCCAACAGTTTGGCTAATCAGCGAACTCGCGCATTGGCGCGAATACGCATGCGCGGCCAACTCCGGGCAAGATCAACTAAGAACGTGCGTGCGCCAATGAGCACACACACACGCAGGACGTGACGGCGCTTGGCGCCAAACGGCCTATTTAAACTCAGCAATGACAGGCACTAGTTGCTGGATGATCTTCAGCTCCCTGTGTCCCTTGTGCCTTGTTTTTGCCTTTATCTTGGATTTCCTGTTGCCGACCCGGATTGCTTGACCATCGACTCTTCTTGATACCTCTGGCTTTTGACCCTTTGGCTTGTCCCTGGACTTTCCCTGTTTTCTCCAGTGTCTGACCCGGCTTGGCTATTGACTCCACTTTACCAGTCTCCTGTGGGCTATCCAACTTACCTTGTTCCTGCAGCACACCTGCCTGGCTTGTCAAGTGTTCCAGATCCGCCTTGGACCTATCACCCATTGGCCTCAACCACCATCTGGCCATCCCAGCCGGCAACCCGTGCTACTTCGGGCACAGCACTCCCTGTCTCACCTCCAGGGGTGTTCTGCACCTAGCCGCAAGGGGAGCCCTCTCTACACTCCGGCTTCAGATCAGGTACGTGACACTGCAATAATTTAAAATCCCTACTGCAGTGCAGTCAGTGCAAAACTGCTAGAAAAAAAGCTAGGCAACAGCTAGACAGTGGATTGGACTGGAGTCAGTGGACTACTGCTGCAGTAGGGCACTCACTGCAACTACTACAGTCAGTTCAAAACTGCTAGAAAAAAAGCTAGGCAACAGCTAGACAGTGGATTGGACTGGAGTCAGTGAACTACCGCTGCAGTAGGGCACTCACTGCAACTACTGCAGTCAGTGCAAAACTGCTAGAAAAAAGCTAGACAAAAGCTACACAGTGGATTGCAGTAAACACTACTACTACACTTTTCAATAATCCCAGTTAAGTAGAACAATATTTTACTGAAGAAAGCAGAACATTTCAGCATGTCCATGGTCACCTGTTAAACGGCTTCTGTTTTGTTCATATTATGCTGCCACTTCATTAACATGTTTAGGAGGAGAGGAGGACAAAGGAGTGAGAGAGGTATCTTCTAGCCTGGGAAGCAAGTCTTTTGTAGGGTGTCTCATTTTCTTTCCACCACTGAAGAGGATCACTACTTCTGTCAATTACTGGTTCCTGAAGATGAAGTTCATCATCCCTGGCTCATTGCAGATTCAGAAGAAATTGAATCCTCCACATGAGGCCCCAAGAAAACACTGAAAATGTCCTGATCAATTCGACCACGATGAAGATGATTCTCTTCTGTTCATTGACTTATTTTTGGACATTTTTCTGTTTTTGCAGCATGCTGCTCTTTCAGATTATAAAAATGATGTTCTGGACTTGTCTTTTCGGCAGGAACCTCCTGCGCCTCCTGTTGAATATCTTCTGTCAGCCATTGTTTTGCCTTAGCCACTACATCATCAGAAGAGAAAGCATGGTTCTTGTATTGAGGATTCAAAAGACTTGCAAGCACAACATTTTTAATCTCTTCATGATTCTCAAAACATATATCAATCAAAGCTCTTTGGCTTGACAGACCATCATTTGAAAGTTGGAGGGTGTTGTGTGCCATGACACTGATAGAACATAGAAACATAGAATGTGTCGGCAGATAAGAACCATTTGGCCCATTTAGTCTGCCCAATATATCTGAATCCTATGAATAGTCCCTGGCCCTATCTTATATGAAGGATAGCCTTATGCCTATCCCATGCATGCTTAAACTCCTTCACTGTATTTGCAGCTACCACTTCTGCAGGAAGGTTATTCCATGCATCCACTACTCTCTCAGTAAAGTAATACTTCCTCATGATGTCTGATATATCAGCAAGCCTCATTCCTTTCCACATGTTTGCTCCACTGTCTCAAAGTAGCACAAGCATCACTCGGTCTTTGTTGATTCCCCAGTCTTCAAGCATGCCTAGAAACATTTCTCCACTGTACTCAGTGTGGGATCCTTGCATCACTTTTGTATTCAACACCAATTGCCTTTTTGTCCATCCGCTGTCAATGAAGTGGCATGTAAGAATCATTAGTGACTTTGACTCTGTTTGTCCTGATGACCAGCAGTCAGTCATGAATAAGAGTGAGTTGCCGGCATTCTCTGGTTGCAGCATAGCCTTTACTTTCTCAACGACCTTTTGGAGAATCTTTCCCAGCATTTTGGTTCGATAATACTTCTCACTCTTCGGTGTGTAACTTGGCCCAAGTATGGACATCAACCGCTTAAATCCTGAGTCAGACGCCATTGTAAATGGCTGGTTATCAGTGACAATCATCTCTGTGATTACTCTGTCCAGCAGTTAGGATCTTCTATCTCAATCTAGACAGTTACACCTGTTTTTTTTTTTTTTTAGAAACATATCTGTTATTGTTGCCTGGGATAATGTAGGAGGTATTTCAAAATCATTTTGTTTTTTCTGTGCTGCATGATATAATTGATTATGATGAACTCTTAGATGGGCCCAGAGATTTGACACATTTTTGTTTTTTGCAGTTACTGATCCCATGCTTATATTGTTTGTGCATGTGTTGCACACTGCTGCTTTTCCTGGAGATGGTTGAGACGAGAAATAGTCCCAGACCACACTTTTACTTTTTCTGTCCTCATCCATCTCCAAAATGGCTGGCTGGCTGGCTGCTGGCCTGGCACCCTGCTGTGGGTGGCTTGCTGGCACCCTGTTGGGGGTCAGTCGGTGGCTGACGCCTAGCAGTGTGGGTGGCTGGCTGGCACTCTGTTGTGGGTCAGTGGCTGACGTCTGACAGTGTGGGTGGCTTGCTGGCACCCTGTTGTGGGTCTGTAGCTGACTCCTGGCAGTGTGGGTGGCTTGCTTTCTGGCACCATATTGTGGAGTGGCTGGCTGCTGTCACCTTGTTGTGGGTCAGTGGCTGATGCCTGGCAGTGTGGATGGCTTGCTGGCACCCTGTTGTGGGTCGGTGGCTGACGCCTGACAATGTGGGTGGGTTGCTGGCGCCCTGTTGTGGGTCAATGGCTTACTCCTGGCAGTGTGGGTGGCTGGCTAGCACCCTGTTGTGGGTTGGTGGCTGATGCCTGGCACTGTGGGTGGCTTGCTGGCACCCTGTTGTGGGTTGGTGGCTGATGCCTGGCAGTGTGGGTGGCTTGCTGGCACCCTGTTGTGGGGTGGCTGGCTGCTGTCACCCTTTTGTGGGTCGGTAGCTGACGCCTGGCAGTGTGGGTGGCTGGCTGGCACCCTGTTGTGGGTGGCTGGCTTGCTGGAACACTGTGGTGGGTGGCTGGCTTGGTGTCACCCTGTTGTGGGTTGATGGCTTGCTGGAACACTGTGGTGGGTGGCTGGCTTAGTGTCACCCTGTTGTGGGTGGTTGCTTGCTGGAACACTGTGGTGGGTGGCTGGCTTGGTGTCACCCTGTTGTAGGTGGCTTGCTTGCTGGAACACTGTGGTGGGTGGCTGGCTTGGTGTCACCCTGTTTTGGGTGGCTGGCTTGCTGGAACACTGTGGTGGGTGGCGGTCTGGCTTGCTTGAACACTGTAGTAGGTGGCTGGCTTGGTGTCATCCTGTTGTGGGTGGCTGGCTGGCTTGCTGGAACACTGTGGTGGGTGGCTGGCTTGGTGTCACCCTGTTGTGGGTGGGTGGCTGGCTTGTTGGAACACTGTGGTGGGTGGCTGGCTTGGTGTCACCCTGTTGTGGGTGACTTGCTTGCTGGAACACTGTGGTGGGTGGCTGGCTTGGTGTCACCCTGTTGTGGGTGGCTGGCTTGCTGGAACACTGTGGTGGGTGGCTGGCTTGCTAGAACACTGTGGTGGGTGGCTGACTGGCTTGCTGGAAAACTGTGGTGGGTGGCTGGCTTGGTGTCACCCTGTTGTGGGTGGCTGGCTTGCTGGAACACTGTGGTGGGTGGGTGGCTGGCTGGCTGGCTGGCTGGCTTGCTGGAACACTGTGGTGGATGGCTGGCTTGGGGTCACCCTGTTGTGGGTGGCTGGCTTGGTGTCATTCACCCTGGCCTTTTGTGTGTGGCTGGCTTGCTGGAACACTGTGTGGTGGCGGGTGGCTGGCTTGGTGTCATCTGGGTGGCTGGTTTGCTGGAACCCTGTTGTGGGGTGAGTGGCTAGCTGCTGGCACCCTGTTGTGGGTTGGGTGTCTGGATACTGGCCTGGCACTCTGCTCTGTTGTGGGTCGGATGGCTGGCGGCTGGCACCCTGTGGTAGGTGGCTGAGGCCACCTACCACAGGGTGCCAACACCATGAGCACTGTGACCAGGCTGGCTGCACACGAGGCTGTCATAGGCATGGGAGTAAGACTTAGAAGGCAGAACCTGTGCAGCGCGCGGTAAAATGACGTCATGTATGCACCATGCAGGCATGGGAGGCAGTCTTAGAAGGCAGAACTGCCTTATTAAAGGCTTACCTATAGGTACAACTTCCATAGAGGGTTTACAACCTCTTTAATAAATATTTATCCAGGTTTCCCTTTCTTGCACCCAGTTTTGGTTGTTCAATGACCCAAAACTTGAGTTGCTGTGGTTCCTTACTATGCACCTGTCGCATATGTTTAGCCAAGGTTCTATTTCTATTGAGTCTTGCCCACATATATTTTGGGGCACGGACACTTGACTGCGTACATCACTCCTTCTGAGCTGCAATTGAAAAATGATTTCTATTGGATCATTGTGTCATCCTTTTGGTTTACAAATTCCTTAGTTGTCGGGATTTATGTGCATGCCTTGCATATCTCTTTGATTTTTTTCCCCCTCCTTTATGTAATTAAAGGATTCTGGGGAAGGACACCATGCAGGTCCTTGATGTCATGTAAGATATTCTAATATCGTTTGAAAATTTACATTGAAAATCTAACCCGACTGATTAGAATATGAGCCAATGATTCGAAACATAGAATGTGTCGGCAGATAAGAACCATTTGGCCCATCTAGTCTGCCCAATATATCTGAATCCTATGAATAGTCCCTGGCCCTATCTTATATGAAGGATAGCCTTATGCCTATCCCATGCATGCTTAAACTCCTTCACTGTATTTGCAGCTACCACTTCTGCAGGAAGGTTATTCCATGCATCCACTACTCTCTCAGTAAAGTAATACTTCCTCATATTACTTTTAAACCTTTGCCCCTCTAATTTAAAACTGTGTCCTCTTGTGGTAGTTTTTCTTCTTTTAAATATGCTCTCCTCCTTTACCGAGTTGATTCCCTTTATGTATTTAAAAGTTTCTATCATATCCCCTCTGTCTCTTCTTTCTTCCAAGCTATACATGTTAAGGTCCTTTAACCTTTCCTGGTAAGTTTTTTCCTGCAATCCATGTACTAGTTTAGTAGCTCTTCTCTGAACTCTCTCTAGAGTATCTGGAGATATGGCCTCCAGTACTGCGCACAATACTCCACGTGAGGTCTCACCAGTGTTCTGTACAGCGGCATAAGCACTTCTCTCTTTCTACTGCTTATACCTCTCCCTATACATCCAAGCATTCTGCTGGCATTTCGTGCTGCTCTATTACATTGTCTTCCCACCTTTAAGTCTTCTGAAATAATTACTCCTAAATCCCTTTCCTCAGATACTGAGGTCAGGACTGTGTCAAATATTCGATATTCTGCCCTTGGGTTTTTATGCCCCAGGTGCATTATCTTGCACTTATCCACATTAAATTTCAGTTGCCAGAGTTCTGACCATTCTTCTAGTTTTCCTAAATCCTTTTCCATTTGGCGTTTCCCTCCAGGAACATCAACCCTGTTACATATCTTTGTGTCGAAGACCTGCCTGTGTGTCCCTTTTCTTTTGTTTGTCAACCAAAAAACTTTCTCTTGGGATGTCTTTTACCTTTTGATATGATCTTTTAAGGTCATGCATTTTTATAACCCCTCCGTGAAAACCATTCCATTAGCAAGGAGCTCTCTGTCTGGAAAGCCTGCTCCGTTGAGCAATTTTGTTTGGCTCACATAAATTGGCCAGTGGGTATACCCTTTTTAAGGGATGCTGGGTGGTTGCTGTCCCAGTGGAGTAGGGCATTTGTGGATGTTGATTTCCGATATATTGTTGTCTGAATTGAGTCCTGGGCATCCCTTCTAAATGACAGATCTAAAATATTGATACTGATGTAATGGATCTTACGCGTAAAGTACATGCCAATCTCATTCTCATTCAGACAATTCACAAACTACACAAAAGTTTTTTTTCTGGCCCTTCAACAAGATGTATATATCATCTATAACGCATACCCAGAGAAGGATCCTTGATGTATAATTATCCATAGCTTCACTGAATACCAAAGTGCACTCCCACCAGCCCAAAGATAGGTTGGCATACGTTGGCGTACATGCAGTGCCCATGGCAGTGCACTTCTGCTTCTTATATATTTTTCCATCAAATAGAAAGAAGTTGTGTTCCAGTCTGAACTTAATAGTTCCAGAAAACAACTCCTCCCGCATCCAAAAAGAATCTGCATGCCTGTAAGCCCAAATTGTGTCCGATATTGCTGTATAGGGCTTCAACATCCAGGTTCGCTAGCATGTATCCAAGACTATGTCAGCTTGTTCACAAAGTCCCTTGTGTCTCCTTAATATAGGATGTTAATTTGTGGACGCATGACAAAGTCTATATATTTTCTAGCTCCTTCTGTCAGTTTGTCGTTGCCGGATACAATTGGATGACCCGGAGGTCTGCCCTGCTGTTTGTGCACTTTAGGGAGAGCGTAGAAGGTTGCTATAGTAGGGTAATTATTGATAATAAAAGCATGTTCATCCATGGAAAGTATGCCTCTCTATCAATTGCTCTTTTAACCTCCCTAGCGGTATTCCCGAGTGTGGCTTGGGGTTAATATTCAGTGCCAAAAGCGGTAACCCCGAGCCACACTCAGGATTACCCCAGAATGAAACTCACCTTCTCTGCGATCCTCTGCTGTCCTTACCAGCCTTCCTCCAGCCTTCCTCCAGCCATTCTCCAGCTGTGTGTTAGGCCAAAGCCGTTACCTGTTTTCCGGTTCCCTTCCCTGCGAGCGCCGCGTCGCAGGTGGGTGAAACCGGCAGGAGATTTAAAAAAGAAAAAAAATTACATGATACAGAACTGTTAGGATTACAATTTTGTATTATGCCTTTCCACCTGGTGGCTTTTCCAGTGCCCTGCCTGTACTTTTTGCAGTACTTTGTGCCTGGAAAATTGAGAACGTCCATAGCGTCCAAAAAGCGTTCTTTTAGCTCAAAAACGCTTTTGTACGAACTGGAAAACAGCGATGGTGAATCAGAAATATTTGAAGAACTGAGCGATAGCGATTCGTGGGAAAATTCGTTATTGTATCTTAGTTATATGAGTTATTCCTAAGAATTACAGGCCTAAAATATAAAACAACATATTTCAATGCAAAACAATGTACCACTTTTAGCACAAAAATTCTGACATAATCAGACCGCCAGGGAGGTTAAAAATACCTCTCAGTTCTTCTAGGTATTCTGGTGTGGGATCTTTTAATAACACTTCATAATTAACTTCATTACTCAAGATGTCATGACACATCTTGAGGTAGAAGTGTCTCTCTATCAGGACAATGTTTACACCCTTGTCTGCTAGCTTAAACACCAGTGACTTATTATTTCGCAATTCTTATAGAGCTTTCCATTCTGCAAAACGATGAATTAAAGGATTTTTGCCTGCCTCCCCTCTTTTCCTACAGTTACTGTAAGTCCCTCTCAACTAGTTTGACAAAAAGCTGAATGTGACTTCCCTGTGGGAATGGAAGAGTATAGATACTACTAGTTTTAAATGGGGAGAAGGGGGGCCCACTACATCACTACTTCCTCCCTCACATTCCTTTTGTAGTGACTCCAACAGTCTCAATGCCTCAATATCCTTTGCTGTCATATCATTAGTTTGCTGGATCGGTTTATCCTCATACTCTTTTCTTAGTGCTAGTTTCCTGGCAAATAGATTTAAATCCTTTACCCATTCGAATAAATCAAAATCCTGAGTGGGTACAAATGATATGCCTCTTTTAAGCGCCGCCAAATGCGCTTTTGTAAGTCTCAAATGAGACAGAAAATAAACCTGCAAATCAACCTTGGTGGATGTTGATGGATCTATTTTTGTTTGCTGCACCCCCCTCTTGGTTCCCGTGTATCTCCATTTTTCCAGATTCCTCAGATGTTGTGGTTGTCCTAAAAAATGATCATCTCTATTTCTTGGGGGTCTTGTTTTGCCCCTCCTACCTAGACCTCTGAATTGGGGTTTGTTTATAGCAGGGATGTGACTCCTTGGAGTCACTAGGTCACTCCATCCCACCCTCTGTGCCTGAATTCTCAGACTCACAAGTGGTCTCTGAGTCTGAACTGTAGGCGGGTTGTGGGATCCCCCCCCCCTCCATTTTCCAAGCTTAGTTATAGGCCCTCCCATTCCCAAAGTCTTCGGAATCCCTAATAATTTTTTTGTGTTTTTTCACTCTAATTAACTCTTTACGTTTTTAACCCTGTCTTTGTAATTTCTCTTCCAGTTTCTTAAACTCTGGATAATCTTTATATTGGAGGATATTGGTCTGTTCGGCTTTCAGTTGGGCATTCAGCTCATCTGACTGGGATTTCTCAAAATCTAACAGATATTGCATCATTCTGAAAGTATTATCAGTTTGTAATTTGTCCCAGCCTGCCATGAATTCTGGATTTTCAGTGTGGGTATGAGGCCCGATCAAATTCTCAGACCACGGACCGTGATTTGCTTCTTTATATACATGTCCAAGCTTGCCACCTCTCACTAGCATCTTTATATCTTTTATAGGCTCGCTGTGTGCGTCTGAATGTCTCATGAATATTTGTTTCTTTTGGCACAGCAAGTGCCTCATTTGAAAATACTTGGCTGGCTTCCAGACAGAGTGACTCAAAGTAAATTCCTTTCTCAGGGAAGCCTGCCAGTTTGAGATATCTGGCCCAGGTAGAGGCTTAAGCCCCGGTTCACACTTATGCGACTGCGGGAAGGCTGCGAATCTGCAGCCTGTTCCCGCATCGCACACGCACCCCCGGCAGTTCACACTGCCATATGCGATATGCTGGGGGTGTCAATGTAATCTTAACGACACCCCCAGTTTGATCGCATATCGCAGTGCGATCGTGCAGTTCGCACAGGATCGGATCGCACAAGTGTGAACCGCTGTGCGATCCGATCCTGATGCGGCTGCCAAAAAGGGTCCCTGTGCGTGTTTGGTGCGGCTGAGGTGCGAATTTAGCCATACAAACTGTATGGCTAAACTCGCACCGCACAGCTGATCGCATGTAATGTCGGAGCAGTGCGCTTCGACATTACATGCGAACCCCGCACACGCACAAGTGTGAACCGGGGCTAAAACAAATGCAAAAAAATTATAATCAACACAGACTAATACCTGAAGTTTAGCAAAAAATACCAGACTGGCAACAAACTGAAGCTACACTGAACAAAGGATGCATTCCCTTACGTACCATAAACCATAGGTATTTAAATTATAACTTTTATTCATACCTGTAAAACATTGTCTGGACTGTATACATGTACAATAAGGGAAGGTTCAGTGTAGCTTCAGTTCAGTGTAGCTTCAGTTTGTTGCCAGTCTGGTATTTTTTGCTAAACTCCAGATATTAGTCTGTGTTGACTAACTTTCAGGTGCCAGACACCTTGCAATCACCTTCTATGGGTACCCAGCTGAGGAATACTTACAGATACCCACAGTCGGGGTATAAGTTTAGAGTGCACTCAAGAACATTATTATTGCATTAGCTGGGTCTATCCATGCTCACTGCTAATTACCTTATTTCAATTTTTATTTGACATTTCTACAGTTCACTTGTTTCATACTGTAATAAGGCAGTTCAATGGACCTAATTCTGCCTCTTAAAGAGTTATATTGTTTGATGCCAATTTACCCATTCATTATAGTACAGTTTCTTAATCTACCATGTGGTGGTCTGTGGTCTATTTTCTGTGCATTGTTTTAAAGTGGAAGCTCATTACTGCTTTAGTCACACAGGTGTGAGCAAGGCTCATGTCACAGCCAGGTGTGTCAGTGGGGAACATGCCGTTTACTGAGTCACGGCAGAATAGAGAATACTTCATCGCCGGCAAATCCTGCAGGGGTAAGCTCTACACTATAATGCACACAGCGTTATGTGGCTTTATAGAACACTGCAAGAGAAAGAAGCCGCCTATTGATTAGAGCAGTGTTTCTTAATCTTTTTTCAGTAAAGGCACCCTTTAAAAATGATGGAGAATCTCGAGGCACCCTTTTAAAATTATGGACAGTCTCGAGGCACCCCATTCTAAAATGTAAAAACGATTCTAATAGTTTTACAAATTGCAGCAACCTCCACAAGTTCAAGTAGGACACCCAACGTTAGAGGTGATTTATTCTTCCAAAGCAAATACACTTTTGCAAACTGGTACTGACTAGTATTTCAATGTTTCTCCATCACTCAGCTAATGTGACCCCACCATTTATAAAGAGGGGCAGAGGAGGGTCATTTAAAGATGCTATGCAGGCAACTGGGATCTTTCTTATTAACTGATGATGCCATTGGTCATTAGGACGCCGGCAGCTAGAAGGCTGTAATGGTGCACAATGAAAACCTGTGACAGTTTAACTAAAAAGCAACCTTCATCCACATGCCAGCTTATATTCAAATTTTGGACAATTTTCAAGTATTTTGCCAAAGCACCCCCTGAAGAAACCTCAAGGCACCCCAGGGTTTCTTTGCACCCTGATTGAAAAAAGGCTGCATTAGAGTGTTTAAATCAGCTTCTGAAAGTGCTTTAAAAAGAAGGGTTCAAAATAATTTTAATTGACATATGTAGGCATCATGATTACTTAGCAGGCTGGAGGCAGAGAAGTTAAACATAAAGGCACAAACCAGAATCTCAATCAGGAAGTGTATAACCTGTCTGACAATGCAGTGTGTCAGAGGTGCATAAATCACAGTTCCACAAGAAGGAACTGTTCGACCCGAGTTACAATGTGATTGAAGTTTTAAGATAAACTAAGCTGATAAAAGAATATTAAAGGAAATAAAAGAGGTAAAAACATTTCTTCAGATTGTCATTATGTTATAGTATGTCTGAACTAACTTTGAAGCAGAGAAATGTATTTGAAAAATAATGCAAAATAACATTAAAGTCAGCCTTTAAGAGGGTTGGCAAAGTTTCAGAATGATCATTAATATTGGCAAAAAAATGGTAAATGTTCTTTGTAAACTAAATAAAAAACATCCTTCTACCCATTAAAATCTTTGATCTGCCTGACTCCTCCAAGGTTTTGTTGCTAATCACACCAGATTTAAAAAAAAAAAAACAAAACATGTCATTAGAAGATCTAGAGTCATATTTGTTGCATTTTGGAAGTTTTTGCTGTGTTTATGTGAAGAAAAGTATATTTTATCAGTTGGATTATATAGAAATGTCTAATTAGTGTCCAATAGTTGGGGGCAAGTCTTTGATGTAAGACCACAAAGACTGCTAGTAATGTCCATAAGGAAAAAGACCAGTAAAATGATTGGCTATTTCTGAAATTAAAAGGTGGGCAAGGGTGGTCTTATTACAAATTAATTATATGATATGATTTAATGTTATTGTAATCAGTGAAGAACATAGCTTCCAGATTAGAGGAATGATGATCATGAAGACCCACAAAGTGAGATCCTGATTTGCCTGAGCATTGCTTCTGCTACATACAGTGGACTGGAATAAATCCTATATTTAAAATATTGGTACTGGCCATAGAGCAACATACAGTGTATTTTAACATGAAGAATGGTCATACATGACATAAATTATACAACACAATCCAAGCACATCTTGTGACAAGAATATTTGGGTCATTTTAACGGGATGAGAGTAAGTGCTTTTGAGAGTTAGAAGTGCTTATATCATTTGCAATCAAAGTCACTAAAGGGCACTTGCTTAAGAAAGATATTTGACCCCCCCCCCCCCCTTGCCTTAAAAAACTACACCTCAACAAACACTTAATCACTGTGTATAGCTAGATGAAAATGAAGTGTAGCTTTTGTACAGTTTGCTGAACTCTGGTCCAATAATAGGCAACTGGGATCAGGTACCGCTTTCACTTTAAGTTGAATTGTTAACCTCACTGACCTCTGAAGTTTCAGACACTGTGGAACAATTCACCCACAATAATCACAGCAGGAGCCCTAAAGGTACCTCACCTTGCTTTCCACTGAGCAGGGTGAGCTGTCAAGAGATAATGAGTTTAGTACTTGTATTAAAACTCATTTAATTATATTAAGAATATATACATACTTAAATGTTTATACCCTGGCCACCTGTTTACTTTAAAGTGACACTAAACTCTAGTTTAAAAAAAAAAACTTCTATTGCTTTTAGCCAGTCTTTTTTTTTTGCTGCTGTGATCCATCTTCTTGAGTTAGAAGGTGGCTAGGTTCATTCTCCATGGTACCACTCTATGTAGGAATGTAGCCACCCTGTCTTGCTCACTTCTGAGATTGACTAAGGAATATGGACTATGGGATTTCTAGTGTACACAGACCAGTGCTCACAAAGGAAGTTATAAGGAGGCAGAAAAACCCAATAAAAAACCATTAAAAAAAAAAAAAAATTACAGGGCCATTATTGAATGTACATGAATTATTTTTGTAGAATAATGATGATATTTAGTGTCATTTCAAGCACATGATATATTTTTAAATGAATAGCCTACAAAAACGTTGTATGAAAAATCTTCATTTTCTTTCCCTTTCTCTGCTACGGGGGCTGGAGAGAGTGATGCCAGAAGAATCTTTGATCAAGGAACGTGTATTCCTAATTTGTAAACCACCATCTGTACATTTTGACTATATTAGGCTCACTAAAAGCAAGTCAAATGACTAAAAGCAAGCCCACCTACTGCACTTCTGTACTTGACTACATTGATAAAACCGACAATTACTGCTGGAGATAATACTGTACAGTATCTTTGTGCACCAAGTCTGCCAAGCTGTACCTCAAATGGCAGAACAGACTGCCCTTTGGGTTAAGCAAAAATATACATTGTACTTTTTGTAATGAAAATAGAAAAAGGAAAGGTATAATAATTTATGAATAAACCTAAATAATTTTGAAATGAACTTTCACTGGCAGTTCATTTTTTTTTTTTATCTTAAGACACCAAGGTGCAGTGATTCTTACTAAAGTGTCTGCATGTAATGTGCAATATACACCAGGATTCATTTTTATAACATGAGTCATATTTTACTTAAATTACAACATTTATACAATATACAGGTACAGGATACTGAAAGTTAGTCAATAATAGATGTAAATGTCACACTTTTCTTACCCGCAATGATCCCTTTGCTTTGACATCATGAAATAGCACTTCACAGCAATCACTGTTAAATAAGATCTTTCTCACACCACCAGGATTTCCGTTTCATAGATTTATATCCTTATTCCACGTCATCATTCTAAATTCTTGTATGATCTGTCTCCTGTATTTGCTCACATCTCTACTTACTCTGTGTACTCAGGTAGGAGCTCTCCACTTTCATTCTCTCTTTAATAGTTTACATACTCCTGCAAGTCAGTTGCTTCTCAAGTTGCTCCGTCAACCATGACCCAATGGAAATTTTTCATCCCTATTTAATAGGTTATCAAGATTGTACATGAGTGTAGATTAACCATCCTAATATCTGCAAATAGTTTCATTTTTATAAGTATCATTTTTAAAGCTGTACTTCACCCCTTTTAAAAAAAAAAAAAGTAAAAGTCAGCAGTAGTGTTGAGCGAACACGGACTGTATTATTCAGGTCCGTACCGGATAATTGGATTTTTGCCACCCGGACACGGACCCGAATACTGTACTGTATGTTCGGGTTTAAAATCCATGTTCGGTAATTTTATTTCCTGTTTTGTATGTAATGGCGCGCTTTTAATGGCGGGCTTTCAACAGCCAATCAACAAGCGTTTAACTGGTGTGCCTTAAGCCATCCCAGCCATGCCTACAAATGTATTAGTAGCTGTGATTGGCCATCTGAAGCATGTGACCCATGTCGTTATAAGTTCGAGAGGCACAGCGCGGTGCATCATTCTGCTGTAGTGTAGGAAGAGAGCACACATCATACGTGCTGGCTGCTGCTGATTAGGGACAGACAGTGAAAAATTGTGCCCGAAAAGAATGCAGGGACAGGTCGGAGTGTAGGCAGGGAAAGATATTTGTGCATTTTAGGGACAGGCTGGAGAGATTAGGCAGGGACAGAACAATCGTCCGTTAGCGATCTACATCGATATTGCTGTGTGGGGGGTGGTGCATTGAACGATCTTTTTGCCCTCACTTGAGCCCACTGAGGAGGAGGAGGAGGAGGGAGAAAAATATATATTTTTATCAGTCTGTTGTGTGCAGCGTTCAGCTATATTTTACTACAGATTGCTGTACTAATCTGCTATTTAAAAATTACAAAGTTAAAGGGGAATTTTTTTTTCCCTTCATAGCCTGCTGCTGAGCTGACCGTGACATAAAACATAAGACACTGCTGTGTTCACATGTGCTATTGAAAAATCACCAATTTTATTATACTTTTTTCTATTCTGCTATTCAATCTACACCCTTTTGGGGTAAAAAAAATTAAATTGCGGCATAGTCTGTATCGGTACGTGTGAGATACACCTTCCAAATTTTTGGGGTGCATCTTCCACCGCCGAGGATTGCAGGGTGCTTCAGTTTGCCTCCTGTTCCGAACTCCTCCTACTCCTCATCCTGCCTTTAGGGTACAAAAAATTGTAATCGGGGCCTAGTCTGGGATGGTACGTGTGAGATACACCTTTTTATATCATATTTTCTATTCCGCTATTCAATCTACACCCTTTGGGGTAAAAAGAATTAAATTGCGGCATAGTCTGTATCGGTACGTGTGAGATACACCTTCCAAATTTTTGGGGCGCATCTTCCACTGCCGAGGATTGCAGGGTGCTTCAGTTTGCCTCCTGTTCTGAACTCCTCCTACTCCTCATCCTCCCTTTAGGGTACAAAAAATTGTAATCGGGGCCTAGTCTGGGTTTGTACGTGTGAGATACACCTTTTTATATCATATTTTCTATTCCGCTATTCAATCTACACCCTTTGGGGTAAAAAGAATTAAATTGCGGCATAGTCTGTATCGGTACGTGTGAGATACACCTTCCAAATTTTTGGGGCGCATCTTCCACCACCGAGGATTGCAGGGTGCTTCAGTTTGCCTCCTGTTCCGAACTCCTCCTACTCCTCATCCTGCCTTTAGGGTACAAAAAATTGTAATCAGGGCCTAGTCTGGGTTTGTATGTGTGAGATACACCTTTTTATATCATATTTTCTATGCCGCTATTCAATCTACACCCTTTGGGGTAAAAAGAATGAAATTGCGGCATAGTCTGTATCGGTATGTGTGAGATACACCTTCCAAATTTTTGGGGCGCATCTTCCACCGCCGAGGATTGCTGGGTGCTTCAGTTTGCCTCCTGTTCCGAACTCCTCCTACTCCTCATCCTGCTTTTAGGGTACAAAAAATTGTAATCGGGGCCTAGTCTGGGTTTGTACGTGTGAGATACACCTTTTTATATCATATTTTCTATTCCGCTATTCAATCTACACCCTTTTGGGGTAAAAAGAATTAAATTGCGGCATAGTCTGTATCGGTACGTGTGAGATACACCTTTCCAATTTTTTGGGCGCATCTTACAATGCCGAGGATTGCAGGGTGCTTCAGTTTGCCTCCTGTTCCGAACTCCTCCTACTCGTCATCCTCATCCTGCCTTTAGGGTACAAAAAATTGTAATCGGGGCCTAGTCTGGGTTTGTACGTGTGAGATACACCTTTTTGTATCATATTTTCTATTCCGCTATTCAATCTACACCCTTTGGGGTAAAAAGAATTAAATTGCGGCATAGTCTGTATCAGTACGTGTGAGATACACCTTCCAAATTTTTGGGGCGCATCTTCCACCGCCGAGGATTGCAGGGTGCTTCAGTTTGCCTCCTGTTCTGAACTCCTCCTACTCTTCATCCTCCCTTTAGGGTACAAAAAATTGTAATCGGGCCTAGTCTGGGTTTGTACGTGTGAGATACACCTTTTTATATCATATTTTCTATTCCGCTATTCAATCTACACCCTTTGGGGTAAAAATAATTAAATTGCGGCATAGTCTGTATCGGTACGTGTGAGATACACCTTCCAAATTTTTGGGGCGCATCTTCCACTGCCGAGGATTGCAGGGTGCTTCAGTTTGCCTCCTGTTCTGAACTCCTCCTACTCCTCATCCTCCCTTTAGGGTACAAAAAATTGTAATCGGGGCCTAGTCTGGGTTTGTACGTGTGAGATACACCTTTTTATATCATATTTTCTATTCCGCTATTCAATCTACACCCTTTGGGGTAAAAATAATTAAATTGCGGCATAGTCTGTATCGGTACGTGTGAGATACACCTTCCAAATTTTTGGGGCGCATCTTCCACCACCGAGGATTGCAGGGTGCTTCAGTTTGCCTCCTGTTCCGAACTCCTCCTACTCCTCATCCTGCCTTTAGGGTACAAAAAATTGTAATCAGGGCCTAGTCTGGGTTTGTATGTGTGAGATACACCTTTTTATATCATATTTTCTATGCCGCTATTCAATCTACACCCTTTGGGGTAAAAAGAATGAAATTGCGGCATAGTCTGTATCGGTATGTGTGAGATACACCTTCCAAATTTTTGGGGCGCATCTTCCACCGCCAAGGATTGCTGGGTGCTTCAGTTTGCCTCCTGTTCCGAACTCCTCCTACTCCTCATCCTGCCTTTAGGGTACAAAAAATTGTAATCGGGGCCTAGTCTGGGTTTGTACGTGTGAGATACACCTTTTTATATCATATTTTCTATTCCGCTATTCAATCTACACCCTTTGGGGTAAAAATAATTAAATTGCGGCATAGTCTGTATCGGTACGTGTGAAATACACCTTCCAAATTTTTGGGGCGCATCTTCCACCGCCGAGGATTGCAGGGTGCTTCAGTTTGCCTCCTGTTCCGAACTCCTCCTACTCCTCATCCTGCCTTTAGGGTACAAAAAATTGTAATCGGGGCCTAGTCTGGGTTTGTACGTGTGAGATACACCTTTTTATATCATATTTTCTATTCCGCTATTCAATCTACACCCTTTTGGGGTAAAAAGAATTAAATTGCGGCATAGTCTGTATCGGTACGTGTGAGATACACCTTTCCAATTTTTTGGGCGCATCTTACAATGCCGAGGATTGCAGGGTGCTTCAGTTTGCCTCCTGTTCCGAACTCCTCCTACTCCTCTTCTTGCTTTTAGGGTACAAAAAATTGTAATTGGGGCCTAGTCTGGGTTTGTAAGTGTGAGATACACCTTTTTGTATCATATTTTCTATTCCGCTATTCAATCTACACCCTTTGGGGTAAAAAGAATTAAATTGCGGCATAGTCTGTATCAGTACGTGTGAGATACACCTTCCAAATTTTTGGGGCGCATCTTCCACCGCCGAGGTTTGCAGGGTGCTTCAGTTTGCCTCCTGTTCCGAACTCCTCCTACTCCTAATCCTCATCCTGCCTTTAGGGTACAAAAAATTGTAATCGGGGCCTAGTCTGGGTTTGTACGTGTGAGATACACCTTTTTGTATCATATTTTCTATTCCGCTATTCAATCTACACCCTTTGGGGTAAAAAGAATTAAATTGTGGCATAGTCTGTATCAGTACGTGTGAGATACACCTTCCAAATTTTTAGGGCGCATCTTCCACCGCCGAGGATTGCAGGGTGCTTCAGTTTGCCTCCTGTTCTGAACTCCTCCTACTCCTCATCCTCCCTTTAGGGTACAAAAAATTGTAATCGGGCCTAGTCTGGGTTTGTGCGTGTGAGATACACCTTTTTATATCATATTTTCTATTCCGCTATTCAATCTACACCCTTTGGGGTAAAAATAATTAAATTGCGGCATAGTCTGTATCGGTACGTGTGAGATACACCTTCCAAATTTTTTGGGCGCATCTTCCACCACCGAGGATTGCAGGGTGCTTCAGTTTGCCTCCTGTTCCGAACTCCTCCTACTCCTCATCCTGCCTTTAGGGTACAAAAAATTGTAATCAGGGCCTAGTCTGGGTTTGTATGTGTGAGATACACCTTTTTATATCATATTTTCTATTCCGCTATTCAATCTACACCCTTTGGGGTAAAAATAATTAAATTGCGGCATAGTCTGTATCGGTACGTGTGAGATACACCTTCCAAATTTTTGGGGCGCATCTTCCACCGCCGAGGATTGCTGGGTGCTTCAGTTTGCCTCCTGTTCCGAACTCCTCCTACTCCTCATCCTCGTCCTGCCTTTAGGGTACAAAAAATTGTAATCGGGGCCTAGTCTGGGTTTGTACGTGTGAGATACACCTTTTTGTATCATATTTTCTATTCCGCTATTCAATCTACACCCTTTGGGGTAAAAAGAATTAAATTGCGGCATAGTCTGTATCAGTACGTGTGAGATACACCTTCCAAATTTTTGGGGCGCATCTTCCACCGCCGAGGATTGCAGGGTGCTTCAGTTTGCCTCCTGTTCTGAACTCCTCCTACTCCTCATCCTCCCTTTAGGGTACAAAAAATTGTAATCGGGCCTAGTCTGGGTTTGTATGTGTGAGATACACCTTTTAATATCATATTTTCTATTCCGCTATTCAATCTACACCCTTTGGGGTAAAAAGAATTAAATTGCGGCATAGTCTGTATCGGTACGTGTGAGATACACCTTCCAAATTTTTGGGGCGCATCTTCCACCGCCGAGGATTGCAGGGTGCTTAAGTTTGCCTCCTGTTCCGAACTCCTCCTACTCCTCATCCTGCCTTTAGGGTACAAAAAATTGTAATCGGGGCCTAGTCTGGGTTTGTACGTGTGAGATACACCTTTTTATATCATATTTTCTATTCCGCTATTCAATCTACACCCTTTTGGGGTAAAAAGAATTAAATTGCGGCATAGTCTGTATCGGTACGTGTGAGATACACCTTTCCAATTTTTTGGGCGCATCTTACAATGCCGAGGATTGCAGGGTGCTTCAGTTTGCCTCCTGTTCCGAACTCCTCCTACTCCTCATCTTGCTTTTAGGGTACAAAAAATTGTAATCGGGGCCTAGTCTGGGTTTTTAAGTGTGAGATACACCTTTTTGTATCATATTTTCTATTCCGCTATTCAATCTAGACCCTTTGGGGTAAAAAGAATTAAATTGCGGCATAGTCTGTTTCAGTACGTGTGAGATACACCTTCCAAATTTTTAGGGCGCATCTTCCACCGCCGAGGATTGCAGGGTGCTTCAGTTTGCCTCCTGTTCCGAACTCCTCCTACTCCTCATCCTCATCCTGCCTTTAGGGTACAAAAAATTGTAATCGGGGCCTAGTCTGGGTTTGTACGTGTGAGATACACCTTTTTATATCATATTTTCTATTCCACTATTCAATCTACACCCTTTGGGGTAAAAATAATTAAATTGCGGCATAGTCTGTATCGGTACGTGTGAGATACACCTTTCCAATTTTTTGGGCGCATCTTACAATGCCGAGGATTGCAGGGTGCTTCAGTTTGCCTCCTGTTCCGAACTCCTCCTACTCCTCATCTTGCTTTTAGGGTACAAAAAATTGTAATCGGGGCCTAGTCTGGGTTTGTAAGTGTGAGATACACCTTTTTGTATCATATTTTCTATTCCGCTATTCAATCTACACCCTTTGGGGTAAAAAGAATTAAATTGCGGCATAGTCTGTATCAGTACGTGTAAGATACACCTTCCAAATTTTTGGGGCGCATCTTCCACCGCCGAGGATTGCAGGGTGCTTCAGTTTGCCTCCTGTTCCGAACTCCTCCTACTCCTCATCCTCATCCTGCCTTTAGGGTACAAAAAATTGTAATCGGGGCCTAGTCTGGGTTTGTACGTGTGAGATACACCTTTTTGTATCATATTTTCTATTCCGCTATTCAATCTACACCCTTTGGGGTAAAAAGAATTAAATTGCGGCATAGTCTGTATCAGTACGTGTGAGATACACCTTCCAAATTTTTGGGGCGCATCTTCCACCGCCGAGGATTGCAGGGTGCTTCAGTTTGCCTCCTGTTCTGAACTCCTCCTACTCCTCATCCTCCCTTTAGGGTACAAAAAATTGTAATCGGGGCCTAGTCTGGGTTTGTACGTGTGAGATACACCTTTTTATATCATATTTTCTATTCCGCTATTCAATCTACACCCTTTGGGGTAAAAATAATTAAATTGCGGCATAGTCTGTATCGGTACGTGTGAGATACACCTTCCAAATTTTTGGGGCGCATCTTCCACCACCGAGGATTGCAGGGTGCTTCAGTTTGCCTCCTGTTCCGAACTCCTCCTACTCCTCATCCTGCCTTTAGGGTACAAAAAATTGTAATCAGGGCCTAGTCTGGGTTTGTATGTGTGAGATACACCTTTTTATATCATATTTTCTATGCCGCTATTCAATCTACACCCTTTGGGGTAAAAAGAATGAAATTGCGGCATAGTCTGTATCGGTATGTGTGAGATACACCTTCCAAATTTATGGGGCGCATCTTCCACCGCCGAGGATTGCTGGGTGCTTCAGTTTGCCTCCTGTTCCGAACTCCTCCTACTCCTCATCCTGCCTTTAGGGTACAAAAAATTGTAATCGGGGCCTAGTCTGGGTTTGTACGTGTGAGATACACCTTTTTATATCATATTTTCTATTCCGCTATTCAATCTACACCCTTTGGGGTAAAAATAATTAAATTGCGGCATAGTCTGTATCGGTACGTGTGAGATACACCTTCCAAATTTTTGGGGCGCATCTTCCACCGCCGAGGATTGCAGGGTGCTTCAGTTTGCCTCCTGTTCCGAACTCCTCCTACACCTCATCCTGCCTTTAGGGTACAAAAAATTGTAATCGGGGTCTAGTCTGGGTTTGTACGTGTGAGATACACCTTTTTATATCATATTTTCTATTCCGCTATTCAATCTACACCCTTTTGGGGTAAAAAGAATTAAATTGCGGCATAGTCTGTATCGGTACGTGTGAAATACACCTTTCCAATTTTTTGGGCGCATCTTACAATGCCGAGGATTGCAGGGTGCTTCAGTTTGCCTCCTGTTCCGAACTCCTCCTACTCCTCATCTTGCTTTTAGGGTACAAAAAAATGTAATCGGGGCCTAGTCTGGGTTTGTAAGTGTGAGATACACCTTTTTGTATCATATTTTCTATTCCGCTATATAATCTACACCCCTTGGGGTAAAAAGAATTAAATTGCGGCATAGTCTGTATCAGTACGTGTGAGATACACCTTCCAAATTTTTGGGGCGCATCTTCCACCGCCGAGGATTGCAGGGTGCTTCAGTTTGCCTCCTGTTCCGAACTCCTCCTACTCCTCATCCTCATCCTGCCTTTAGGGTACAAAAAATTGTAATCGGGGCCTAGTCTGGGTTTGTACGTGTGAGATACACCTTTTTATATCATATTTTCTATTCCACTATTCAATCTACACCCTTTGGGGTAAAAATAATTAAATTGCGGCATAGTCTGTATCGGTACGTGTGAGATACACCTTCCAAATTTTTGGGGCGCATCTTCCACCGCCGAGGATTGCAGGGTGCTTCAGTTTGCCTCCTGTTCCGAACTCCTCCTACTCCTCATCCTGCCTTTTGGGTACAAAAAATTGTAATCGGGGCCTAGTCTGGGTTTGTACGTGTGAGATACACCTTTTTATATCATATTTTCTATTCCGCTATTCAATCTACACCCTTTGGGGTAAAAAGAATTAAATTGCGGCACAGTCTGTATCGGTACGTGTGAGATACACCTTTCCAAATTTTTGGGGCGCATCTTCCACCGCCGAGGATTGCAGGGTGCTTCAGTTTTCCTCCTGTTCCGAACTCCTCCTACTCCTCATCCTCATCCTGCCTTTAGGGTACAAAAAATTGTAATCGGGGCCTAGTGTGGGCTTGTACGTGTGAGATACACCTTTTTATATCATATTTTCCATTCCGCTATTCAATCTACACCCTTTGGGGTAAAAATAATTAAATTGCGGCATAGTCTGTATCGGTACGTGTGAGATACACCTTCCAAATTTTTGGGGCGCATCTTCCATCGCCGAGGATTGCAGGGTGCTTCAGTTTGCCTCCTGTTCCGAACTCCTCCTACTCCTCATCCTGCCTTTAGGGTACAAAAAATTGTAATCGGGGCCTAGTCTGGGTTTGTAAGTGTGAGATACACCTTTTTATATCATATTTTCTATTCCGCTATTCAATCTACACCCTTTGGGGTAAAAATAATTAAATTGCGGCATAGTCTGCATCAGTACATGTGAGATACACCTTTCCAATTTTTTGGGCGCATCTTACACCGCCGAGGATTGCAGGGTGCTTCAGTTTGCCTCCTGTTCCAAACTCCTCCTACTCCTCATCCTCATCCTGCCTTTAGGGTACAAAAAATTGTAATCGGGGCCTAGTCTGTGTTTGTACGTGTGAGATACACCATTTTATAAGATTTTTTCTATTCCGCTATTCAATATACACCCTTTTGGAGTGTAAAAAATTAAATTACGGCATAGTCTGTATCGGTACGTGTGAGATACACCTTTTTAAATTTGTTTGCGCATCTCCTTCCACCTCCGAGGATTGCAGGGCGCTTCAGTTTGCCTCCTGTTTCGAACTCCTCCTACTCCTCTTCCTCATCCTCATCCTGCCTTTAGGGTACAAAAAATTGTAATCGGGGCCTAGTCTGTGTTTGTACGTGTGAGATACACCGTTTTATAAAATTTTTCCTATTACGCTATTCAATATGCACCCTTTTGGGGTGTAAAAAATTAGATTACGGCATAGTCTGTATCGGTACGTATGAGATACACCTTTTGAATTTGTTTGGCGCATCTCCTTCCACCGCCGAGGATTGCAGGGCGCTTCAGTTTGCCTCCTGTTCCGAACTCCTCCTACTCCTCTTCCTCATCCTCATCCTCCCTTTAGGGTACAAAAAATTGTAATCGGGGCCTAGTCTGTGTTTGTACGTGTGAGATAAACCGTTTTTGAAAATTTTTTTCTATTCCGCTATTCAATATACACCCTTTTGGAGTGTAAAAAATTAAATTACGGCATATTCTGTATCGGTACGTGTGAGATACACCTTTTCAATTTGTTTGGCGCATCTCCTTCCACCGCCGAGGATTGCAGGGCACTTCAGTTTGCCTCCTGTTGCAAACTCCTCCTACTCCTCTTCCTCATCCTCATCCTCCCTTTAGGGTACAAAAAATTGTAATCGGGGCCTAGTCTGTGTTTGTACGTGTGAGATACACCGTTTTATAAAAATTTTTCTATTCCGCTATTCAATATACACCCTTTTGGGGTGAAAAAAATTAAATTGCGGCATACTTTGCATATTTGACTGTGAGATACACCCGTGCGATACTGTTGTTGTTTTGTTCCGCTATTCAATAAACACCTGTCTAGGGCAAGATCATAAATTACAGAAATATGAGGAGACCGTCAAATAGGGGCCGTGGCCTGGGTCGTGGTGCTGCTGGTAGAGCTCCTGTTGCAAGGAGAGGACGTGGTCGATCTGTGCCAGCTACACGCACAAGTGAAACACCTTCCTCAAGTGTGAGTAGGTGACAGAACCTGCAGCAGTATTTGGTAGGGCATCATGCGCCTCTACAAGTGTTGAGGCCAGAACAAGTAGAGGTGATAGTAGATTGGTTTGCTGCTGACAGTGCCTCCAGTTCCTTCACATTGTCTCCCACCCAGTCTACTGCAGAAAGGTCAGAGTTGGCACCTGCAGCCGATGTCCAACCGTCTTTCACCTCACCCCCTTGCAAATCAGGCAAGCAGTCTGAGTCCCAAGTCATGCAGCAGTCTCTTCTTCTTTTTGATGACTCTGTCAGCAGGGTTTCCCAGGGCCATCCACCTAGCCCTGCCCCAGAAGTGGAAGAGATTGAGTGCAGCGATGCCCAACTACTTATTTCTCAAGATGAGTACATGGAAGGACCATCGCAGCACGTCTCCGATGATGACAAAACGCAGGTGACAACTGCTGCGGCACTCAGAATTGTGGAGACCGACAAGGAAGGCAGGGGTGAAGACTGGGTGGAAGATGATGTGGAGGACGATGAGGTCCTCGACCCCACATGGAATGAAGGTCATGCAGGTGACCTGAGTAGTTTGGAGGAAGAGGCGGTGGTCGCACAGAGCCACCAGCACAGCAGAAGAGGGAGCAGGGTGCAGAAGCGGAGCGGCCGTGCCCTATACACTACACCTGCTACTGCCCAACGCAGCAAGGGACCGAGCGCACCAAAGCCAGCTCAAAGGAGTTCTCTAGCGTGGAAGTTCTTCAGAAAGTGTGCTGATGACAGGACACGAGTGGTTTGCACCCTGTGAAATCAGAGCCTGAAGCGAGACATAAACCTTCTCAACCTGAGCACAGCCTGCATGATCAGGCATCTAAGTGCAAAGCACGAGCTGCAGTGGAGTAGACACCTTCAAAACCAAGAAAGGTCTCTGGCTCCTCCTGCTTCCTCTTTTGCTGCAGTCTCGGCCTCTTCATCCACCTCTGTAGTGATACCGGCACCCCGCAAACAGATGATCTGTCAGCAACACCACCACCTGGGTCACCAACCATCTCCTCAATGTCCCGTGGAAGCGTTCAGCTTTCCATCTCCCAAACACTTCAGAGGAAGAGGAAGTACCCCCCTACCCACCCGCGATCCCTGGCCCTGAATGCCAGCATTTTAAAATTCTTGGCCTTTGAAATGCTGTCATTCCATCTGGTGGAGACGCACAGTTTTAAAAGCCTTATGTCGGTGGCTGCCCCACAGTACGTCGTGCCCAGCCGCCACTACTTTTCCAGGCAAGCCATCCCTTCCCTGCACAACCAAGTGGGGGAAAAAATCAGGTGTGCACTGCGCAACGCCATCTGTGGCAAGGTCCACCTAACTACCGATACGTGGACCGGTAAGCACGGTCAGGGGCGTTATATCTCCCTAACGGCACACTGGGTAAATGCAGTGGCGGATGAGCCTGAGGCGGATAGCAATTTGGCGCATGTCCTTCCACCACCGAGGATTGCAGGGCGCTTCAGTTTGCCTACTGTTCCTAACTCCTCCTACTCCGCTTCCTCATCCTCTACCGCCTCCTCATCCCGTCAGCGTAACACCTTCACCACCAACTTCAGCACAGCCAGGGGTAAACGGCAAACAGGCAGTTTTAAAACTTGCCTGTTTGGGGGAAAAACCACACACTGCGCAGGAGTTGTGGGGGAGCATGGAACAGCAGACCGATGAGTGGTTGCTGCCAATGAGCCTCAAGCCCGGCCTGGTGGTGTGCGATAACGGGCGAAATCTCATAGCAGCTCTGGGCCTAGCCAGTTTGACGCACATCCCTTGCCTGGCGCATGTGCTGAATTTGGTGGTGCAGAGGTTCCTTAAAAATTACCCCGATATGTCAGAGCTGCTGCAGAAACTGCGGGCCGTCTGTGCGCACTTTCGGCGTTCTCACCCTGCTGCTGCTCGCCTGTCAGCACTGCAGCGTAACTTCGGCCTTTCCGCTCACCGCCTCATATGTGACGTGCCCACAAGGTGGAATTCCACCTTGCACATGCTGGAAAGACTGTGCGAGCAGCAGCAGGCCATAGTGGAGTTTCAGCTGCAGCACGCACGCGTGAGTCGCTCTGCGGAACAGCACCACTTCACCACCAATAACTGGGCCTCCATGCGAGACCTGTGTGCCTTGTTGCGTTGTTTTGAGTACTCCACCAACATGGCCAGTGCCAATGACGCCGTTGTCAGCCTAACTATCCCACTTCTATGCCTCCTTGAAAAAACGATTCGGGCGATGATGGAAGAGGATGTGGCACAGGAGGAGGAGGAAGAGGGATCATTTCCAAGGCTTTCAGGGCAGTCATTCACAAGTGGCTCCGAGGGTGGGTTCCTGCACCCACAAACGCCAAGTACACAATTGTCCAGCAGGGGCACAGTTCTGGAGGATAAGGAGGATGAGGAGGAGGAGATGGAGGAGGAGATGGAACCATGTTCACAGCAGGGTGGCACCCAGGCCACCTCATGGCCATCACTGGTGCGTGGCTGGGGGGATACAGAGGACACAGACGATACACCTCCCACAGAGGACAGCCTTTCGTTGCCTCTGGGCAGCCTGGCACACATGAGCGATTACATGCTGCAGTGTCTCCACAACGACCGCCGAGTTGCCCACATTCTAACTTGTGCTGATTACTGGGTGGCCACGCTGCTGGATCCCCGTTACAAGGACAACGTACCGTCCTTAATTCACTCACTGAAGCGTGATCGCAAGATGCGCGAGTACAAGCGCACGCTGGTAGACGCGATGCTGCTGGTATTCCCACCTGACAGCGGGGCCACAGTGGAAGCACAAGGCCAAGGCAGAGGAGGAGGAGGAGGAGGAAGAGGTCGCCAACGCAACCAGGGCACCGCCAGCACCTCAGAAGGCAGGGTTAGCATGGCCGAAATGTGGAAAAGCTTTGTCAGCACGCCACAACAAACAGCAGCACCAGCAGCTCATATGGAACGTCTTAGCAGGAGGCAGCATTTCACCAACATGGTGGAGCATTATGTGTGCACACGGCTACATGTAGTGAATGACGGGTCTGCCCCCTTCAACTTCTGGGTCTCCAATTTGGGCACATGGCCTGAGCTTGCCCTTTACGCCTTTGAGGTGCTGGCGTGCCCTGTAGCCAGTGTATTATCTGAACGTGTATTTAGCACGGCTGGGGGCGTTATCACAGACAAGCGCAGCCGCCTGTCCAGAGACAATGCGGACAAGCTCACGTTCATTAAAATGAACCAGGCATGGATCCCACAGGACTTTTCCGTACCTTGTGCAGAATAGAGATGGATACCGACCTTACCCAGCCATTGTTGTTATATTTTTGACCTTTCTCACTCTTTTGGGGTGTACCCTAATTTAAAATGACTGAAAAAAAGCAGTGTTGGCTACCTCGTCCACCTCCACCGCCGCTTCCACCTACACCGCCACATCCACCGCCACCTCAACCTCCCTCCTACTCCTTATGGGCCTTGTCCTTCACAGATGAAGAAAATTGTTTTATTTTTCTTTTTTTCGTTTTTTTGTTGTTTTAAGTTATTTCCCTATCCACATTTGTTTGCAGAGCACTTGCCATGCTCTTAACTACATTTTGCTGCCATTTGCAGCACTCTAGCCCTTTCCATTGGTGTTTTAGAGCCATTTTAGGGCCTGAAAGTTCGGGTCCCCATTGACTTCAATGGGGTTCTGTGTCCGGGTAAAGTTCGGAAAAAGTCCGGGAAACGGACCCGGACTTTTTTTTCAAGTTCGGCCGAACTCGACATCCAGGTGTCCACTCAACTCTAGTCAGCAGCTACAAATACTGAAGCTGTTGTCTTTTTAATAAAAAGACACTCACCTGTCCAGTAGTCCAATGCCTTGCTCTCCCGAACCAGTTCTTCACCAGTTTTCGGGCCCCCCTGGTGCTCCTGGCATTTTACCTATGCTGAGTACCACAATCAGGAGAATTTCAAGAAGAGATTAGGCCTGATGCTTACCCTACTCACCAGGAACCTTTCCCTAGCACTATTACTATCCCTCACAGATGGATAACTTGCCCCTAAATTGTCCACTAGCCAAAGTGTGCCAAAACCCGGGAGCCAGGGCCTTAAGGCTCTGCCTGTTTCAAGATGGCTGCTTGAGTAATGTGGGGGCAGCATCCAAAAGGATAGCTTCCCCAGTGACCCAGGAAACCATAGAGGGACCTTGTTGCCCCTGACTTCCTATCCAGCAACAGGGCCACTGCTGAAGAGCACCACCTGCTGTGTAAAGCGTAGACTGCACCAGCCTACAAGTGCCTTTCATTGTAAAAACATAAGGCATCGCTTCCCTTTGCTGACAGCTGTGATCACTACCCGCAGGAAAAAACAGAACGCCCCCCTGCTCTCTGATAATAGGATTTGAATGGCAGCAGTCGATCCTCTATGTACTCAGATGGCTTGAGTCATGGATACTGTGTACAGAGCGGATCTAAGCGACTCTGTACTATGTGATCACTCTGATGACCAGTGACAGCACTTATACATGTAAATAGTTTACATTGCTAACCACACCCTTCCTCTTACAATAGAAGAAATAATACTACAAATGAATGATTAATGTATTCATTAGTTTCAGGTCAGAGGAAGCAGCAGTTGTGGTTTGTTTTTAACCCTCTCACCTGCACCCCTTGTATCTAATCTCAATTATGTCTATACAATGACTTGTACAATAACCCCTCACCTTCCTCAATCTGCATATTTGTACATTATCCTCTTCACCTCCTCGTTCCATTGTTTATGACTAGAGTTGAGCGGACACCTGGATGTCCGTGTACGGCGGGTTCGGCCGAACTTGAAAAAAAAGTCCAGGTCCGTGTCCCGGACTTTTTCCGAACTTTACCCGGACACCGAACCCCATTGAAGTCAATAGGGACCCAAACTTTCAGGCACTAAAATGGCTATAAAACACCAATGGAAAGGGCTAGAGTGCTGCAAATGGCAGAAAAAAACGTAGTTAAGAGCATGGCAAGTGCTCTGCAAACAAATGTGGATAGGGAAATAACTTAAAACAACAAAAAAAACCCAGAAAAATAACACAATTTTCTTCATCTGTGAAGGACGAGGCCCATATGGAGTAGGAGGGAGGTTGAGGTGGCGGTGGATGTGGCGGTGTAGGTGGAAGCAGCGGTGGAGGGGGACGAGGTAGCCAACACTGCTTTTTTTCAGTCATTTTAAATTAGGGTACACCCCAAAAGAGTGAGAAAGATCAAAAATATAACAACAATGGCTGGGTAAGGTCGGTATCCATCTCTATTCTGCACAAGGTACGGAAAAGTCCTGTGGGATCCATGCCTGGTTCATTTTAATGAACGTGAGCTTGCCCACATTGTCTCTGGACAGGCGGCTGCACTTGTCTGTGATAACGCCCCCAGCCGTGCTAAATACACGTTCAGATAATACACTGGCTGCAGGGCACGCCAGCACCTCCAAGGCGTAAAGGGCAAGCTCAGGCCATGTGCCCAATTTGGAGACCCAGAAGTTGAAGGGGGCAGACCCGTCATTCACTACATGTAGGCGTGTGCACACATACTGCTTCACCATGTTGGTGAAATGCTGCCTCCTGCTAAGACGTTCCATATGAGCTGCTGGTGCTGCTGTTTGTTGTGGCGTGCTGACAAAGCTTTTCCACATTTCGGCCATGCTAACCCTGCCTTCTGAGGTGCTGGCAGTGGCCTGGTTGCGTTGGCGACCTCTTCCTCCTCCTCCTCTGCCTTGGCCTTGTGCTTCCACTGTGGCCCCGCTGTCAGGTGGGAATGCCAGCAGCATCACGTCTACCAGCGCGCGCTTGTACTCGCGCATCTTGCGATCACGCTCCAGCGAGTGAATTAAGGACGGTATATTGTCCTTGTAACGGGGATCCAGCAGCGTGGCCACCCAGTAATCAGCACAAGTTAGAATGTGGGCAACTCGGCGGTCGTTGTGGAGACACTGCAGCATGTAATCGCTCATGTGTGCCAGGCTGCCCAGAGGCAACGAAAGGCTGTCCTCTGTGGGAGGTGTATCGTCTGTGTCCTCTGTATCCCCCCAGCCACGCACCAGTGATGGCCATGAGCTGGCCTGGGTGCCATCCTGCTGTGAACATGGTTCCATCTCCTCCTCCATCTCCTCCTCCTCATCCTCCAGAACTGTGCCCCTGCTGGACAATTGTGTCCCTGGCGTTTGTGGGTGCAGGAACCCACCCTCGGAGCCACTTGCGAAAGACTGACCTGAAAGCCTTGGAAATGTTACCTCTTCATCCTCCTCCTCCTCATCCTATGCCACATCCTCTTCCATCATCGCCCGAATCGTTTATTGAAGGAGGCATAGAAGTGGGATAGTTAAGCTGACAACGGCGTCATTGGCACTGGCCATGTTGGTGGAGTACTCAAAACAGCGCAACAAGGCACACAGGTCTCACATGGAGGCCCAGTTATTGGTGGTGAAGTGGCGCTGTTCCGCAGAGCGACTCACGCGTGCGTGCTGCAGCTGAAACTCCACTATGGCCTGCTGCTGCTCGCACAGTCTTTCCAGCATGTGCAAGGTGGAGTTCCACCTTGTGGGCACGTCACATATGAGGTGGTGAGCGGGAAGGCCGAAGTTACGCTGCAGCGCTGACAGGCGAGCAGCAGCAGGGTGAGAACGCCGCAAGTACGCACAGACGGCCCGCACTTTCTGCAGCAGCTCTGACATATCGGGGTCATTTTTAAGGAACCTCTGCACCACCAAATTCAGCACATGCGCCAGGCAAGGGATGTGCGTCAAACTGGCTAGGCCCAGAGCTGCTATGAGATTTCCCCCGTTATCGCACACCACCAGGCCGGGCTTGAGGCTCGCTGGCAGCAACCACTCATTTGTCTGCTGTTCCATGCTCCTCCACAACTCCTGCGCGGTGTGTGGATTTTCCCCCAAACAGGCAAGTTTTAAAACTGCCTGCTGTCATTTACCCCTGGCTGTGCTGAAGTTGGTGGTGAAGGTGTTACACTGACGGGATGAGGAGGCGGTAGAGGATGAGGAAGCGGAGTAGGAGGAGTTAGGAACAGGAGGCAAACTGAAGCGCCCTGCAATCCTCGGTGGTGGAAGGAAATGCGCCAAATTGCTATCCGCCTCAGGCCCATCCGCCTTTGCATTTACCCAGTGTGCCGTTAGGGAGATATAACGCCCCTGACCGTGCTTACTGGTCCACGTATTGGTAGTTAGGTTGACCTTGGCACAGATGGCGTTGCGCAGTGCACACCTGATTTTTTCCCCCACTTGGTTGTGCAGGGAAGGGATGGCTTGCCTGGAAAAGTAGTGGCGGCTTGGCACGACGTACTATGGGACAGCCACCGACATAAGGCTTTTAAAACTGTGCATCTCCACCAGACGGAATGACATCATTTCAAAGGCCAAGAATTTTGAAATGATGGCATTCAGGGCCAGGGATCGCGGGTGGGTAGGGGGGTACTTCCTCTTCCTCTGAAGTGTTTGGGAGATGGAAAGCTGAACGCTTCCACGGGACATTGTGGAGATGGTTGGTGACCCAGGTGGTGGTGTTGCTGACAGATTGTCTGTTTGCAGGGTGGAAGGTGCCGGTATCACTACAGAGGTGGATGAAGAGGCCGAGACTGCAGCAGAAGAGGAAGCAGGAGGAGCCAGAGACCTTTCTTGGTTTTGAAGGTGTCTACTCCACTGCAGCTCGTGCTTTGCACTTAGATGCCTGATCATGCAGGTTGTGCTCAGGTTGAGAAGATTTATGCCTCGCTTCAGGCTCTGATTGCACAGGGTGCAAACCACTCGTGTTCTGTCATCAGCACATTTTCTGAAGAACTTCCACGCTAGAGAACTCCTTTGAGCTGGCTTTGGTGCGCTCGGTCCCTTGCTGCGTTGGGCGGTAGCAGGCGTAGTGTCTAGGGCACGGCCGCTCCGCTTCTGCACCCTGCTCCCTCTTCTGCTGTTCTGGTGGCTCTGTGTGACCACTGCCTCTTCCTCCAAACTACTCAGGTCACCTGCATGACCTTCATTCCATGTGGGGTCGAGGACCTCATCGTCCTCCACATCATCTTCCACCCAGTCTTCACCCCTGCCTTCCTTGTCGGTCTCCACAATTCTGAGTGCCGCAGCAGTTGGCACCTGCGTTTCGTCATCATCGGAGACGTGCTGCGATGGTCCTTCCATGTACTCATCTTGAGAAATAAGTGGTTGGGCATCGCTGCACTCAATCTCTTCCACTTCTGGGGCAGGGCTAGGTGGATGGCCCTGGGAAACCCTGCTGACAGAGTCATCAAAAAGAAGAAGAGACTGCTGCATGACTTGGGACTCAGACTGCTTGCCTGATTTGCAAGGGGGTGAGGTGAAAGACGGTTGGACATCGGCTGCAGGTGCCAACTCTGACCTTTCTGCTATTTCCTGGGTGGGAGACAATGTGAAGGAACTGGAGGCACTGTCAGCAACCCAATCTACTATCGCCTGTACTTCTTCTGGCCTCATCACTTCTAGAGGCGCATGATGCCCTACCAAATACTGCTGCAGGTTCTGTCGCCTACTCACACTTGAGGAAGGTGTTTCACTTGTGCGTGTAGCTGGCACAGATCGACCACGTCCTCTCCTTACAACAGGAGCTCTACCAGCAGCACCATGACCCAGGCCACGGCCCCTATTTGACGGTCTCCTCATATTTCTGTAATTTATGATCTTGCCCTAGAAAGGTGTTTACTGAATAGCGGAACAAAACAACAACAGTATCGCACGGGTGTATCTCACAGTCAAATATGCAAACTATGGCGCAATTAAATTTTTTACACTCCAAAAGGGTGTATATTGAATAGCGGAATAGAAAAAAATGTATAAAACGGTGTATCTCACACGTACAAACACAGACTAGGCCCCGATTACAATTTTTTGTACCCTAAAGGGAGGATGAGGAAGAGGAGTAGGAGGAGTTCGGAACAGGAGGCAAACTGAAGCACCCTGCAATCCTCGGCGGTGGAAGATGCGCCCCAAAAATTAGAAAGGTGTATCTCACACGTACCAATACAGACTATGCCGCAATTTAATTCTTTTTACCTCAAAGGGTGTAGATTGAATAGTGGAATAGAAAATATGATATCAAAAGGTGTATCTATCTCACACGTACAGACCCAGACTAGGCCCCGATTACTATTTTTTGTACCCTAAAGGCAGGATGAGGAGTAGGAGGAGTTCGGAACAGGCAGGAGGCAAACTGAAGTACCCTGCAATCCTCAGCGGTGTAAGATGCGCCCCAAAAATTGGAAAGGTGTATCTCACACGTACCGAAACAGACTATGCCGCAATTTAATTCTTTTTACTCCAAAGGGTGTAGATTGAATAGCGGAATAGAAAATATGATATAAAAAGGTGTATCTATCTCACACGTACAGACCCAGACTAGGCCCCAATTACTATTTTTTGTACCCTAAAGGCAGGATGAGGAGTAGGAGGAGTTCGGAACAGGAGGCAAACTGAAGCACCCTGCAATCCTCGGCGGTGGAAGATGCGCCCCAAAAATTGGAAAGGTGTATCTCACACGTACCAATACAGACTATGCCGCAATTTAATTCTTTTTACCTCAAAGGGTGTAGATTGAATAGTGGAATAGAAAATATGATATCAAAAGGTGTATCTATCTCACACGTACAGACCCAGACTAGGCCCCGATTACTATTTTTTGTACCCTAAAGGCAGGATGAGGAGTAGGAGGAGTTCGGAACAGGCAGGAGGCAAACTGAAGTACCCTGCAATCCTCAGCGGTGTAAGATGCGACCCAAAAATTGGAAAGGTGTATCTCACACGTACCGAAACAGACTATGCCGCAATTTAATTCTTTTTACCCCAAAGGGTGTAGATTGAATAGCGGAATAGAAAATATGATATAAAAAGGTGTATCTATCTCACACGTACAGACCCAGACTAGGCCCCGATTACTATTTTTTGTACCCTAAAGGCAGGATGAGGAGTAGGAGGAGTTCGGAACAGGCAGGAGGCAAACTGAAGTACCCTGCAATCCTCAGCGGTGTAAGATGCGCCCCAAAAATTTGGAAGGTGTATCTCACACGTACCGAAACAGACTATGCCGCAATTTAATTCTTTTTACCCCAAAGGGTGTAGATTGAATAGCGGAATAGAAAATATGATATAAAAAGGTGTATCTATCTCACACGTACAGACCCAGACTAGGCCCCAATTACTATTTTTTGTACCCTAAAGGCAGGATGAGGAGTAGGAGGAGTTCGGAACAGGAGGCAAACTGAAGCACCCTGCAATCCTCGGCGGTGGAAGATGCGCCCCAAAAATTGGAAAGGTGTATCTCACACGTACCAATACAGACTATGCCGCAATTTAATTCTTTTTACCTCAAAGGGTGTAGATTGAATAGTGGAATAGAAAATATGATATCAAAAGGTGTATCTATCTCACACGTACAGACCCAGACTAGGCCCCGATTACTATTTTTTGTACCCTAAAGGCAGGATGAGGAGTAGGAGGAGTTCGGAACAGGCAGGAGGCAAACTGAAGTACCCTGCAATCCTCAGCGGTGTAAGATGCGCCCCAAAAATTGGAAAGGTGTATCTCACACGTACCGAAACAGACTATGCCGCAATTTAATTATTTTTACCCCAAAGGGTGTAGATTGAATATCGGAATAGAAAATATGATATAAAAAGGTGTATCTATCTCACACGTACAGACCCAGACTAGGCCCCAATTACTATTTTTTGTACCCTAAAGGCAGGATGAGGAGTAGGAGGAGTTTGGAACAGGCAGGAGGCAAACTGAAGCACCCTGCAATCCTCGGCGGTGGAAGATGCGCCCCAAAAATTTGGAAGGTGTATCTCACACGTACCGAAACAGACTATGCCGCAATTTAATTCTTTTTATCCCAAAGGGTGTAGATTGAATAGCAGAATAGAAAATATGATATCAAAAGGTGTACCTATCTCACACGTACAGACCCAGACTAGGCCCCGATTACTATTTTTTGTACCCTAAAGGCAGGATGAGGAGTGGGAGGAGTTCGGAACAGGCAGGAGGCAAACTGAAACACCCTGCAATCCTCGGCGGTGTAAGATGCGCCCAAAAAATTGGAAAGGGGTATCTCACACGTACCGATACAGACTATGCCGCAATTTAATTCTTTTTACCCCAAAGGGTGTAGATTGAATAGCAGAATAGAAAATATGATATCAAAAGGTCTACCTATCTCACACGTACAGACCCAGACTAGGCCCAGATTACTATTTTTTGTACCCTAAAGGCAGGATGAGGAGTAGGAGGAGTTCGGAACAGGCAGGAGGCAAACTGAAGCACCCTGCAATCCTCGGCGGTGGAAGATGCGCCCCAAAAATTGGAAAGGTGTATCTCACACGTACCGATACAGACTATGCCGCAATTTAATTATTTTTACCCCAAGGGTGTAGATTGAATAGCGGAATAGAAAATATGATATAAAATTGGTGATTTTTCAATAGCACATGTGAACACAGCAGTGTCTTATGTCAGTCAGCTCTGCAGCAGGCTATGAAGGGAAAAAAAAAGAAAATTCCCCTTTAAGTTTGTAATTTTTAAATAGATTAGTACAGACTATACCACAATTTATTTTTTTTAACCCAAAAGGGTGTATATTGAATAGTGGAATAGAAAAAAGTGTATACAATTGAAAATCACTCAATAGCACATGTGAACACAGCAGTGTCTTATGTCACAGTCAGCACTGGAGCAAAAAGGCTATGAAGGAGTAAAAAAAAAAAAAAAAAAAAATCCCTTTTAACTTGTTGTAAAATAGATCTAAGATGAACGCTGCACACAACTGACTGATAAAAATTGATTTTTTTTTCTCCCTCCTCCTCCTCCTCCTCAGTGGGCTCAAGTGAGGGCAAAAAGATTGTTCACTGCACCAACCCCAACACAGCAAAATCGATGTATACTGTCCCTGCCTAATCTCCAGCCTCTCCCTAATATGCTCAATAAGATCGTTCACTGCACCACCCCCCACACTGCAAAATCGATGTAGAAGACTGACCCTGCCTAATCTCCAGCCTCGCCCTAAAATGCTCTAATAACTTTCCCTGCCTGCACTCCGACCTGTCCCTGCATTCTTTTCGGACACAATTTTTCACAGAATCACTGTCTGTCCCAAATCAGCAGCCAATCACAGCTACTAATACATTAGTAGGCATGGCTGGGATGGCTTAAGGCACACCAGTTAAACGCTAGTTGATTGGCTGTTGAAAGCCCGCCATTAAAAGCGCGCCATTACATACAAAATAGGAAATAAAATGACCGAACACGGGTTTTAAACCCGAACATACAGTAAAGTTTTCGGGTCCGTGTTCGGGTAACAAAAATCCAATTATTCGGTACGAACACGAATAATACAGTCCGTGTTCGCTCAACACTATTTATGACCTGTACATTTACAGTAACCACCAAGACCAAGCTCCATGTTATAACCTCCTCAATACCAGACCGCTTCTTCATTTTCAACAAACTGTGCCAAAAAAAAATGGATCACCTTGGGGTGTCTACGTTCCAAAAAAGGGTAATTTTAGAGTTTTCCCATTTTTATTTGCTTTGTTTTCCAGCATGACATTAGGAAACCATTTATTCAAAGTATTTTTTTCCCTTAATATAATAAAGAATAGAAACAACCCAGTGGTTATTAAAAATCATCAAAAGCAAGCTTTTCCTGTCTCAAATGAAAAAGATATTCATTTTATTCGGGTCTAGTGTTGCATGACCAAATAAATGTCAAACTATCAGAGCAATGAAAGTTGAAAAATCCCCTGGTAAAGAAGGGGTATTGCAGGCCAGTACTAAAGTGGTTAAAGCAAACCAGTGTCCTCCATTGCCAATTGTTCCTTTGTATTTAGATGCACTATATCCAGGTGTCTACAGACATCTTTAATGCAGGTGTAAACCCTTACTAAATGATATACAGTTTACTAAAGCACTATCGATCATAAACAATTGTTATTATAATAATGCAAGTCACGCTTTCACCTTTTACTTGTTTTTAGTTGCACCTAATCTCAGCTACCTATTCTTAGCCACTTCTTGTCCCCATGTGTAGCACCCTCAGTGTTACTAAGTGTAGGTAAATTTAGTTTTTAGACTGTGCAGGGGTTAATTTGTTTTTAGACTGTGCAGTGCTTCAAGGTTGTGGCTCTGTTACCTCCCCCTGTCTTCTAGAAGTCACTGGATAGTTCTAGAACTTAGGTGGAGGAACAGACACTGCAGTCTGAATATTTATGGAGTTCTCATCAATCCCTGAGGAGGCAAGGCTCAGAAGCCTAGCAGTCAGAGGAGCAGAGTCCAGAGTCCAGTCATCTGAAGGGGACCCCTGTGCTGGGACTCTGCCCCTGGGCAGAAGGAAGGGCAGGAGAAAGAGAAAGTGAGAGAAAGAGCAGCTCCCTTTTCTTGCCTCAGCTAGGCTTATCTGAAGCCATCCTGATAACAAGGCTTATTGGATTCCAGAAATCATTTAAAGGGACTGAGTGAGTAACTTCCATTTCAACTTACCTCAAGCTTGTACAGAGAAGACAGTTAGGCTGCAATATTTTACATCTCTGGGACCAGGGAACAGCTTAGAGCCAGCACAAAGCAGCCTGAAAGCATTTCCACATCTCTAGCTTGTGTTAGTGGTAGCCAAGTGCTTTGGTATTCCTGCAAGGAGTTTTGGAACCTTTTTGATGTTTTTTTTTTTTTAGCTGCATCATCATCCACACAGGTGAGCAGCACTGTTGTAGTCAGTTCTTAGCAGTCAGAGACATTAGCCAGTCCGCAAGTGTTTATCCAAGTTGTTCAGTTCTGAGCATCCCATGCATCCCTATTTCCTATCCAAGTTCATCCCTTTAATAAACAAAACCAAACCAAAACCCCTGGACTGACTATTGAGCTTTGAAAAAGTGTGAACAATGTTATTGTCTGCTGCTAGGGGGAAAGACCCACCAAATCCAGCGCTTCCTATGGGAGTGAGCACTACAAATGCATTGCATTCCAGTGGTAGCATGGCACATGCATGGCATTTTTGGGTTGAAATAATATGGTAAATCTTTAACTTTTCCAAACAACCTTTGAAAATAAAGGGCACTCAGTTATTCAAACTGCAGCCTGAACTGGCCTTGTCAGCACTTTGACTGCCTTAGTATCTAGTGAAATAGCATATCCTATTCTATATCCTAGCAATAACCTCTGCATAGCTCACAACTAGTGATGTCGCGAACATAAAATTCGCCGTTCGCGAACGGCGAACGCGAACATCGGCAAATGTTCGCGAACCGGCGAACATTGCGAACCGCCATAGACTTTAATAGGCAGGCGAATTTTAAAACCCACAGGGACTCTTTCTGGCCACAATAGTAATGGAAAAGTTGTTTCAAGGGGACAAACACCTGGACTGTGGCATGCCGGAGGGGGATCCATGGCAAAACTCCCATGGAAAATTACGTAGTTGACGCAGAGTCGGGTTTTATTCCATAAAGGGCATAAATCACCTAACATTCCTAAATTGTTTGGAATAACGTGCTTTAAAACATCCAGTATGTGTATACGATCAGGTATGATGTTGTATCGATCAGGTAGTGTAAGGGTTACACCCGCTTCACAGTGACAGACCAAACTCCCCGTTTAACGCACCGCAAACAACCGCAAACAGACCAGAACCGACCAAAATGGGACAGGAACTGCGCTTTAAGGGTTAGGGTTAGGTTTAGTGTTAGGGGCTAGGGTTACGGTGAGATACTTAGGGTTAGAGTTAGTAACCCTACCCCTACGCCTCTAACCCTAACCGTCTAACCCTATGCACTAACCCTAGCCCTAACCCTAGCCCTAACCCTAATTCTAATTTTTTTCTAGTTCTGAACATGCTACAGAGCTGAAACTTTACAGGTACACTTTTTAGACCCCCAGACACTGAATCACACAAAAAAAAAAAGTTCTTAAAAATTGTAATTTTTTGATAGAGAGCCAATTATTGGAAAAATTAAAAAAAAAAATAAAAATAAAAAATTTCTTTGGATTTAGCATCTGGGGGTCTAAAAAGTGTGCCTGTGAAGTTTCAGCTCTGTAGCATGTCCGGAACCAGAAAAAAATACGAATTAGGGTTAGGGCTAGGGTTAGGCTTAGGGCTAGGGTTAGGGTTAGGGCTAGGGTTAGGGCTATTTTTATGGCTAGGCTTAGAGGGTTAGGGTTAAGGTTAGAGGGTTAGGGTTATGGTTAGAGGGTTAGGGTTAGGTTTAGTGTTAGGGGCTAGGGTTAGGGTTACGGTGAGATACTTAGGGTTAGAGTTAGTAGCCCTACCCCTCTAACTCTAACCCTCTAACCCTAAGCACTAAAAATAACCCTAACCTTAGCCCTGACCCTAACCCTAGCCCTAACCCTAACCCTAACCCTAATTCTATTTTTTTCTGGTTCTGGACATGCTACAGAGCTGAAACTTCACAGGTACACTTTTTCGACCACCCAGACAATAAATCCAAAGAATTTTTTTTTTTTTTTGAAGGTTTTTTTTTTTTTTTAAGTTTTCCAATAATTGGCTCTCTATCAAAAATGACAATTTTTAAGAACTTTTTTTGTGTGATTTAGTGTCTAGTGGGTCTAAAAAGTGTACCTGTGAAGTTTCAGCTCTGTAGCATGTCCAGAACCAGAAAAAAAGATAATTTTTTCAGTAGAGCAGGGATGGTGGGAACCCCTTTTACACCTATATGATCTTTTTTTCTGGTTCTGGATATGCTAAAGAGCTGAAACTTCACAGGTACGCTTTTTAGACCCCCTAGACAATAAATACAAAGAATTTTTTTTTTTTTTAAGTTTTTTCTTTTTTTTAATTTTTCCAATAATTGGCTCTCTATCAAAAATGACAATTTTTAAGAACTTTTTTGTGTGATTTAGTGTCTAGGGGGTCTAAAAAGTGTACCTGTAAAGTTTCAGCTATGTAGCATGTCCAGAACCAGAAAAAAAGATAATTTTTTCAGTAGAGCAGGGATGGTGGGAACCCCTTTTACATCTATATGATCTTTTTTTCTGGTTCTGGACATGCTACAGAGCTGAAACTTCACAGGTACGCTTTTTAGACCCCCCAGACAATAAATACAAAGAATTTTTTTTTTAAGTTTTTTTTTTTTTTTAATTTTTCCAATAATTGGCTCTCTATCAAAAATGACAATTTTTAAGAACTTTTTTGTGTGATTTAGTGTCTAGTGGGTCTAAAAAGTGTACCTGTGAAGTTTCAGCTCTGTAGCATGTCCAGAACCAGAAAAAAAAAAAGATAATTTTTCAGTAGAGCAGGGATGGTGGGAACCCCTTTTACACCTATATGATCTTTTTTTTCTGGTTCTGGACATGCTACAGAGCTGAAACTTCACAGGTACGCTTTTTAGACCCCCCCAGACACTAATCCAAAAAAAGTCATGCCTGCCACCGTATATATTAGTGGTGGGTGGGCAATGGCACTGCAGTGGGCACAGTACACTCTGTGGACCTGACAGTCACTGGCACCCAGGCAACTGCAATTATAAAAAAAATATATATATTTTTACTTTGCAAGCTGCTGTGCCACCGTATATATATCAGTGGTGGGTGGGCACGCAGTGGCACTACAGTGGGCACAGTACACTCTGTGGACCTGACAGTCACTGGCAGCCCAGGCAACTGCAATAATAAAAAATATTTTTTTTTTTCAATTTGCAACAAGATGCTGTGCCACCGTATATATATCACTGGTGGGCAGTGCACTGCAGTGGGTACAGTGCACTCTGTGGACCTGACACAGCACTCACTGCAATTATGACAGAGGAAAAAAAAAATATTTTTTAAAATGCAAGGTACTGTGCCTGTGCCACCTGAAATGAGTGTGGTGTGCACACAGTACAGTCTGTGGTGGGTCTGTGGCCTCTCACACACAGCGGGCAGGCAACTGCAGTGTACAATAGATATATATATATATACAGTGGCGTACCTAGAGCATTTGGCACCCGGGGCGGATCCTATATCTGGCACCCCCCCCCCCCCCCCAACTTTAAAATGTAAAAACACCCACAAAAAATTGTAATGTGTTCAAGAATATTTTTTGCACAAATTTCACAGCCCCCCCCCATCACAGTGCCCCTTGCAGTCTGCCCTCCGTCTCTCTAATCACAGTTCCCCCTTTTGCACTCTCTGCCTCCCCTGCACAGTCCTACCTTCAGCATAAATAGATAGCTAATATTATTATCAATGTGTTTAAGTTTGAGTAAGAGATTGGAGACTTGCTAAAGGAGATATTCAGAGACTGCAGACATGATACAGGAGATGGTCAGAGACTAAGGGCATGATACAGGAGATGGTCAGAGACTGAAGACATGATACAGGAGATGGTCAGAGCCTGCAGACATGATACAAGAGATGGTCAGAGACTGAGGACATGATACAGGAGATGGTCAGAGACTAAAGACATGATACAAGAGATGGTCAGAGACTGAGGACATGATACAGGAGATGGTCAGAGACTGAGGACATGATACAGTAGATGGTCAGAGACTGAGGACATGATACAGTAGATGGTCAGAGACTGAGGACATGATACAGTAGATGGTCAGAGACTGCAGACGTGATACAAGAGATGGTCAGAGACTGCAGACATGATACAGTAGTTGGTCAGAGACTCAGGACATGATACAGTAGATGGTCAGAGACTGCAGACGTGATACAAGTGATGGTCAGAGACTGCAGACATGATACAGTAGATGGTCAGAGACTGCAGACATGATACAGTAGATGGTCAGAGACTGCGGACATGATACAAGAGATGGTCAGAGACTGCAGACATGATACAGTAGATGGTCAGAGACTGCAGACATGATACAGGAGATGCTCAGAGACTGCAGACATGATACAGTAGATGGTCAGAGACTGAGGACATGATACAGTAGATGGTCAGAGACTGAGGACATAAAACAGTAGATGGTCAGAGACTGCAGCCGTAATACAGGAGATGGTCAGAGACTGCAGACATGATACAGAAGATGGCCAGAGACTGCAGTACATGATACAGGAGATGGTCAGAGACTGAGGACATGATACAAGAGATGGTCAGAGACTGAAGACATGATACAGTAGATAGTCAGAGACTGCAGACATGATACAGGAGAGGGTCAGAGACTGCAGACATGATACAGGAGATGGTCAGAGACTGCAGACATGATACAGGAGATGGTCAGAGACTGAGGACATGATACAGTAGATGGTCAGAGACTGAGGACATGATACAAGAGATGGTCAGAGACTGCGGACATGATACAGGAGATGGTCAGAGACTGCAGACATGATACAGTAGATGGTCAGAGACTGAGCACATGATACAGTAGATGGTCAGAGACTGCAGACATGATACAGTAGATGGTCAAAGACTACAGACATGATACAGGAGATGCTCAGAGACTGAGGACATGATAGAAGATAGAAGAGCACTAGGGGGGACGGAGAGCACAGACGAAGCAGGGAGCACTGGAGGAGCTGAAGGGCACGGTGGGGGGGGGGGGCTGGAGAGAATTAAGAGGGGGTTTGGAAAGCATTGTAGGGGGGTTGGAAGGTGCAGGGGGTGGAGAGCACTGGGGGGGACAGGGAACACTTGGGGGGCTAGCAGGGAAAACCAGGGGGGTGGAGAGCACTGGGGGGGGGGACAGGGAGCACTTGGGGGGGTGGGCAGGGAAAATCAGGAGGGTGGAGAGCACTGGGGGGGTACAGGGAGTACTTGGGGGGCAAGCAGGGTAAAATCAGGGGGGTGGAGAGCACTGGGGGGGACAGGGAGCACTTGGGGGGCGAGCAGTGAAAACCAGGGGGGTGGAGAGCACTGGGGGGGGACAGGGAGCACTTGGGGGGGTGGGCAGGGAAAATCAGGAGGGTGGAGAGCACTGGGGGGTACAGGGAGTACTTGGGGGGCAAGCAGGGTAAAATCAGGGGGGTGGAGAGCACTGGGGGGGACAGGGAGCACTTGGGGGGCGAGCAGGGAAAACCAGGGGGGTGGAGAGCACTGGGGGGGGACAGGGAGCACTTGGGGGGGTGGGCAGGGAAAATCAGGAGGGTGGAGAGCACTGGGGGGTACAGGGAGTACTTGGGGGGCAAGCAGGGTAAAATCAGGGGGGTGGAGAGCACTGGGGGGGACAGGGAGCACTTGGGGGGCGAGCAGGGAAAACCAGGGGGGTGGAGAGCACTGGGGGGGGGGACAGGGAGCAATTGGAGGGGTGGGCAGGGAAAATCAGGAGGGTGGAGAGCACTGGGGGGTACAGGGAGTACTTGGGGGGCAAGCAGGGTAAAATCAGGGGGGTGGAGAGCACTGGGGGGGACAGGGAGCACTTGGGGGGCGGGAGAAAGCACTGTGGGGAGCTGAAGAGCATGGGGGGGGGGGCTAAAGAACAGGGGGGGGGGTCTAGTGCACTGGGGGGGCTAAGAGCACCGAGGGGGGAGATTAGGAGCACTGGAGGGGGGCCAGCAAAAGAAGTTGTATAGGAGGGGGATGGGGCAGTTGCATATAGATGAATTGATCTTTCCCTATTCTTCCTGCAGGAGGGAGAGGAGGAGAATCAGTTATTCAGCAGGCAGCTGCAGGAAGAATAGAGAAAGATGAACTCCTCAATATGCAGCAGCCCCATCCCCCTCCTATCCAGCACACACACCTGGGCAATGGGCACTCACCTTCTTCCCGACGAGGCCCCGCCCCCTTCTTCCCGCCAAGGCCCCGCCTCCTTATTCCCGCCGCGGCTCCGCCCCCGTATTCCCGCCGAGGCTCCGCCCCCGTATTCCCTCCGCGGCTCCGCAGTCCCCCCCCCCCGCCCCCCGCTAGCAGCACGGACTGAAGGAGCTGCCACTGCAGCTGCCTTCACACTGGGGATCTGTCTGAACACACCGGGCAGGACACCGGCTGACACCCCCCAGAGCGTGGCACCCGGGGCGGCCCGCCCCCCCGCCCCCCCCATTGGTACGCCACTGTATATATATATATATATATAAAAATACTCAATTACCAGCCCTAAAAAGGGCTTTTGGGGACACTAGATAGATATATATATATATATATATATATATATATATATATATATATATATATATATATATATATATATATATATATATATATATATAAATAAAAAAAATACTCAATTACCAGCCCTTAAAAGGGCTTTTGGGGACACTAGATATATATATATATATATATATATATATATATATAAAATTACACAAATACCAGCCCTTAGAAGGGCTTTTTGGGGTGCTGTCAGGATGCTGTCCTTACAGCAGTAGTGGACCAAGAACACTGACTAGCAAGACCAGGAACACTGACTAACAACTGTCCCTAGCTATTAACAGCAGCAGCAGCAGCAACACTCTCCCTGCTCTCACTAACACACTGCTTCAGAATGATCTAAGATGGATGCTGCCCTTGCTTATTTATAGGAGGTGGGAGGGTGTGGGAGGGAGGTATGCTGATTGGCTGGAAATGTGCCTGCTGACTGTGAAGTTCAGGGTCAAAGTTTGCCTCAATGATGTATTATAGGGGGCGGACCGAACATCGCATATGTTCGCCCGCAGCGGCGAACGCGAACATGCTAAGTTCGCCGGGAACTGTCCACCGGCGAACAGTTCGGTACATCTCTACTCACAACTAGATAATTTACAAAAGGTTTTAACTGACAGCCCTTGACAGTGCTAATTGTCACAAGACATCTAGTACTAGAAGTTTATTATTTATTAGGCATCTGTGCTTATTACTGCAGGATGGGTTAGGGGACTGGATAGTTTACTCTTGTGAGAAGCCAAAAAGTGCCGCTACTTGTGTTCTCTAGGCTTGCAAGCAGCACCAGATTTACCAAATAAAATCGGAACAGATAGGAGATGTAAACAAGACAAAGTTCTCTTAACCTCTTTCTTGGCATCTTCACGTCTCTGATCCAAACTGTAGCAACTCTTTAGAGATCGTGAGAATAAAGCCCGTCAGCCAGAAAAATGTAGAGCTGCTGTTATTTCCTTGATACCATACTTTATTAACAACATATCTCTTAAATCTCAGTTCACAAAGTACTACATCTCTGATACAAACAGTAGCAACTATTTGGAGACTGTGGGACATATACACCATATTGTCAACAGTATTGAGACGCCTGCCTTTACACCCACATGAACTTTAATGACATCCCAGTCTTAGTCTGTAGGGGTTCAATATTGAGTTGGAGAATTTTTAAATTAAATTGTTCATCAGGCAGATACTTATGCATCATGCCAAACCATCAGGGAGGTGTGTGATTGGCCCCAAATTTATTTTGCAGCAGAACAACAACCCCAAATTTACAGCCTATGTGATTAAAGTGGCGTTCCACACCTGTAGCACTGCCCCCTAGGGATCTGCTGAGAATTGCACCTCCTGGATTCCCCTGGGTTACCCTTAGCAACGGAAAGCAGACAAATAGCATTTTAAGCCCTTGGCTCAGTCAATAAACAGTCCAGGGGATGTTGGTTTTTGTGTTTTATTTTGGAACTGGGATGGGAGAAGGGATGAGTGGGATACTCCAACTTGAACTATGCACAATCCTGAGGACAACTAACTGCAGTGTGTGCGGCAAGGCCGCTACTTCACCTTGCCACTGAAGTGAAGACAAAGAATATGAACCCTTGTTTAGCTTACTCTTCAGGGTCTAACTTGGCACCCCCTTTCTCACTTGCTGTGTGTGCTGACCTCCTGTCCACTGACACTCTACTGGAGTGGTCCCCTTCCTGGGCAGACCCCTGGCAAGCTTCCCGGTACTCACAAACACTGTTTTTCCCTGGGTTGCTCTGCCTCCAACTCCCTTGTCAGCATCCACTGGACCTCCTGGCTCAGCTCCACCCGTCTGTTCCACAAGGCCAACCGCCTGTGACCACCTTCCTCAACAACAGGAGGAGAGACAGCCATCACCCTCCTCCTGGGACCTGGCTTCCCGCCCAAAGACACCCTGTCACATGTACTCGTGGCTTTTATAACATATCCCAGCATGCACCACTGTTGTGCCAACCCACTGGGATAGTCATAAAAGCCTGTGTGTCACTAGCTGGGTTTCCTCCACTGTCCAACAGGCTCCCCTATTGGATACAGTGGGGACACTCCCTCAGCCCAGATGAATCACACATGGACACATGCAACAGGCAAAACTAACAATCAGGCTCCCCTGATAAGCAGCTGGAGCTGCTAAGCTTTTATCCACCTAGTGGAAAGAGGGGAATCCGCGCTTGTGGACAATTAGCAGAGGCTGCAGCCTACCTCAAAATATGGCCCGGGGGCTATATCAAAGTATGTAGGTATGGTGAGGTAAAGTGGCGCTGCCTAGTGATCTAAAATTACAATAAATGCGGTTGTTTTACGTGAAAAGGTGCTAATTAATAAGGTGTCTTTTAAAATATCAAGTTAAATAAATATGTTGATAAGAGTATATCTAAAGTAGTAAAGTGCAAGTGTGCACAAAAAATAATATATATACTATATAATACTGGTTGAAATCCAAATTATGAAGATAAAAACAGTGGTTCTTATAGTAGGATTGAAAACATAGTGCATTAACAATAATAAATACAAACAATTTTAAAAAGTGCTCGTGCAATGAACCAAAAACAAACAGTCCATCGATTAGTAAATTGCTGAGTGAATCCGTGACTAAAATATATAAAGTTGATCACCAATAAATATTCAAGTGAAAAATAGAGTGTGTTGAGTGCTCTCTTTAAGGAGTGGGGTGGGTGGTGGGCAGAAACACGCAGGTGCACCCCTCTTATTCCTCCCGCACTCACCGAAGGTAGGTACCCCTACAGGGGTAATGGGCCTTATTGCAGCGTAGTCAGTATGGCTCCTGTAGAGGGATGGGGGGAGGGGATACCCCCACTTTAGACCAAGTAATGGAAGACTCCTCTTGGATATGTACGATGATGATGAGAGAAAGAAGTGCCAATATAGTGATGTACCGTAATATAAAGGTGTACGTTTAGTAAACTGAGATAAGCTGAGATCTGGATGATCACGGCTTGTCTCAGAGCATTGCCGGTTTAAATTACTGAGAAGAGTAGTGGAGAACATAGTCTTCTCTTCTCATCTCAGTACACAAACTGCTTGCATTCACTGCAATAGAAACAGCCAGTTTAGTAACACATGATCTCACCTGATCACTCTGCTTCTCTTTGAAGATCTCCTCTTCCTACTTCTCCAGCTCAGAGGTGGAGATAGCAGGAAGAAATAGGAGATCTCTGCTGTGAATGTCCCAGTGCCCAAAAGTGAAAGTAAAAACTCTCCCTACTGCAGTGAAATATACATCAACAGCAGGTTAGAAACACATTAACTATACAATCACATATATATCTGTGTGTGTATATATATATATATATATATATATATATGTATATATATATACATATATATATACACACACCAGTACATACAGTATATATATATATATATAAATATATATATATACTGTATGTACTGGTGTGTATGTATGTATATATATATATATTTTTTTTATTTCAGGTACTTATATAGCGCTGTCAATTTACGCAGCACTGTACATATGCATTGCACATTCACATCAGTCCCTGCCCTCAAGGAGCTTACAATCTAAGGTCCCTAATGCCTCGTACACACGTACTGATCGTCGGCCGACCGATCGGCCGTCTTTTGTCCAGGGCTGTCCTGTCCGCTGAAAAGTGCAAAAGACTGCACACGAATTTTGTCGGCCAACAACAGCCGATTGCAGAAGTGATGTCATGTGATGGTTAACTTTCCCTGTGTTTTTCCTTTTCTGAGCATGCCTAGTCTTGCAAATCTGCTGTTTGTCGGCCGAATTCTGTACTGACTGGCGAACAATCGGCCGTTCTGGTGTTGGCCAACAAAAATGTTAATGCCTGCACGACAGATTCTGTTCGGCCGAAAATGCGCTGTCGGCTGTCGGAAGCATCATACTAACAAGCATACAATCGGCCGATCGGTCGTCGGCCGAATATTTACGGCCGACGATCGGTACGTGTGTACGAGGCATCACTCACATACATACACAGCAGGGCAAATTTTTTATACAGGATCCAATTAACCTACCAGCATGTCTTTGGAGTGTGGGAGGAAACCAATCTGTCACGATTCAACCACGCCCACGGCGACTAGCTAACCGAGACGTGATGAATCGTGACTGGGCAGTATAAGGGGATAAAGGAAATAAAGAAAATTCTTACTAAAGGCCCTTACACACGTACCGATTGTCGGCCGAAAAGATTCAGCCGACGACCGATCGGCCGAATGTAGGCTTGTTAGTATGATGCTTCCGACAGCCGACAGCGCATTTTCGGCCGAACAGAATCTGTCGTGCAAGCATTAAAATTTTTGTATGCCGACACCAGAACGGCCGATTGTTCGCCAGTCAGTACAGAATTCGGCCGACAGACAGCAGATTTGCAAGACTGGGCATGCTCAGAAAAGAAAAAACACACGGAAAGTTAACCATCACATGACATCACTCCTGCAGTCGGCGGACAAAATTCGTGTGCAGTCTTTTGCACTTTTCAGTGGACACGACAGCCCGGGGACAAAAGACGGCCGATCATTCCTCCGACGATCGGTAAGTGTGTACGGGGCTTAAGTAATTAGATTGGCTGCAATACTTTCACAGCCTGCACTGCCTTCGGTCACCACTAGAGGGAGACTCCAGTCCAATCCAGCTGGCTAACCACACACAGGCAGATACAAATCTTACATACAATCTGATGCACTCTAAGGGTTGGGGAGCAGTCTAGCAATTACCACACACTACTAGGATTCCTCCAGCTTTCCTACAAGCCAGAACCCCTGTGTTGATCACTCTTCCCACTGTCCCCACACCCACACACCACAAACAATAGCCTGCCACCACCCAACAGTTTGTCCACAGACTGGTCTGCTGGGACACCACACACACGCAGATCTCCGTCTGGTGTACAATCTGCATGCAATCTGCCAACACGCAGTGCAATTGCATACAGATTGGCATGTATGTATGTATGTACTGTATGTACGGGTATATATATATATATATATATATATATATATATATATATATGTGTGTGTGTGTATGTATATATATATATATATATATATATATATATATACTGTATGTATATATACCGTGCATGTGTGTGTGTGTGTATAGATATGTTTTCATGTGTCAGAACATGTCATTACGAGTTATTTTAAACTTTAGTTTCACTTTTTAAACTTAGCAGTGCCTGTAATCTCACAATATCTCGCGAGATTACAGGCAGTCCACCCAGTTATACAGAGATCACGGCAGTTCTCAGAGAAAAAACTTCTCCTCTGATCACCCTGTGAGAAGTGAAGTTCTCCGCCTTCTAAACTGGGTGCCAGAGGAGATATTTTTTCTCTGAGAACTGCCGAGAATTGAACTGAGAGAAAACTTCTCAGTTTACTAAACGTACACCAAAGTGCTTTATTAAATTTAAAATAAGTCAGGTACTCACATAAATAATCAAGACAGTAGGTAATCAAGCAGTAGGGGCCGCGAGTTCCTCGCTAGCGGCCACTTCCGGGACGCCGTGCGGTTCAGCGGCTGGATCTGCGTTCCAGTAGGGCGGAAGTGACGTAATCGCGCAAACATCTGACCAAATAACTGATAAGTCTACCAGGGAGATCAGAGAACTGGGCCAATGCACGGCCGAGTTGGAAATCAGAACGGATGACCCTGAGGTGAGTGTTTCCAATCACTCTGAGGAATTGGAAGCCCTCCGGGAGGAGAATCAGACCCTGCAACTCCAATTGGAGGACCAGGAAAATAGGGCCAGACGCTCTAATATCAGGATTAGAGGGATACCTGAGACAGTGATGGACCTCCAGTCCACTGTCACTGCCCTCTTCCAGGAGCTTTCCCCCTTTAATCCCCCTGGAACGCCTGGAAATGGACCGTGTCCACCGGGCTCTGGCCCCGTGCAAACCTGATGGCCCGCCCAGAGACATAATAGCAAAATTGCATTATTACAGAACCAAGGAGCAGCTCCTGCAGGCAGCCAGACATAAGGAATCACTCCACTTTCAAGGTTATGATTACCAACTCTTCACAGATCTCTGCAAAGCTACCATCGTAAAATGCAGAGAATTTAAACCCCTGCTGCAAATCCTTCAACAGCATCATATTGTTTATTCCTGGGGTTTTCCATTCTCTGTACGCGTTATCCCCCAAGGCCGCAAATACACCTGCAAGACCACATCTGAACTCCAGTGCCTACTTCAAGATCTCCATTTGCTTTCACCACCATCCACTCCTGCACCCCTCCTGCAACGCAGACACTCTGCTTCAAGATCCCCTTTGAAGCCGACCTCCTCCACTTCCACCACCCCGAAGAGAAGTCGACATGTATCTCCGCTACCACCCCCAGTTGATTCTATGGACTGAATCTATGCCTATTGAATGCCTCCTGGACCCCTTGGTCTGTCTACTTCTTCAGTTTTTCCATGTGAGACACTGCCGTCTCACCCCAGCCTACCACTTATCCACTTGGATCCTGTTCTCATGGAACTCGCACCTGTTCTCCTTCTCCACCATTCTCATCAGCGATGCCGGAGCCCTACCACACGGTGAACTCTCTACTAGTTGAACTCTGGACTATCTGGAACATTCCCCCTTTTTTTTTTCCCATGCCAATGGAACCTATTTCCTCCCCTGGTCACCACCATACATCTTGCCTACTAATTTTTGGGCGGTTGTGTCGCTGGTCGGTTGTCACTGCTGCCTCCACTCTTCTCCGGAACCCTCCTTTTGGAGACTTCCTGAGGTGATTTCCTCCCCTCCGCGTAGTGGGTCAGCCCCTGCACAAACAGAAGGGTTTTTTTTCTTTTTTCTATTTAATTTCTTGCTTATATGAATGCCTTTATTTGTTATAGTGTCTATGTTTCACTCCTCCCCTTCCCCTCTGTGTACTCCCTCCTCTCTGCTACCTCTGTCTTCCCACTCCCTTTCCCCTGTTCGTCGGGAGGCTCCACTGCTCATGCTCTTGCCTCCTCCATTTTGCTGCTTTCTCCCAACCGACCCATGGCCACCCTGAATATTCTATTCCTTAATGTCCAAGGTCTTAACTCTTAACAAGGTCTCTGGCTTCGCTAGATGTGCATGTCGCCTGCTTACAGGAAACTCGTTTTTCCTTCTCACATACCCCTAACTTCCTAACTGCCTCCTTTCCTCAGTTCTTCACAGCCTCAGCTGCCATCAAGAAGAGAGGGGTGCTGATCGCCTTCCGCCAGACTACTCCCTTTGCGCTTCATTCATCTATAGCGGACCCTGAAGGTAGGTACCTTATCCTTATTGGCACCTTGCTAGACACAGAAGTGACCCTAGCCTCATGCTATGCACCCAACACCAATCCCAGCTCCTTCCTTACACACTTTATTCAAGTTGTGGAACTACACAAAAACGGTACGACCATTCTTTGCGGTGACTCAAACCAGGTCTTATATCTGTCCTTGGATAAGTCCCCCGCCGCAACTTTCTTCATCCCCACAGCGCCTCACCTTCCAACAACTGCTCTACAATCACTCTCTTGTTGACACTTGGCGTGAACACCCGCATAATACCTTCTCACGCATAGACCATATCCTTGTCCCAGTGGCTACCTCCCCCTCCCTCCTAGCCTCAACAATCGTACCTATTCCCTGGTCTGACCACGCTGCAGTGGTTTCCTCTTTTGATTCCCTAATCCCCAAACAACACACATTCTCCTGGGTCTTGAATGATACCTTGCTGGCCCATCCCTCTCACAGATCTGAGATTGCAACTGCGATCAAAGACTACATCGCTCACAACAACACCACTGATGTTTCCCCACTCACGATCTGGGAAGCGCACAAGACCGTGCTCAGGGGTACTCTCATTAGCCTAGTATCCAGGCACAAGAAGGAACGCCGCCTCCCCTATCAAGCCTTGGATTCTGCCTTTAATCAAGCCCACCGCAGCTTCCAAGCTCACTCCACCCCTGAAAACAAGCAAATTTTTGACAAAGCTACACTGGAATTGAATCTCTTCCTTATGGACGCAGCCGAAAAACAACTCAGATGTACTCATCATAAATTTTATTCAAAGTGAATAAAATTTTCTCGCCCTTACCCGCCGTTACCCGCAAACCAATCCGTTTGAAAACCTCCCTCACGACCCACACTATCAACCCCCTTCAAAATACTGGACACATTCCAACGCCGCCTCTCCGAGCTTTACTCCTCCTCCCAAACCCCGACTGACTCCCAACTCTCTGAGTTTTTCTCCAATATTGCCTTACCTGTCCTGTCTGATACCCACCGGGAAACCTTCGAACATCCTATTTCGGAACTGGAAATTCAAACGGTGGTTAAAACCCTTAAACGCCTCTTCCCCGTCAGCATTTGTCCGCTACGCAGGCTTCCGCTCATCCCCCTTCCCTATTCGGTCTGGCACTAGACAAGGCTGCCCTTTATCACCCCTCCTCTTCACACTAGCAATAGAGCCCCTGACACACAAAATCAGTGCCAATCCCGACATAAAAGGACTTGAATTTGGTGGCTTCCACCACAAACTGTCTCTTCATGGAAGACATCCTCTTGTTCCTTACATCCCCTCTCATTTCGGTACCCAACCTCCTCGCTACCCTGTCCCAGTTCGCACACCTTTCAGGCCTGACTGTTAACCCCGGTAAGTCGCGTGCTCTCAATGTTTCTCTGCCCCCTTCTCTCCTTTCACAACTACGTGCGGTGCTCCCCTTCTCCTGGGCGCAGCACTCCCTACCCTACCTGGGGATTAAGTTGACAGCGGACCCGTTGGAGCTTTTTTTCGGCTAACTACCCCCCCATGCTCCGTCATCTCATGAACTTGATGGCGTCTTGGTCCTCCGTACCTCTAGCCTGGATGGGACGCATCACTGTCGCTAAGATGGCCATTCTGCCTAAGATTCTGTATCTCTTCAGGGGGCTTCCGATTAATGTCCCCTCTTACTATCTTCGCCAGCTTCAGCGACGCACCTTCACCTATGTCTGGGACTGGGGCAAGTCTAGACCTAGAATACCCCGCAGAACACTCTTTCTCCACAAACTCCGAGGCAGCCTAGGCCTCCCACACTTTACCAAATACTACCAGGCGGCCCAACTGGCCCAGCTGCTCAAGTGGCATGCCACTAGCGAAGTCCCCTTTGGGTATCCCTAAAAATGGTTGAATGCGACCCCCTCTCTGTAGCTAACTTGTTATGGCTTACTCCCTCCGACCGCAGGTCCACCTCTAATCCCATAATGCGCCACTCCCTACGCCTCTGGGACGCCCTAAAATTGAAATTCAAACTACAATCACCCCACAACCCGCTGCTCTCCTTTCTACACAACCCATCCTTTCTATCGGCCTGGGAATCCCCCTCGTCCTTCCGACACTGGACATCAGCTTGTCTACTTCGGGCACACTCTTTGATCCAACACCATTAAACCTTTCTCTTCGCTTTGTGAGTCCCACCACCTGCGGAGCTCTGAGATTTTCCGTTATCTCTAGCTAAAACACTTTTACGCCAAATGCATCCACACCGACTCTTCTCTGCCCACTATGACTGCTTTCGAACATACCTGCCACCGTGACCCACACACCCGGGGGCCTCATTTCCCAGCTGTACTCCAGACTCACGGACTCCCCTGACAACTCCCCTGACACTTATACTGCTAAATGGGAACAAGATCTGGGGTCCTCTTTAGATATTGAGGACTGGGCTAAGATCTGGCACTCGACAAAAGCGGCCTCCCAAAATATAGTTGCCTTGGAAACCAATTACAAAGTACTGATGCGGTGGTACTTGGTACCCTCGCGTATTGCGAAATTCCTACCCTCCCATTCTTCCACATGCTTCTGAGGCTGCCTGGAGGCAGGCACACACATGCACATCTGGTGGACTTGCCCACTAGTAAAAACCTTCTGGCAAGCTGTCTTCCAAATCCTCTCGACCTTGATGGCCGAATCAATCACACCTGACCCCCTCTTAGCTTTACTCAATGTGAAGCCGGACCCTGTTTACAAATCTAGGCACAAACTATTCCTCCAAGTCACCACGACAGCCAAACAAACCATAGCAAGAGCATGGAAGTCCCCGCACCTCTCCTTGCCTGAGCTCAAGCAGCGGGTCACCACCGCCATGATACACGCCAAAATTGAGGCAGTTCTATTGGATAAAATAGATAAGTTCTATAGACTCTGGCAACCTTGGGTTGACAATTTTCTTCCCTCCAACCTCGACCACTCCCTCCTGCTGCCCTGATACTAATCTGAGGCTTACTGGTTACTACTTCCTGTTCATTGACCCCGCCCCCCCCAGCGAACCTTCCTTCTTCCCCCCTCCCGCCTCTTTCTCTGCTCTAGCTCCCCCTCTGTCCCCCCCCTCCCTGCTCCACCTCTCTACATGATTTGTTCTGGCACCAACAACACACCTGTTTGAGCCTGTCAAGAACTACAGAGTGCACCTCGCAGGCTCCCTGGTTTAGCCTGCTTTTCCTGGTTTTACATATTGTAACCTCTTTCTCCCGTCTAGTTGCATTACCATGTGGATTATCACACCCATCTATCCCTTCTCACGTGCTACTGAGCTTTTTTCACCCTTGCTTCGCCTGCAGCTTGGCCGCGCCTCCCCACCTGGGCACAGAGTGTTCCCTTTATGGGGTGCCTGTGGGTTGGCCAAGCCAGTCGCAGAGTCCTGGCCACATCCCCCTGGTTTCCTCTTATCCACCTACTCCTAAGTTTGACCCATGGTTATTGTAGCCGTTGTTTTGTTAGCGCATCTGGCTTGAAGTCATCTTGTCACTCTGTTTACCAATTGTTGTTACCTGTTTACTTTGTTCTCCAATAAAATGTTTGAACCAGAAAAAGTCAGCACTTTTTGTAGCTGCTGACCTTTAATAAACACAAAAACGGGTGGAACTCCGCTTAAGGCTCTAACTTCAGTGTAAGGAAGAACAAGGAGCATTGAAAGTGATGGTTTGGCCCCCACAGAGCCCCAATCTCACCATCATTGTGTCTGTCTGGGATTATATGAAGAGGCAGAAGGATTTGAGCCATCCTACATCCATAGAAGATATGTGGTTAGTTCTCCAAGATGTTTGGAACAACCTACCTGCAGAGTTCCTTTGAAAACTGTGTCCACAAGCACTGTGTGTACCTAGAAGAATTTATTTAGATTTTTCTTATTTTCTCTCACTTTGCAATGTGCAAGTTGATAAAAAAAATAATTAAAATACGTATATTTGAAAGCATTGTTTCTTTACAGCATTTCTTCACACCTGACTAAAGCTTTTGAGCAGTATTGTATATTAGATCAGAGCTGATGATTTTCCTGCCCTGATTTAGAGTAAAAATGCCAGAAATTTGACATGTTAGTATATTGACATGTTTTCCCTCTGTTTTTCACCTCATGACACACCTCCTATGTTATCTACGTGCATAGAAGGAAGCATAACAAAGAGCTTAACATATTTACTCGTATAGGGATCATCAAAGATGTGCAGCAGTAAGACTTTTTCCAAAACAATTGAATTTGAGGGCATGTCCAGACCATGTGAAAAAAGGATGCCTCAGGAGCCTGGCAACAGGGACAGGCCAAGGAGGCAGAAGGATCGATGGTTGCAAGGTGCTGGGGGGTTATAGCATACCCAATGCAAGAACTTAAGATGGATAAACCTATCCCTAGACTAAATCATATTAGATACATAGAAGCCCAGGCAGCCTTCCCATTCATCCACCTCTAAGTTAGGGATGTCAACCAACCACTTCTGATAAACTCGATCCATCTTGGTTGTGTAGGTCTGCGAGAGGTATAAATAAAGTGAGTGTTTGTTTAATATTCTGGAGGTTAGCAACTTCTTGACTGGGTCTGATTCTAGGGTAAGCCGAGATGGGAACTGTTGACTAAGTGCATGTGGAGGTACCTAAAGAACATCCAATTAGGTAATTGAAAAGCGGCTTTAAGGTCAGGAAATGTACACAGGCGACCCTCCAACACTATGTATTTTAAACCCACCACTCCTCTTACAGCCCATACACTGGGGTCTGGAATGCTACGTAGGTGGGGAACAGAGGGTTACCCCATAAGTGAATATGGGGAGAGAAGGACTCCGGGGTACGGTACTTATACCAGGCCTTGTTCCAAATGAGCAAATTTGTTCTCATCTAACTAGTAATCTCTGGATGAGCTTTAGGGCCCTGAAAGACCAGGTTGCTAAGCGCGGAGGATGAGCCCACAATAGCTGCCTCCAGAGTTATAGCAGAGTTATTGCTTGGATGCGAGAGCCACCATCTGACTGTAACAAGTACAGCCGCCCAAAAGAAAAGCTGAACATTTGGTAGAGACAGGCCCCCAGCCCAAGAGGTAACTGTAACATTGACAGGGCCAACTGAGTCCCTCCTGCACACAAAAATTGGTAAGCACACTATTCACCTTAGTAAAGAATGATGTTTGTAAGGAGGTAGGGCAGTGGCAAAAAAAAAATGCAGAAATTTAGGTAGATACACCATCTTGAATAAATTTACCCTACCCACTAGATTATGGGGGAGAGAACGCTAGGACATACATTGCTGGGAGAGGCGCTGGACTAAGGGTATCAAATTCAATTCATATTAGGACAGTTTCTCGCCAATCTTAACACCTAGATATTTAAATTCCGGGACCCAGCAAAGTGGGAGTTCTGGAAAGTGGTCTAGGGTGGGCCAGGTAGAGTGGGAAAAGAAGGGATTTACCCCAGCTAATTCTAATTCCTGAATAGGAGCCAAAGATATTTATAATGGGGAGCGCAGCGGGCAATGAGGAACCAATGTCATGGAGATAAAGGAGCGTGTCGTCAGCATACAAGGATATCTTTTCCTCTAGTACCCCAATGCCAATTCCTTTAACTAGGTCGGAAGCCCTAATGAGAGCCGCCATAGGTTCCATCTCCAGGGCAAACAGACCAGGAGATAAGGGACATCACTGCCTCGTCCACCTGCTGAGTGGAAAGGGCAGGGACAAAGAATTATTCATATGAATTCTGGCCAAGGGGGCCGAGTATAACATATGAATCCATAATATGAATTGAGGGCCAAACCCAAACTTACTGTTGTGCTCATAAGTTTACATACCCTGGTAGAATTTATGATTTCTTGGCCATTTTTCAGAGAATATGAATGATAACACTAAAACTTTTCTTTCACTCCTGGTTAGTGTTTGGCTGAAGCCATTTATTATCAATCAACTGTGTTTACTCTTTTTAAATCATAATGACAACAGAAACTACCCAAATGACCCTGATCGAAATGTTACATGCCCTGGTGATTTTGGCCTGATAACATGCACACAAGTTGACACAAAGGGGTTTGAATGGCTATTAAAGGTAGCCATCCTTACCTGTGATCTGTTTGCTTGTAGAGTTTCTGGACTCCTGACAGACCCTTGCATAACAGAGTGGGCAACTACATGGCAAATGAGGAACGCCCAATACGGTTTGGGGTGGGGGTCCCCTGGGTAAATCAAAAATGGAGAAAGATCTGGGAGTCTTAGTGGAAGATAGACTTGGCAATAGTATGCAATGTCAAGCTGCAGCTGCCAAGGCCGGCAGAATATTAGCATGCATAAGAAAGGGGATGTATTCCCGAGATAAAACTATAATCCTACCACTTTATAAAACACTGGTCCGAACACATCTGGAGTATTCTGTCCAGTCACCAATCCTCAGAAGGGATGTGAAGGAGCTGGAGAGAGTGCAGAGAAGAGCAACTAAACTGATTAGGGGATTGGAGGACCTTAATTATGAAGAGTGCTTACAAGTGCTTGATTTATTCTCCCTGGAAAGCGACGCCTGAGAGGGGACATGATAGCAATTTACAAATACCTCAATGGTGATCTCAACATAGAAAAAAAAACCTTAGGCTACACAGGGGGTTTTTTACTGTAAGGGCTATAAGATTGTGGAATTTTCTAACACAAGTGGTATTAACTGCAGGGAGTATGGCTACTTTTAAAAGACTCTTGGACGTACATCTCAAGGATTAAAACATTCAGGGGTATGGGAAATAATTACATCCACACACACCTACACAGGTTGAACTGGATGTACTATCACCTTTATTGAACCACAACTACTATGTAACTATGTAACTTTTTCTGTTGAATAACAAAAGACTTACTGACTGGATCACCAGATGAAAATAGGAGAAAGAAAGAATAAAAAAGGAAACTAATGGGGCTATCACATCCCAGGCTGGACTGGCCTACTGGGATTCCGGGAAATTTCCCAGTGGGCCGCTTTGAGACGTGGCCCCAGGCTCCCTTCTGTATTTGCGGCCGCCGGGTATGCAGAGTCAAGCTAGCCGCGGCCGCCGGATGTGAGCGGTATGACGTCATATCCGGCGGCTGCACGGCAGTCAGCGGATCTCTCACGGGAGGGGGGAATCAGCATTGTATTAGGCGGAGGGGGATCAGCATTGTATTAGGGGGAGGGGGCCAGGGGGGGATCAGCATTGTGCTAGGGGGAGGGGGGAACAGCATTGTATTAGGGGGGAAGGCACCAGAGGGGAACAGCATTGTATTAGGGGGAGGGGGGTCAGCGTTGTATTAGGGGGAGGGGGATCAGCATTGTATTAGGGGAAGGGGGGAACACCATTGTATTAGGGGGAGGGGGCCAGGGGGGGACAGCATTGTGTTGGGGGGAATCAGCATTGTCTTAGGGAGAGGGGGGATCAGCATTGAATTAGGGGGAGGGGTCCAAGGGGGGCAGCATTGTATTAGGGGAAGGGGAGAACAACATTGTATTAGGGAGAGGGGGGACAACATTGTATTAGGGGGAGGGGGGACAGCTTTGTATTAGGGGAAGGAGGGATCAGCATTGTATTAGGGGGCGGGGGCCGGGGGGGATCAGCATTGTATTAGGGGGAGGGGGCCAGGGGGATCAGCATTGTATTAGGGGGAGGGGGGAACAACATTGTATTAGGAGGAGGGGGCTGGGGATCAGCATTGTATTAGGAGGAGGAGGCCGGGGGGGACAGCATTGTATTAGGTGCAGGGGGAGGGAGGGGATCAGAATTGTAATAGGGGGAAGGGGTCAGGGGGGAACAGCATTGTGTTAGGGGGAGGGGGAACAGCATTGTGTTAGGGGGAGGGGGGAACAGCATTGTATTAGCAGGAGGGGGGACAGCATTGTATTAGGGGAAGGAGGGATCAGCATAGTATTAGGGGGAGGGGGCCGGGGGGGATCAGCATTGTATTAGGGGGAGGGGGCCGGGGGGCTCAGCATTGTATTAGGGGGAGGGGGCCAGGGGGGAACAACATTGTATTAGGAGGGGGGGAAACAGCATTGTATTAGGTGCAGGGGGGGATCAGCATTGTATTAGGGGGAGAGGGGATCGGCATTGCAATAGGGAGAGGGGGTATCAGCATTGTAATAGGGGGAGGGGGTCGGGGGGCAGCATTGTATTGGGGGGTCAGCATTGTATTAGGGGGAGGAGGGGGACATCTTTGTATTAGGGTGAGGGGGCAAGGGGGGACAGCATTGTATTAAGGGGAGGGGGCCAGGGGGGGCAGCATTGTATTAGGGGGAGGGGGGATCAGCAGTGTATTAGATAGTGGGAGGGGGGGTCTGCAGTGTATTAGATAGCAGGCAGGGGGGGTCAGCAGTGTATTAGATAGCGGGGAGGGGGTCTGCAGTGTATTAGATAGCAGGGGGGTTCAGCAGTGTATCAGATAGTGGAGAGGGGGGGACAGCAGTGTATTAGATAGCAGGGAGGTGGGGGGCTCGGCAGTGTATTAAAAAGCAGGGAGGGGGTGGTCGGCAGTGTATTAGATAGTGGGGAGGGGGGTCAGCAGTGTATTAGTGGGGAGGGGGGTCAGCAGTGTATTAGATAGTGGGGAGGGAGGCCAGCAGTGTATTAGATAGTGGAGAGGGGGGTCAGCAGTGTATTAGATAGTGGGGAGGGGGGTCAGCAGTGTATTAGATAGTGGGGAGGAGGGTTAGCAGTGTATTACATAGCAGGAAGGGGGGTTAGCAGTGTATTACATAGCAGGGAGGGGGGTCTGCAGTGTATTACATAGCGGGGAGGAGGGGTCAGCAGTGTATTCAATAGTGGGGAGGGGTCAGCAGTGTATCAGATAGTGGGGAGGGGGATCAGCAGTGTATTAGTGAGGAGGGGGGGTCGGCAGTGTATTAGATAGCGGGGAGGGGGGTCAGCAGTGTATTAGATAGCGGGGAGGGGGGGGTCAGCAGTGTATTAGTGGGGGGGGGTTGGCAGGGTATTAAATAGTGGGGAGGGAGGGCCAGCTCTGCTGTCCCTGGAGCCTGTGCCGCTCTCTCAGCCCCCCCCCCCCAACAAGGAGTAAGAGAAGGAATAAAAAGAGAGAATACATGGAAGAGAGAGGGAAATTGGGGGGAGGAACAAAGAAAAAGGGAGAGAAAGAATAAGAGAAAGAACAGAAAGTCGGATAGAGAGAAAGAGAGATGAAAAAAAATCAAGAAATTAGGATAGAGAGAGATAAAAGGGAAAGAAAGGAAAACAGAGAAGGAGTGGTAAATCCTAAGATGTATCAGAACGGGTTTTATTTCTGTATGACTGGTAGGGACCCAGAGAGCGCTAAATGTTCGCTGGTTAGGAGCGCAAATGACTTGCCTTGGGTGCTGCCAACCCGCGCTACGCCACTGGGGCTGGTATGAAATTATTTCCAGGGCTGGTTTTTATCCCCAGTCCGGCTCTGATCACATCTAAGAATTTTTAAGTTTCAATATACTGTAATAAATGTTTTCTTTTGGGTTCAATACTGCTTTAAAATCTCTTTGTCGTGAAAGATGCTTTGCACAGTTTTTTTGTGATTCTAATCTACCTGATGAGGAACTAAGTATAAAAAATAAGATACTTGAGACCAGAATGTTAGCTATCTCCTTAGTATCTCTTATACTGGAACACCAACCATGAGATAATGCTGATCGCCTTTCAGTGAGAAGTAAAGTGTGTCACTATTACTCCCTTAAAGTTTAATTGTCATCAAAGAATCAGATTGCTATCTTTTAATGGTGGGCCAGCAGGTGTGAAGGATAACTCAAGGTCTCTTGGATGACAAGAGCATCACAGGTTATAAACCAGGTTACACTTTACATACCTGGAAAGGTTTTTTTGCTCATATTTTCTTTAGATCACAAGTTTTTTTCTAACTTTCTTATACTTAAAACATGACAGTGTTTCTTTTTCTTTAAATTATGTTTAAACTTAATCTGTTCAGTTCCATCTGCTTCTATAGCTTTCTGCATAATTTTTGAGTGATATTAAAGAGTTGATGTTTTTAGCGAAAGCTTCTTGTTATAGAATTTGGTGGGCATAGGCATGCGCAGGGGGTGTGCCAGGGGCCCAATGATACCAATGATGGGGCATAATTCCTCCCAATGATGGGGCACAATTGCTCCCATTGACACCAATAGGGATTGTTTAATCCCACTGATGCTGGGACATTTTGTACTCCTGATGGCTACAGTCCAGCCCCCTTAAAGTCAAAGGACAGTAAACTGGCCCTTTGCTTAGAAAGTTTGGAGACCCCTGGTCTAGAGTTTTGGATTTTGTATGACTTTACATTCCCATTCCAATCTATTTTTTTTTTTATTTGCTTATTTGAACCTCCCCATCAGTACCATAAATTTGAGATTGTTTATGTTGTGGCCTCTGCTGCATTGGTGGATCACTACAAAAACACCTGTTTTGACCTAACTCCCTAACATTTAGCCCTGCTGGGTCTTTTGCACACTTTATCAGGCATTTGAGGATCTGCAGCTAAAAGTATGATGTATTCTGTACTCTTGCTTCGATTCTGTGATGTTCCATTTAGTATTGGGCTGTTTAGAAAATGTCTCACAATTAGCTGTTTTAGATCAGCTGGTTGTCAATATGCTACCATGCTAATACTACTACAACTACTCTGGTTAAAAACAGAACTTTTTATTGATGTTTGGGTGCTATACGTCTGGTATGGTACTGCCTCCAAATAAACCTACTTTCAATTTATACATTACTTTTTATGTCCTGTATTTTGTAACTTAGATACACTATATTGTCAAAAGTATTGGGACACCTGCCTTTACACGCACATGCAATTTAATGGCATCCCAGTCTTGGTCCATAGGGTTTAATATTGAGTTGGCCCACCCTTTGCAGCTATAACAGCTTCAACTTTTCTGGAAAGGCTGTCCACCATGTTTAGGAGTGTGTCTATGGGAATGTTTGACCATTCTTCCAGAAGCGCATTTCTGAAGTCTGGCACTAAATTCATCCCAAAGGTGTTCTATCGGGTTGCGGTCTGACCAATAAAGTTCCTCCACCCCGAGATTCGCTCAGTCTTTATGGACCTTGCTTTGTGCCCTGGTCCAAATCATTTGATGGAGGGGGGATTATGGTGTGGGGTTGTTTTTTAGGGGTTGGGCTTGGCCCCTTAGTTAGATACCAAGACATTTTGGACAATTTCATGCTCCCAAATTTGGGGGAAAATTTGGCCCCTTCCTGTTCCAAAATGACTGTGCACCAGTGCACGTAAGTACATTTTCTGCAAGTTCAGAAAATACCTGATGATTATGCTAGATATCCTGTTTTTTTGTAAGTTCCTGAACATTGAACTGAAATCTCAAACAATTTTATCGGCCTTCCCATCTTTTGGGAACTACAAAACAACTCTCTCAGGGTGTTTGTAGTCCAAATCAAGACAGCAGCCTAGGGGGACAATGCTGCTTCTCCCTAGATACAGTACAGTACAGTAAGTGAGCAATGTGTTACTGGCAGGATCACTAGGTGAAAATAAAGCAAGAAAGCCTATAGCTATAACTAGTACAGCCGCTGCATCTGTGAGATACCGTGCCTTGCGAAAGTATTCGGCCCCCTTGAACTTTGCAACCTTTTGCCACATTTCAGGCTTCAAATATAAAGATATAAAACTTTAATTTTTTGTGAAGAATCAACAACAAGTGGCACAATCATGAAGTGGAACGAAATTTATTGGATATTTCAAACTTTTTAACAAATAAAAAACTGAAAAATTTGGCGTGCAAAATTATTCAGCCCCCTTAAGTTAATACTTTGTAGCGCCACCTTTTGCTGCGATTACAGCTGTAAGTCGCTTGGGGTATGTCTCTATCAGTTTTGCACATCGAGAGACTGAACTTTTTGCCCATTCCTCCTTGCAAAACAGCTCGAGCTCACTGAGGTTGGATGGAGAGCGTTTGTGAACAGCAGTTTTCAGTTCTTTCCAGAGAGATTCTCGATTGGATTCAGGTCTGGACTTTGACTTGGCCATTCTAACACCTGGATATGTTTATTTTTGAACCATTCCATTGTAGATTTTGCTTTATGTTTTGGATCATTGTCTTGTTGGAAGACAAATCTCCGTCCCAGTCTCAGGTCTTTTGCAGACTCCATCAGGTTTTCTTCCAGAATGGTCCTGTATTTGGCTCCATCCATCTTCCCATCAATTTTAACCATCTTCCCTGTCCCTGCTGAGGAAAAGCAGGCCCAAACCATGATGCTGCCACCACCATGTTTGACAGTGGGGATGGTGTGTTCAGGGTGATGAGCTGTGTTGCTTTTACGACAAACATAACGTTTTGCATTGTTGCCAAAATGTTTGATTTTGGTTTCATCTGACCAGAGCACCACATGTTTGGTGTGTCTCCCAGGTGGCTTGTGGCAAACTATAAATTACACTTTTTATGGATATCTTTAAGAAATGGCTTTCTTCTTGCCACTCTTCCATAAAGGCCAGATTTGTGCAGTACACGACTGATTGTTGTCCTATGGACAGAGTCTCCCACCTCAGCTGTAGATCTCTGCAGTTCATCCAGAGTGATCATGGGCCTCTTGGCTGCATCTCTGATCAGTCTTCTCCTTGTATGAGCTGAAAGTTTAGAGGGACGGCCAGGTCTTCGTAGATTTGCAGTGGTCTGATACTCCTTCTATTTCAATATTATCGCTTGCACAGTGCTCCTTGGGATGTTTAAAGCTTGGGAAATCTTTTTGTATCCAAATCCGGCTTTAAACTTCACCACAACAGTATCTCGGACCTGCCTGGTGTGTTCCTTGTTCTTCATGATGCTCTCTGCGCTTTAAACAGACCTCTAAGACTATCACAGTGCAGGTGCATTTATACGGAGACTTGATTACACACAGGTGGATTCTATTTATCATCATTAGTCATTTAGGTCAACATTGGATCATTCAGAGATCCTCACTGAACTTCTGGAGAGAGTTTGCTGCACTGAAAGTAAAAGGGCTAAATAATTTTGTACGCCCAATTTTTCAGTTTTTTATTTGTTAACAAAGTTTGAAATATCCAATAAATTTTGTTCCACTTCATGATTGTGTCCCACTTGTTGTTGATTCTTCACAAAAAATTACAGTTTTATATCTTTATGTTTGAAGCCTGAAATGTGGCAAAAGGTCACAAAGTTCAAGGGGGCCGAATACTTTCGCAAGGCACTGTAGAAAACTGCAATATATTAAATTTTGTTTTTGGGTAGATACAGTATATATTTTATAGAAGTTTCTTCTTAAGGTTAAGGTCTGGGTAAGAATTTGATTAAAGTTTTTTATCATAAGGGTTTTCAGGTTTCGACTAAGGGTTGAGTTTCACTCCAGCCATTTCCCAAATTTACTCCCAGGCCTCCCCCTTCCCTTCTAGAGAAACTTGCAGCTGTATTTTTTCTTCTACCTTATTCCTGTAGCGAGAATTTGAAACAGCTTTTATTGGTCACTTTTCCATGCCACAGTGGAAATTGGTTTTAACTACATAGTGCTGCATATTGGGTGTTTTTTAGAGGGGCATGGTAAATAGAGCCTGAGATTACTCACAGTACACACCGCACATGTTTTACACTATCCTTGTATGCACAAAATATTCTGTAATTACATTGCCACTACAGAAAGCGATATATAAACCTTAGGACTCAAATAATATTTTTAAACAACCTTCTGTTTTTCTATGAGTCTACCTTAAAGGATGAGTTCACCTTTGAAAAATTAAATATATAAATAAAAAAATAAATGCACATCTTTTTTCCAGGTAAAAAAATGTGCATTAATTCTTTTTTACTGGGAGCCTGAAAAGTATTGCCCCCATGATCAGCAGATCGCGAGTGCAATGTAGGACTCTTGCAGACTGTCAGTGTAAGCTGTCTGTTTGTACCTCATACAGCAGGCAGTTACACACTGACAGGAAGCATCAATGAACTAGCTGTCCCCCAGGCGGGTATGGCTGGTAGCTGCTGCTTGCTGTCCTCCAGGGCTGGTACTGCTGGGTGGTACTGCTGGTGGGTACTGTTGGTGGGTACTGCTGGCTGGTACTGCTGATGGCTACTGCTGGTTGGTACAGCTGGCGGGTAGTACTGGCTGGCACTGCTGGTGGGTAATGCTGGCTGGTAATACTGGTGGGTACTGCTGGTGGGTACTGCTGGCAGGTACTGTTGGTGGGTAGTGCTGGCTGGTATTGCTGGCAGGTACTGCTGGCTGGTACTGCTGGCGGGTACTGCTGGCTTGTACTGCTGGTGGGTAATGTTGGTGGATACTGCTGGCTTGTATTGCTGGTGGGCCCTGCTGGCTGGTACTGCTGGTGGGTACTGCTGGCTGGTACTGATGGTGGTTACTGTTGGTGGGTAGTGCTGGCAGGTACTGTTGGTGGGTACTGCTGGCTGGTTCCCGGCCCACCATCAGTGTGACAGGAGCCAGTGCTAGAGGAAGCATGTGGCTGCAGGAGAGGGCAGAGCAGATGCTTCCTGTATCGCTCCTCTCACAGGCGGAGTGCATTTGGTATCACTCTGCCTGTGACAGGAGCCAGCGTTATAGCGTTATACAGGAAGCATCTGCTCTGCTTCCTCTAGTGCAGGCTCTGTTCTTCATACTGACGCTGGGAGATGGTGGGTCGGAAACCTGCAATCTGGGCTTACCGACCCGCCATCCCAGAGCAGGAGGTGGCGCTGGGATCCTGTTGGGGGGGCACCAAGACGTGGCTGCTAATGGGAATGGCATTCCTGCTGTGGAAAAAAAACAGAAATACTGTTTTAATGCGTTCCTACAGGACTCGAGCTATACTATCATCAAGAATAATAAGCCCACCTGGCTACTTCTTCAGCAGCCCACTCGGCTGTTTTAAAGATCTCCCAGGACAAGGGAATGGAAAGATTAAGCACAACGCTGTCTTCCAGAAAGGCTAACTACATGTGGCAATATCTTCCCTTGTGAATCCCTAGATGTGCTGATGTATTCACACTGTCCTTGTCATGGTTCTCACCGTGCCATACAGACAGCAAAGCGTGTCTGCCGTTAAGTACCTAACAGGGGATGTGAACCTGGGTACTTTGATGCTCTGGGCCTGTAATCCTGCCTCTGAGCCACACTTCAGCTCATATGGATCCAGTCTTGTTTATCTGGCATTGCCTGCAGCACTAGGGGGCTGGACTTTACCTGTAAATGCTCCTGTCTCTCTTTGTCCTCTTAAAGCTAATTGCTCGTTTAAACAGGGTATAAAACATTGCCTTCCCCTAAGAGCAGTGTCGGTTCATTGTTCCTGGTTGATAGATTAAGTTCTTGTTTTCTTGTTTGCTGAGCTTGTTTTCCAGACTGACCCGGATTCATTCATTCAGTGACTACGGTTATTACTGGACTATCCTTGCGTTTGTATTCCTGCCGGTTCTGCTAATTGGAGCTCTTTTCCTGCCAAGCCCCCGTGCACAGATTCCCAGCCCAGGTGGCTTCCTTACCTGGTCACCTTGAACTGTGGATATCTGCAAGAGTGAGCGTACATCTCTGTGCTACAGACTCCAACCAAGGTAACCCCTGACATAATGAACTGAACATATGGAGTCCACAGAGATGTGCAAGCAGCTTACCCAGCAGGTGTCCAGCATGGCCCAGACTGTGTCCGAATTGCAGCACGAAGTGCTGATACCTAAAGGCACAGCACGCCCAGCCCTGTGTAACGCTCTAGCGTTTGTTTAGAGAGTTGGATTTGCAGCTGCAGAATCTCCACTCAGTAGTCATGTAGAGATGTGTTGAATCACCAGGTCCAACTCTCCAGACTCATCATTGTGGCCAGCCTGCTTCAGCATACAATATACAAACACTCAATAAGATGTTCCTGGAGTGATAGGTTGTATATGATAGTATAGAGGTGATGTGCTGAAAGGACAGGCATGAGTTGTGATAGCAATGATGAGTACTCAATAGTAACAATAGTAATGTTCAGGAGAGTAGTAGATGATGGTAGATAGGTTAGCAATCATGTGCAATAACAGGTGGTAGGGGACAGCAGATGGAGTGTACAAGAGAGGCTAACTTAGTGCAAGGATATAGATGGTAGTAGGCTCAAGAGCTAGCAATCTATGTAACAGTGCAGATGATAGAAATAGTAATGCATAGATAGTAACAGTCCTTAGTATGCAGAAGTAGATAGTGTAAGTTTGATAGGAAGGAATCCCCTGTGGGGTACTTATCACTAGTTAGATTAGTAAGCTGAAGGGTCCGGTAATGAGTGAATGATCGGGTAGCGAGATACGGGATCAATAGCGAGGTTCCGGTCTATCCAGGTATGGCAATAGCTGAAGGCTCCGGCAGCGTAAGGCGAGGCTGTATACCATGCGGTTTGAACGAACAATTTGTGAGAGAGAAGCCGGCGATTGAAATAGCTGCTCAGAGCGGCGCTTAGTGATGACGTCATGCGGCTTAAAGGTATATGCGTTCCACCTAGCTGAAAAGGTGGGACGCAATATGAAGAAGAAAATGACCTATAAGGGTACCGAAGGTACCAGAATCTTACAGTACCCCCCCCCCCCCCTTAAGGCTGGCTCCGGAAGGCCTATAGCACTGGTCTCTCCGGGTATTTGGAGTGAAACCTTCATATAAGCCTGGGTGCGTGTACGTCAGAAGTATCCAACCAGGTGTCGTCTTGGGGTCCATAGTTCTTCCATCTTATGAGATATTGGAGTTTTCCTCTGTGGATACGAGAATCCAAAATCTCCTTAATCTCAAATTCCTCTCCGCCTTCAACTTGTACTGGAGGTGGAGGCGAGATGGTAGGCCTTATTCCTTGGTTGGGAACATGTGGTTTCAGTAACGACACGTGAAAGATGGGATGTATTCTGAGATCTGCCGGTAAAGTGAGTTGCACTGCAGCTCTTCCAATGAGCTTTTTAATTGGAAAAGGTCCGAGAAATAAAGGTCCAAGCTTTTTACTGGGTATCTTTAACCTCAAATTTTTTGTAGATAGCCAAACGAGATCCCCAATAGCGTATTGAGGAGAAGGTTTTCTACGAAGGTCGTAATACCTTTTTTGTTGGCTATGGGCATGTGAGATGGTGGTGTTAAGTAAACCCAGAGAGTCTTTTATTTGGGTAAGATAGTCTGAGGCTACTGGGTTACTTGATGGAAGGATGCGTGGTGGAAGAAGTGTTGGATGAAATCCATAGTTTAAGTAGAATGGACTCTGCTTAGTAGTACTGTGGGTTGCATTGTTATAAACAAATTCTGCCAGAGGGAGGAGGTCCACCCAATCATCCTGTAGGTATGAGGTGTAGCAACGTAGGTATTGTTCAATGCACTGGTTGACTCTTTCAGTTTGTCCGTTGGTCTGAGGATGGTAAGGAGAAGTGAGTTTTCGCTCAATACGTAGTATATGACATAGAGCTTGCCAGAACTTGGAGTTGAACTGTGAACCTCGGTCAGATAGAAGAGTCTTTGGAATTCCATGTAGCTTGAACACATGTTTCACTAGTAATTCCACTGTTTGTTTAGATGAAGGTAGTCTATGAATAGAAATGAAATGTGCCATCTTTGTCAGATGGTCCACTGACACTAGAATGGTATTAAATCCGCTGGAAGGTGGTAATTCTACTATAAAGTCCAAGGATACAACTTCCCATGGAACCTGGGGTATTGGTAGACTGCAAAGTAGACCAGATGGTTTTGTAGTGTCAATTTTGGACCTTGCACAGATGTCATATGAGGAAACAAACTTTTGTACAGACGTTTTCATATCAGGCCACCAAAACTGCCTGGTGAGCAAATTAAATGTCTTAGTCATACCCATATGTCCTGCCATAGGTACGTCATGTGATAATTCCAAGATCTTGGTACGCATACTAGGAGGTATGTAGAGTTTGTCGTTAAAGTAGAGGAAGCCTTCTGCATGAGCACTTAGTTGTGGTGGAGGTGAATCCAGTCCTATACTGTGCAGAATCTCTTCCTTCAGGGAGCGAACAACACCAACAATACGATCATAGGGTATTATAGGAAATGAAGGGATTTCGGCGCAGTTATCTTTGGTTAATCGTGATAGCGCATCCGCTTTTTTGTTTTTGTCTGCAGGCGTGTAGGTCACTAGGAAGTTGAATCTTAGGAAGAATAGTGACCAACGTACCTGCCGGTGGGAAAGGGTCTTGTTAGTCTGAAGGTATTGGAGATTTTTATGATCTGTATATATGAGTATTGGCAATCGGGTACCTTCAAGTAGATGTCGCCAATTCTCTAGTGCCAGTTTTATGGCAAGCAACTCTTTTTCACCCACTGGGTAATTCACCTCTGGGTTGCTTAATGATTTAGAGAAGAAAGCAACTGGGTGAAGTGGCGAAGTATGTGTTGGTCGTTGGGAGAGAACTGCTCCTACTGACATATTTGACGCATCTACCTCCAGTATATATTGTAGGGATGGGTCTGGATGGCGTAGTATGGGAGCGGAAGTGAAGCTTGATTTTAACAAGCGGAAAGCTCCATTGGCTTCTTCAGACCATTTAAATGGTTTCTTTACACTTGTAAGTTGTGTGAGAGGTCTCACAATAGCAGAGAAGTTCTTGATGAACTTCCTATAGAAGTTAGAGAATCCAAGGAATCGTTGTAATGCTTTACGAGTTGTTGGTACAGGCCAATCCAGAATACACGATATCTTGCTCATATCCATTTTGATTCCGTTCTTAGATATGATGTATCCTAGGAATAGTACTTCTTCTTTATGAAATAGGCCTTTTTTTAATTTTACGTATAAATTGTGTGCGAGTAATCTGGACAACACAAGTCTTACATGTTTTATATGTTCAGACAAAGACTGAGAATAAATGAGTATATCATCCAGATATACCACAACACAAACATCAAGTAAGTCTCTGAAGATGTCATTTATGAATCGCTGAAAAGCTGCGGGAGCATTACACAACCCGAAAGGCATCACAAGATATTCGAATAATCCGTATCTGGTTCTGAATGCTGTTTTCCACTCATCCCCGTCACGGATTCGGATTAGGTTGTATGCCCCTTTTAGGTCCAATTTAGAGAAATAGGTAGCTCCACGCACTTGTTCAATGAGTTCAGGAATGAGAGGTAAAGGATAGCTATCCTTTATCGTAATGGTATTTAATTGCCTATAGTCAATAATAGGCCTAAGACTTGAATCCTTATTGCGGACAAAGAAAAGTCCTGCAGCTGTGGAAGAAGTAGAGGGTCTGATGAACCCTTTCGCTAAATTCTCATCCAAGTATTCCTTGAGATGAGAAAGTTCATCCTGAGAAAGAGGATAAACATGACCGAAAGGTAATTTGCTATTAGGGAGTAGATCAATAGAACAATCATAGTCCCTATGGGGAGGCAACACTTGAGCGTTTTTCTCAAGGAAGACTTCTGACAGATCCTGGTAGCATGGTGGTGGTGTAATTTCATCTGACACCATAGACAGGATTTTTTTATATGATTGGAGGTTACACGTGATCTCGCAATAGTGAGAAGGGAAGGTTAGAGTCCATGTCTTCCAATCAATGGTTGGTTGATGTATGTGTAACCAGGGAAGTCCCAAAATAATGGGAAAATGTGGTGAAGGTAATACATCAAAAGTGGTTGTCTCCGCATGAGACTCGTTAGCAGTAACAAGGAGTGCTTGTGTCTGATTGGTGATTGGACCAGAAGATAACGGGATACCGTTAATGAAACTAACAGAGACAGGTTTAGGTTTTGAAATAATAGGTATTTTATTTAAGGTAACAAAACGAGTATCGATGTAGTTCCCACAAGATCCTGTGTCGATCATAGCCTTGGTGGTGATCCTAATTTGGTCCCACTGTAGTGTCAAATGAATAAAGAGATAGGGATTAGAAAAGGAAGTCGTTAAACCCCCCAGCAAGACATGTGAACACTCACCGTCTTTTTTGCAGACAAGGGGACAGACGTTTATCAAATGATCCGAGGAGGCGCAGTACATGCAGAGGAGATCTTCTCCTGGCTCGTTCAGTAGTCGATAAAGGTGGGCGTATCGTTCCTACCTCCATAGGAGTAGGGTCAATGGGCGAAACCCGAGAAGGACTGGACAATGGCATTCCCATCTTCTCAGCCTTTCTTTCTCGCAGTCGCCTGTCAATATTGATGCTGAGCTGTATTAAGGCATCCAAAGTGCCAGGTAAATCCGCTCGGGCGAGCCTGTCTTTAACGGCTTCTGATAACCCGAGTCTGAACTGAGTTCGCAGAGATGCATCATTCCACCCAGAATCAAGGGTCCATCTTTTGAACTCTGCTATGAAGTCTTCAACAGGTCTCCTTCCTTGTTTTAAAGCCCTCAATTGGCTATCAGCAGTACTCTGCCTATTGGGGTCTTCATATAAGCTAGCGAGTTCCGCTATGAACAGAGGATAGGAGTTGAGAAGAGGGTCCTCTTTCTCAAAGAGAGAGTCTGCCCAAGCCCGTGGATCACCCGATAAATATGAAATAGTAGTACAGACTTTAATTTGGTCTGTAGTATAAGTACGAGGTTTTAAATTAAAAAGCAATTGACATGCGTTTTTAAATTCACGAAATTTTTTCCGATCACCTGTAAACACTTGAGGAGGGTTTATTTTAGGCTCACGAGGTTGAGCAGCAGTGAGTTGTGAAACACGGGCTATCTGCTGTTTTAAAGTCTGATTTTCATTTTTTACTTCAGTAAGAGCAAGGATTAATGCATCTACCTTTTGTGTTAATTGTATCACTTGAGTGGCTAATTCTGCTGAATCCATTTTTTTAAAGGTTCGTTCAATCTGTAACGCTCTAGCGTTTGTTTAGAGAGTTGGATTTGCAGCTGCAGAATCTCCACTCAGTAGTCATGTAGAGATGTGTTGAATCACCAGGTCCAACTCTCCAGACTCATCATTGTGGCCAGCCTGCTTCAGCATACAATATACAAACACTCAATAAGATGTTCCTGGAGTGATAGGTTGTATATGATAGTATAGAGGTGATGTGCTGAAAGGACAGGCGTGAGTTGTGATAGCAATGATGAGTACTCAATAGTAATGTTCAGGAGAGTAGTAGATGATGGTAGATAGGTTAGCAATCATGTGCAATAACAGGTGGTAGGGGACAGCAGATGGAGTGTACAAGAGAGGCTAACTTAGTGCAAGGATATAGATGGTAGTAGGCTCAAGAGCTAGCAATCTATGTAACAGTGCAGATGATAGAAATAGTAATGCATAGATAGTAACAGTCCTTAGTATGCAGAAGTAGATAGTGTAAGTTTGATAGGAAGGAATCCCCTGTGGGGTACTTATCACTAGTTAGATTAGTAAGCTGAAGGGTCCGGTAATGAGTGAATGATCGGGTAGCGAGATACGGGATCAATAGCGAGGTTCCGGTCTATCCAGGTATGGCAATAGCTGGAGGCTCCGGCAGCGTAAGGCGAGGCTGTATACCATGCGGTTTGAACGAACAATTTGTGAGAGAGAAGCCGGCGATTGAAATAGCCGCTCAGAGCGGCGCTTAGTGATGACGTCATGCGGCTTAAAGGTATATGCGTTCCACCTAGCTGAAAAGGTGGGACGCAATATGAAGAAGAAAATGACCTATAAGGGTACCGAAGGTACCAGAATCTTACACCCTGGAACCTGCGCATTCAGAGCCCTATGTCCTGTTACCTGACAGATTTAATGGTTCCCGTTCCTCATTTACAACCTTCAGGATGGATTGTGAGCTCCTGTTTGTCTGTCATGCGTCTACCACCTAAGGGTTAACTTAGTGCAGACTAATTTCAGTAATTGGCAACTGGCTGCCTGATTTAAACACCTCAGCAGCACTGTGTCTTTACTGTCTGATCTGCCGCTTTACCTTGAGTTCTGTTCCTGTGTTTGTATTGATTCCTGTATTGACCTGGCTTGTCTGACTTCGTTGCTCTCTCCAGTCCTGACCCCGGCTTGCCTTGACTATGCTATACCTGCTTCCTGCCTGATATCTTGCTGCCAACCCCTGCCTGTACACCGACTATTCTCTGCCTGCTGCTTGAACTGTATTTGATTACCTGTGTCTGAAACCAGCTTGTCTGACCCTGCTCCAGTCTTTGCCCATCCAGCTCCTTCCAGTGCCTGGAGACGCTGTCCTGCATCCGCTGTGCATCCACACCTCTGTACCTGCTTCTTCCTGCTGCTCAGCAATCCAGACGTGTTCAGTTCAGCTGATAAAGCTACTCTTCTCAACTGCCAACAGAAGACCAGTGCAGGCACTCTTACTTCACTGGGCTCTCGCATCCACTGATGCAACTCCAGTGGTGCCTGAGCCAGGGCTGTACGAGAGGTCTCCCTCTGCACGTCAGGCTCTGCTACAAGGTACGTGACAGTATCAGACAGCCATGTCTGAGCCTGGAAGAGGGACCTCTCCAATGGATGAGATCTGTCAACATCTCGCAGCCCTCAACCAAGCCGCCAAGTCCCTGCAGGAGGGCTATGTCCAGCTAGAGGAACGTGTGCAGTCTTTAGCCACCTCTGCAGGACCTACCACAGCTCTTTCTCCTGCTGCTGCACCAATGCTGACTACTACCACACACTCTGTGATGATACTACCACCTGAACCCAGGGTTCCTACACCTGAAAGGTTCTCGGGGGATCAAAGCATGCCAGTTATACTTTGCCCTGCAACCCCGGACTTTCTCTCTGGAATCCACTAAAGTATGATTCATTATTTCCTTACTTCAAGGGGAACCCCAAACCTGGGCCCACTGGCTGCTCGAGGAAAATAGTGCTCAAATTCATGCTATGTCATCTTTCTTTGACGCAATGGTCCAGCTGTACAATGACCCCCAACGAACTGTCACGGCAGAGGCTGTTCTCCATGCGCTCCAGCAAGGCCGCAGAGCGGCTGAGGACTATGTCACGGACTTCAGACGCTGGAGCGCGGATACACAATGGAATGACGCAGCTCTGCGACATCAGTTCCGCCTTGGATTGTTTGAAGGTCTTCAAGATGAGTTAGCCCGGGTTGGAGTACCTAATACCTTGAAGGGCCTTATCACCCTGGCTATCAAGATTGACTGTCGGCTCCGCGAGCAGTGGTCAGAAAGATCTTCCCAGCAGTTTATTCCTACATGGATGATGCCTAGAACTCCAGTTCCTGCTCATCCTACGTTTACCACTTCAGCTTCAGCCAGTTCAAGTTCTATTAACCCTGCATCAGATGTCCCTGAACCCATGCAACTCGGGTTAATGCACCCTGCGCTGTCTCCTCAAGAGCGACAACACCGCAGACTAGGCAACCTATGTCTTTACTGCATAGAAGCCGGCCACTATGTGCGGACATGTCTCATTAAGATGCGTAAGTGTCCACCTGTCTTCCCTGCTAACCTGTCAACTTTATCTGCTAATGCAACTCACCTAGCTCTCCCACTCTCGTTCCAGCTTCCGGAAGAAACTATCTCAAATAACTACATTATTGACTCTGGAGCATGCAGTTGTTTCATTGACTTAAACTTTGCCCCTCTGCAGCAAATTCCTTTGCGACCCAAGGCTCAAGGACTTTCTGTCTACCTGGCAGATGGCTCATGTATTAGATCAGGATGAGTTACTCAGTAAATACCTCCATTACCCGTGATTACTCCTACTAAACATAGGAGTTATTGAGCCTGGATGCCATCTCTTCTCCATTATTTCCCATCATGTTGGGCCTACCTTGGCTTCAAGCCCATAACCCTCAGATTGATTGGAGTTCCGGAGAGTTCAGTTTCAAATCACGCTACTGTCAAAAACACTGCTTTTCTGAATTCCCTGACGCCTCATTAACTGTGTTATGCACGGACCCTGATCCTGAAATACACCAGTTGGTGCCTGAGGCCTATCATGGGTTTGTCAATGTTTTCAGCTAAAAGGGGGCTGATACTCTCCCTCCACATCGACCATATGACTGCCCGATTGAACTATTTCCCGGGGCCGAGATCCCCTTCGGGCGAATATTTCCACTCCCTGAACGTGAGCAAGAGGCCTTAAAGGAATATGTTGATGAAAATCTAAAGAAGGGATTCATCCGCCCATCTACTTCTCCTGCAGGGGCGAGAATATTCTTTGTTACTAAGAAAGACCAGTCTCTGCAACCATGTGTGGATTACCGGGAATTAAATAAAATCATGGCTAAAAACCGCTATCCCCTTCCCCTAATGCCTGAATTTTTCCAGAGATTAAGGTCCGCTACCATTTTTACCAAGTTGGACTTGCGAGGGGGCCTATAACTTGGTCCGTATCCACGAAGGAGATGAATGGAAGACAGCCTTTCGTACCAGATTCGGCCACTTCGAATATCTGGTCATGCCCTTCGGCCTGTGCAATGCCCCTGCCACCTTCGAGCACCTTATAAATGATGTGTTCAGAGACTTTCTGGATATCTTTGTAGTCGTGTACTTAGATGACATCTTGATTTTTTCTACGTCCCTTGACCTGCCCTGAAGACATGTCAACCACGTTTTGGGCCGGCTCCGCCAACATGGACTGTATGCTAAACCTGAGAAATGTGAATTCGAGCAGCAGAGCATCCAGTTCTTGGAGTTGGTGATTTCCGCAGCAGGAATTAAGATGGACCCCCAAAAGGTTTCTGCTATATTGGACTGGCCTGCACCTACAGATAAGAAGGGGATACAACGTTTTGTGGGGTTCGCAAACTTTTACCGGAGATTCATTAAAGGCTTCTCTGCTATCATTACCCCAATCATGCAACTGACCAAACAGAACCTGCGGTTCCGCTGGAGCCCTGAGGCTCAAGACGCCTTTGAAACTTTAAAGAAATTATTCACTTCAGCCCCATTCTCAGCCACCCTGATCCATCGCTTCCCTACATACTTGAAGTGGATGCCTCTGAAACAGCAGTAGGGGCAGCTGTTTCACAATGTCAGGGTCTTAAAGATTTAATGCATCCTGTAGCCTTCTTTTCACGCAAACTATCCCCCCGAACTATCCTAACTAATAACTATGATGTAGGGGATCGATAACTACTAGCCATCAAAACAGCTTTGGAGGAATGGAGGTACGCAGCACATCCCATATTAATATACACGGGTACTTGAAGTCTGCTAAGCGAAGCCACGTCAAGCTCTATGGGCACTGTTCTTTTCTAGGTTTTCTTTCCATATAACCTACCAACCAGGATCAAAGAATATTAAGCCAGATGCTTTATCCTGTATGTATGATGACCCCAAGGAATCAGTAACCCCAGATACCATCTTGCCCGAAGGTAACTTCCTGGTGATACAATCTGACCTACTCTCACAGATCAAACTAGCCTCCGTGGGCAACTCTGGCCCCGCCGGAATCACTTTGTCGTCTAAGGAAGGGTTGTTGTGGCGGGAAGACCGGATTTTTGTGCCAGAAAATTTAGGGGTGAATGTTTTAAAGCTACTTCACGATCACCCATTGGGGTTTACTCAAGCCTTTGCCTGTCTCTGACAGGCCATGGAAAATTATCTCTATGGATTTTGTAGTAGAACGTCCACCTTCTGAAGGTTGCACACCAATCTTTGTAGTGGTCGATCGGTTATCTAAGATGGCCCATTTTCTGCCCTTAAAAAAATACACCATCTGCCTTGGAAACAGCCCGAGTATTTACTAAAGAGATTGTTAGGTTGCACGGAATCCCTGCAAACTTTGTGTCTGATTGAGGTGTGCAGTTCATAACATGTTTCTGGAGGGCCTTATGCGGGCTCCTGAAGATTGAATTATCCCTTTCCTCAGCTTATCACCCTCAAACTAATGGGCAAACGGAATGGACTAACCAGACACTCGAACAGTACATTCGATGTTTCACTTCCTTCGTTCAGGACGACTGGGTGTCTTTATTACCATTAGCAGAATTTGCTTATAATAATGGCAGTCACTCAGCTACAGGACAATCACCATTTAATGCCAATTATGGTATTTAACTTGTCTATTTAGCCTGATTTTATTCCAGATATACGGTTCCAGCTGTCCAGAGCACAGTGGACTTCCTCAAACGCAATAACCAAGTACTACAAGAAGCAGTAACAAAAGCACAGGCAGACAACAAGAGAGCATTTGACAAGAAAAGAAGAGGGGAATTAAGTTTTCAGATAGATGGCTATCTACCAAAAACCTCAGATTGGCGTGTCCTTCGAAGAAACTTGCACCCAAGTTTATAGGTCCGTTCCCGGAGAAGAGGAAATTGAACGAGGTATCCTATGAACTATCCTTACTTGACTCATTTAAAATTCACCCCGTATTTCATGTGTCACTCCTGAAACCTGCAACACCAGATCCCTTTCCTAATAGGGGGATGGGCCCACCTGAACCAGTGTTGGTTGATGGAGAAGAGGAATATGAGGTGGAAGCAGTGTTATACTGCAGAAGGAGGAGGAACCAATTGCAGTATCTAATTTAATGGAGAGGTTATGGTCCGGAGGAGAACTCTTGGGAACCAGAATGTAATGTCCATGCCAGAGAGCTAGTTTGTGCCTTTTTCCTTGCCCATCTAGAAAAAGAAAACCAGCTAGGCATCCAGAGGCTGCCCGTCGGGAGGGGGCAATTTCGTGGGTCTGCCACCTAAGGGTTAACTTAGTGCAGACTAATTTCAGTAATTGGCAACAGGCTGCCTTATTTAAACACCTCAGCAGCACTGTGTCTTTGCTGTCTGATCTGCCGCTTTACCTTGAGTTCTGTTCCTGTGTTTGTATTGATTCCTGTATTGACCTGGCTTGTCTGACTTCGTTGCTCTCTCCAGTCCTGACCCCGGCTTGCCTTGACTCTGCTATACCTGCTTCCTGCCTGATATCCTGCTGCCAACCCCTGCCTGTACCCCAACTATTCTCTGCCTGCTGCTTGAACTGTATTTGATTACCTGTGTCTGAAACCGGCTTATCTGACCCTGCTCCAATCTTTGCCCATCCAGCTCCTTCCAGTGCCTGGAGACGTTGTCCTGCATCCGCTGTGCATCCACTGTGCATCCGCACCTCTGTACTTGCTTCTTACTGCTGCTCAGCAATCCAGCCGTGTTCAGTGACTTTTTAGCTACTCTTCTCAACTGCCAACAGAAGACCAGCGCAGGCACTCTTACCTCACTGCGCTCTCGCATCCACTGTTGCAACTCCAGTGGTGCCTGAGCCAGGGCTGTACGAGAGGTCTCCCTCTGCACGTCAGGATCTGCTACAAGGTACGTGACATTGTCCTTAAGCCCAGGACCTATTACAGCGACTTTGTCAAGGTTCATTCCGCTGTTAATCTGATTTCTGGAAGGATGAAGACGTGGGCATACCAGAAGCTGCAGGATAAAAGTGCTATCTTGGACAATTAGGAGTAATTTATAACTGCCATGGACTCTCAGTGTCTCACCACTCCTGGATTTGCTGGATTGGTGGGAGCTGGTAAAGGCTCAGCAGTGACTAACCGCCTTTTGTTCCTTCCATTCTTACATTCCCTCCTATCTTCCTTTAGTACTATCTCGGGAAATAAGGTAAATACAGCTTAGATGCAGTCTTTACTAATGCACGTACCACTCACCCTTTTGACCCAACTTGAGCAAACTTTTCCGTATAGATGGTGCCCTAAATCACTTACACACCTGGGAATTAGTTTGACTCCCTCCTATTCCACTCTGTACTCAGCTAATTATCCCCCATTGTTTAAGAATATTTTTTGTCCCCCTGAACCAATGGTCTAATTATCCCCTCTCTCTTTTGCATAGAGTAAATGTATTGAAAATGTCTATTTTACCTAAATTACTTTATTTTTTTGAGACACTGCCAGTTGCCATACCTATGTCCCAACTCAGAGCACTTCAGAGGGGCTTTCTAAAATGTCTATGGAGTGGTACAGAAAGGTCGCATTGCAAGCGGGGGGTTGGTTCTGGGGGCCTCTGATATCAAGTATTACTATGCTTCCCACCTCCGTGCGGTGGTCTCCTGGTCCTCCCTGGCGGCCCCTAATCGGTGGTCGGACATAGAAAGGGGCTCCTTGTACCCAGTGCATCTATGTTCCCTAGTGTGGTCTAAGTCCTTGCATACAGACCCTATTTTGAAACGTAAGTGTATCGCTCCTATGCTCTTCACCTTGGGCATATGGCATGAATGTTTCCAGAAGTTCTCTCTCTCTCTTCACTATGTCCTCCTCTTACAAATATAAAACCCGTTTAACCCGATATTGCCAGATAGTCTACACTTTAGTCGCATGTTGTCGTGGTCGCAGGCCCCCTTTATTCAATTCCGTAACTTAGTCCACCCAGTCACTTGCAATTTACATACGTTTAAAGTATTACGGGAAAAATGTAATATCCCAAAACAAACATTTTATTTTTTTCTACAAGTTAGACTTTTTTTCATCCTTTGTCAGCATCCCTGACTGCACACAAACCTACCTCTTTTGAATATTTATGTGTTTAGGGCCCTGGCCAACGGCATCTAGTGTCTTCCATTTATCATATTCTCCATGAAGCTGCCCTTTTTTACTGAGGATTCCCATTCTTATATGAGTAAGTGAGCCCACCTGTTACAGCGGTCTATATCTTTACAGATGTGGGATAAGATATGGACTTCAGCTTTTAAATCTTCCAAATGCGTGGTGCAGAGGAAGACCACTTTAAAGGTTCTGACATTTTGGTATAGGACCCCCGAGTTCATGCATAGACAGGACCTCTCATGCTCAGATAGGTGTTGGCGGTGTGGCCTTGAAGTGGGCTCACTGGTTTATATTTTTTGGCTTTGTCCACTGATTAAGCCTTTTCAGACTTAGGTGATGTTGTTGATTCAGAAGGTGATGGGCTTGTCCCTGCCGCTTGACCCTATCCATTATCTGTTGGGTCTTCCATTCCCCATTGTCGCTAAGCCTGTTAAACTATTGATTTCATACTTCCTCTTGGCTGCTAGGAGAGCTATTCCGCTCTGTTGGTTGTCAACAGGGGCCCCTGGCTGGCCTCGATTTCTTCAGCTTATGGCTGAAATCCAGAGAATGGAGTTCCTGACTGCTACTGTTCACAATGATATCCCTCAGTTCAATAAAATTTGTAAAAGATTTGGACCTTTCTGAGTTTGGTACACCATCGTCTTGATCTTTCCCTAGCTCATAGAAAATCTAAGTCCTCACTCAGTTTACCATGCTATACCTGTACTTGATCCCCTGGGTTCTGGCCTAATAGAGCCGTTTGTTAGCATTTTGTGCTTGATTTCCCTGTTAAAATGCTTTATTTCTCCTGTACTGGCAGATGCATGCAGATACTTTTTACATAGTACAAATGTTTCTATTCTTTTGTCAAATTGTATGATGTTAATGCTTCATTGTGGCTATTTGCCTCTTGTTTGTGATCTCCTTTTTCTTCAAATACACAAATAAAAATACAATTATGAAACAAAAGAATAGCGGAGTTAGCACAAAGAGCAAAGAGTTAACAATGTCAGGCAGCTCGCTTCTAAGTATGGGAGATCTCCTGTAATGTTGATTGTCACATGAACGCAGCTCCCAGCCTGAAGTTCTTGCATTAATGAGTGCAGTTCAACCCTCAGTGGCCACAGTGCTCTCAGTACTCCTAGTGCCATCAGTACTCCTCAGTACTCCCAGTGCTCTCATTACTCACAGTGCCTTCAGTAATCCTCAGTACTCATAGTGCTCCCAGTGCTCTCAATACTCAGTGCCCTCAGTAATCCTCAGTACTCACAGTGCTTCCAGTGCTCTCAATACTCAGTGCCCTCAGTACTCACCATGCTCTCAGCACTCACTGTGCCCTCAGTACTCACAATGCTCTCAGCACTCACAGTGCTCTTATTGGCCCCCTCAGGATTCACAGTGTTCTCCTCAGCACTCATAATGGCCCCTCAGTACTCCCAGTGCCCCCCTCAGTACTCACAGTACTCTCAGTACACACAGCGCCCTCAGTACTCACAGTGCTGTCATTACTCACAGTGCCTTCAGTAATCCTCAGTACTCACAGTGCTGTCAGTACTCACAGTGTCCTCAGTACTTCCCAACACACACACAGTACTGTCAGTACTCTCAGTACTGTCAGTTTCCTCAGTATTCACAGGGAGAGATTTACTAAAACCGGATGTACCCAGAATCTGGTGCAGCTGTGCAGGGCCGCTGATAGGGCAGTACAACCGGCCCTGTTGTACCGGGCCCGGCCCCATTAGGGGCCCCGAAAGCTTTGTAGTCAGTGTCTGCCAAATAAAGAAATAGGGAATAGGGCTTACTAAAATACACCCTCCTCACTCTTACATGCTTTGGGGGTGTATAAACACATTTTTCTGGGGCCCATCAGATCAGCTGTGGGGCCCAGGAGGTCGCAGCATTGCAGGGACTTTTTAATCTTTTTCGGGGCGTAAGAACATTCCCTATGCTGCAACCTGCTCTGCTAAGATCTAGTTCCGGTCAGTCAGTCAGCTGCCTGCTCTGGCGGAGTGATTTTATGTACATGTCCCGCTCTATCAGGACAGATGCAGAGACCGAGTGGAGGCTGCTGACAGTGACAGGGAGAAACAGCAGCACTAGACCCAGCTGCGGAGGCAGCAGCATGGCAGCATCACACAGTGAGTGACACTAGTATTCAGATACAGTCCACAGAATCCTCAGTGTGTCTTCTGAATATCAGCATTAGGATATACACAGAATACAGCAGGCGATCTATAGCTCTGTCACAGTGCATCACATGCAGTTCATTGCTGACTTTGTTCAGTTATGGCTGTACTGAGTGCTACAGACTGCAGCCCGGTACAGCCATGATAAAGTCAGCAATGAACTGCAATGTGATGTGCTGTGAGCATGCTGTACTCTGTATATATCCTAATGCTGATGTTCAGAAGACACAGTAAGAGTATACTTTACATTTGTGTTTTGAGGGGAGGGGCTGTGAATTTTTACTGCCCCAACCACTCCTCTTTAACCCCTTAATGCCAGTGCCTCCAAGCTTTTTAAAGCGGTTGTAAACCCTATTAAAAAAAAAAAAAAAAAACCTGCAAGACAAAGGCATAATGAGCTAGTATGCATCGCATACTAGCCCATTATGTTTAACTTACCTTAAAACGAAGCCCGACACGGACCCCCGGACATCGATGCGGGCGCTGCCATGATCCCTCGTCGTCTCTTCCGGGTTCGGCGGCTCCGGCGCGCTGATTGGCCGAAAGAGACGGCTCCAGCGCGCTGATTGGCCGGAGCCGCGATGACGTCACTCCCGCGCATGCGCGCGGGAGTGATTTTTCCGGCAAGCTCCCGGCAAGTTAATTGAAGGTCCCCCCGGACCCTCAGAGCGCATGCGCCGCTCGCGCGAGCGGCTGCATGCACTGTAAATATCTCCTAAACCGTGCCGGTTTAGGAGATATTATTTGTACCTACAGGTAAGCCTTATTATAGGCTTACCTGTAGGTAAAAGTGTCAAAAAGCGAGATACAACCGCTTTAAGAGGTTTCTGATGCTGGGAGGTGGGGCAGTGTTCCTGACCATGATTGGCGGACACATTATCGGAAAGCTCCCAATCGCAAGTAGAGATTAGGAGATTTCCTTTAATCGCCAATAACTGTCCAGGGAGCGCACAGGGCGCACGCTTTCTGCACAGCAATGTGTACATTCTGGTCCACCCGCCAAGAGGCTGTATTGATGCGTGCGTCCGGCGTGAAGAGGTTTAGAACTTTCCAAGCTTTCCAGTTCGGGCCACCTGTCAGTTTTTCTTGTGGACCTAATTGAAAGCACTATTTAGGTTTACACCTAGCGCTATGTCCATTCAGGATAGAAAAAACTATGGAAAAGGACTGCATCTTTTTATTTTTTTCCAGAGCAGATTTACAAATGGTCACCCATAGAGCCATCACAATTCCACCCTTGTCCATTGTATGGTGCATGCAAACACAAACTGAACAGGTGGAGCCAAGGGAGGGACCAGTGGTGGGGCAGAGGGCGGGGCTAGGGGTGGGGCAGAGGGCAGGGCCAATGGTGGGATCAAAGGGGGCCCCATCAGGTAGACTGTAGGGGGCCCCATGATTTCTAACAGCGGCCCTGCAGCTGTGCATGGTAGCCAATCAGCTTCTAACATCAGCTTGTTCAGTTAACCACTTAAGGACCAGAAGGTTTTACCCCCTTAACCACTTTACCACCGGAGGATTTTGCTGCTTTACGTCCAGGCCACTTTTTGCAACTTGGCACTGTGTGACTTTAACTGACAATTGCGCGGTCATGATCACCTCTGCGCTTTTCATTTTTTGCGATATTAATAAAAAAAGAGCGACAATTTTGAAAAAATAACAATATTTTTCTACTTTGACAGTTAAAAAATATCCAATATATTCAATTTTTGTCATATATTCAGGCCAAAATGTATTTAGCTACATGTCTTTGACAAAAAAATTCTCAATAAGCTTATTTTTAACCGCTTTAAGACCGGAAGATTTTACCCCATTCCTGACCAGGCCATATTTTGCGATTCAGCACTGCATTAATTTAACGGACAATTGCGTGGTCGTGCGACGATGTACCCAAATTAATTGTCCTTTTGTTCCCCACAAACAGAGCTTTCTTTTGGTGGTATTTGATCACCTGTGCGATTTTTACTTTTTGCGCTATAAACCAAAAATTGTGACAATTATGAAAAAATAACAATATTTTTCACATTTTTTTATATGAAATTCCCCAAAAAAATTTAAAAATCAAAATTTTTTAACATTTTAGGCCAATTTGTTTTCTGCTACATATTTTTGGTAAAAAAAAATAGCAATAAGCGTATTTTGATTGGTTTGCGCAAAAGTTATCGCAGCTACTAACTACGGGAAAGATTTATGTAATTTTTATTTATTTTTTTTCAACTAGTAATGGCGGCGATCTGCAAATTTTTTTTTTGCGTGACTGCGGCATTGCGGCGGACAGATCAGACCCTTGACTGACATTTTTGACACTTTTGGGGGGACCAGTGACATTACTACAGTAATCAGTGCTATAAATATGCACTGTTACTATAATAATGACACTGGCAGGGAAGGGGTTAACTTTATTGGTGATCAAGGGGTTAAATGTATGCCTGGTGCTTACTGACATGTGTGGGGGGAGGGGATTGTGTGACACAGGCACAGATCGCAGGTTCAGCTATGTTGAATCCTGTAATCTGTCCCTGCCTGTCACATAGGAGATCCGCCCGCTTTGTTTACACAAGCGGGCGGATTTCCTCACTCGATCCCGATGATCGGGGAATAGTGGCGGTGATCACCGCCTCTCCTCCCCTGGCCCGACTCCCGCTGTGTCTGAATACAGCGGGAGCGAACCTCCGGCAGCGCCCGCACGCCGCCCAGGAGGGGAGGAGTCCAGCGACGTGGGTCTATGTTGCTGGACGGAATCTAGCCACTTTGCCGCAGTACGCTCAATGTGAGCGGTCGGCAAGTGGTTTAACTTTGGCAATAAAATCTGGAAGCTGAATGGTTTCTTTGAAGAGTTGCACTAGATTTAGCCCTTTCTGGTTTTAGAAAATAATTCCCACAGTGTACTTAGTACTCACAGTGTCCATCGGTCTATTACAGCAGCTTTCAACACAGTGATCCTACTCCAGCCTAAAGGGGGCCATAGACGATGCGAATATCGTCCGAAAATCATAAATGCCAGTGTATTCGAACGATTTTTGTATCGTTAGTGTGGTATGTAAAACATGCGATTTTCGTACGACAGCAAAAATTGTCCAAAATTTCGTATCATTAGTGGTTGAGTCGTGCGATTCCACAGAACAACACACAACTGCGCATGATTCCGAAAAGAACGACCCGGAAGGAAAATAAAAAGAATATCAACACGAACGATTGTTCGTCAGATAAACCGTAATACATCAAATATTATAGGTTAAAGCAAACTCTGCTAAGAGGCCAATATGTGTGCATGAAAAGTTTAAACAAAAAAGTTGCAAATTGACTTTTAACACATTTTTAGCAACAAATGGACCCACTGCATTGTTGTACAGCTGCAGAATAAATGGTATAGCAAGTTTTCTTTATACAGGATGTATATGTTCCAATATTGTTGGTCATTAACCACTTGCCGACTGCCTAACGTAGATCTACGTCGGCAGTCAGCCCCTCACAGGCAAAGCGACGTAGGTCTACGTCGCTAGCCTGTGAGGGTCTAGGGAGCGAGCGCGCGCCGCCGGAGGCGCGCTCCCGCGTGGTCACGGACCCCCGCGCGCGTGTGACCGGTGGACCCGATGTCCGCCGGTCACTCTGCAATCGTCGGGGGAGAGGGAGAAAGTCAGGCGGCTTGTGTAAACAAGCTGCCTGTCATTCTCCCCTGTGTATGAAGGATGATCATACGGTTCTACTATGTAGAACCGTTGATCACTGTTCATACATCTGAAGCCACAGCCAATCACAGTAGAAAGCACGCCCCTAGGGACACACATAGCCCCTCCCTTTCAAAAAAAGTTAACCCCTTCACTGCCAGTGTATTTTTACAGTAACAGTGCATATGTATAGCACTGATTACTGTAGAAATGTCACTGGTAACCCCAAAAGTGTCAAAAATGTCAGTCAAGGGTCCGATCTGTCCGCCGCAATGTCGCAGTACCGCAAAAAAAATCGCAGATCGCCGCCATTACGCGTTAAAAAAAAAACAACAAAAATGACAAAAATCTTTCCCTTTGTTAGTAAACGCGATAACTTTTGCGCAAACCAATCAAAATACACTTTTTGCAATTTTTTTTACCAAACATAGGTAGCATAAAACAAATTGGAAGAAAATGTTAAAAAATTTTGATTTTTACCTTTTTTTCGGGGGGAATTTCATATAAAAAAATGTGAAAAATATTGCTATTTTTGCAAAATTTACGCTTTTTTTTGTTTATAGCGCATGATCAAAAAATCGCACAGGTGATCAAATATCACCAAAAGAAAGCTCTGTTTGTGGGAAAAAAAGGACGCCAAATTCGTTTAGATACAGCGTCGCACGACCGCGCAATTGTCCGTTAAAGTCACGCAGTGCCGAATCGCAAAATACCCCCTGGTCAGGAAGGGGGTAAAATCTTCCGGGGCTTAAGTGGTTAATAACATATGGTTCTCCAAATTGTCATTTTAACAGTACATTATTTTTAGGAGAATGTCCTTGTCTATACTACCATAAAGATCAATAGCTGTGTATACAGTTGATATCACATAATGCATGAAATAAAGACACTTGACACCAATTTTTAAATAACCATCAATTTATTGATGAACAATAACCAAAAACTGTAGGTGCGCATGTCCAGCACAGAAACATTTCCATATTTATGCTCTCAACAGCTTGTACAGATGTACATCAATATAGTAATTAAATATGTACATACAGGCCAAATTTGACAGTACAAAAGTACATAAACAGTCACATAGTGCAATTGTCTTTTTAATAAAGTGCAAGTGAGAGCAAGGGCCCTTTTACACAATCCAATGAGATTCGCCTGTCATGTTGTCAGGTGGACCTCATTGGAATGTTCCATGCATCCCCATATGGCAGCGAATGTCAGTGGAAACATGTCCACTGACATCCGCTGCTATCCGACCCGATCAAAGCCTTACGGATGGAAATAATAATTTCCATCTGTCATGCGGATCGGATGGATATGATGAAAATGGACAGATGGTCCATTATCATCAGATTCCCCAATAGAGAACAGTGGGGTTCTGACAGCTCTGTCTCCACACACAGAGCAGAGAAAGAGCTGTCAGACACCTGCTCATAAGGGATTGGCGGATGGACCCCCCTTTCAGCAGAATGGAGTACGTGGGTGCATGCGGACAGTGTGAATGGGCCCCTACTTTATAACAACCAGTTTTGATTTTTAAAGTGTATAGTGCAAAAGTATACCTGCGCTGCTAACAAAACAAACTAATAAATAAATCTCAATAATTATTGTGTATAAATAGTCTGTGTAAAGTGCTAGTGCTCAACTTAAAATACACAATCCTATATCTTAAATACCAATCAATATAAAAATATACATAAATACAAATTTTATACACGTGAAAAAATGAATGTGAATAAAATCCTTCAATTAAAGACGTGCTGAAATAGTGACAGTCTTTGTGCAAAATATAAGTCCAAAGTGCTGCGTGCTCGTAAAACAAGTGCCGGTGCTCTCTCTACATGGGTAGGTGCTCCCCTCCTGGACCCCTACTCACCAGAAGCCAAATAATACACCGCCTTCAAAAATATCCTTAGATAGGACGAGCCTTAATGGACCATCAACTCAATAGCTTTACTGTAGATCACATCATCCAGGTATTTGCTCAAAAAAAGAAAGAAAAGAGATGCTGGCATCGTGAAGTATGTAACCACTTTATTCGATGCACACAATACAAGATACACTTACAATATGGCAAAGGTTCAAACGCCTAAAAGTCATCCCACGGGTTGCCAATCCAAACGACTGCACTCACTCCCCGTGTCCCCGTATCTCGGAAGGTGGATGTATTCAGGCGTAGTACGTACTCGGACGAACGGCTTGACGCGTTTCGCTCCGCACACAGAGCGTTATCAAAAGCTAGTCCGCTCCGGATACGTACTATATTTATAAGGTAACAAAATTACATAATTGCTGACACCTTAGAGGAACCGGAAGTGGAATGCCGCCATTTTGTGATTCCTATGGTGATGAACTTCCTGTTCAACATCATCCTACTATGCCCTCTCATTAATATCTGCATCAATTTATCCCCACATCATAAGCTTTTATTAATCGCTTTAATGTCATCTGGTGCAGTATAATATATTCCTAAAATTGTGGGTTGAAAGCTTGTGTGGGCAGCGTAGTATTCCAATGGCGGAACCGGAAGTGGCTCCGCCATATTGGGACTCACAACCTCCCCATATGCCGGAACCGGAATTGATGTCGTCATATCGGGGTAAGCCGATGACGCACTTCCTGTTCCTCGTAACGGTCTGATTTTGGCTTCATCCAGCTCATGGAGTATACCTAACTGACTCTAGATGCGTCTAGCTAGGGGGCCGCTTCACTCTTGCTGCCTTATTGTAAACTAAGCCTGCCGTGACTTATTATTAATATTCGGCGGCGGAACCGGAAGTCCCGCCGCCATATTGGAACACCCATTGTCATGTAAAAATATCATAGCGGCCGCCATATTGGGACTCCTAATCCTATTGTACTTCCTGTACACCACCTTAATAATCCTTACTGCTCATATTTGATTACTGCTCTTATTAATAAGTGTCAAAACTTTTAAAACACGGAGGCATTCTAATTAAGGTGCCCCTTTACATACAATACACCTTACAAATATAAATAAAAAATAAAATAAAATAAAAATTAATATCAATAAAAATAAAACACTCAATACATCCACATATATTAAATCAATTATTGTATGACCACTATACAAATTATTCCATAAATTCAAGATAACTTTTATAAGCCTATATCAAGTTTCCCTGAGAAGACCTATATATATATATACTGTAAATATCATTATGTTATACTACAATTCCATATCTAATACATTAAAAAATTATTAAATAATTAAAAAATTATTAAAAAATATACTTTTCTCAAATCCTTCTATATGCCTAATTATACTAAAAAAAAGGCTAAAAACTATATAATATTTCGCTACACAATATCCCAATTTTTGTCCTATTAAAAAATCTTAAAATTAAAAATTATTAATAAAACAATTAATATCCAATTCTACATTAAGACCTGCAGGGACCATGGTTTTTAACTGTTGAATCCACCATGTTTCGTTCTGAGACACTGCTCTTTTTAAATGTGTCCCTCTCCAATGCGGAATAATCCTATCTATACCACAAAAGGTCATCTTTCGAGGGTCCTTATTATGGTATAGTCTGAAGTGGTTGGAAAGGCTATGTTTTCGGAATCCTTTCTTTATGTTACTTATATGCTCCCTCAACCGTATTCTTAATTCTCTCGTGGTGCGGCCCACATACTGTAGGCCGCACTCACACTGTAATAAGTATGTCACATGTGTATTCCTGCAATTAATAAATTGGTTAATCTCATATTTCTTCTTTGTTGACCAAGATTCAAAGTGCTTAATGCTTCTCCTTTTGTCTGTGCGACATGTCTTGCAGGCTACACACCTGCCACATTTATAAAAACCTGTTCTATCCAAAAAGGTTACCAATTTATTTGGGGGATCTGGAATGCTCTTAACAATTCTATCTTTCAAAATGGGAGGCCTTCTATAGATGAACTTAGGTTTATTCGTCAACATTTGTTTAAAAATTGGGTCCCTTAATAAAATGTTCCAAAGTTTCCTTATACTTTTCTCTATGGATCTATATTGTTGATTAAATTCAGTGCAAAATGCAATATCAAAAGTTTTTTTATTATTTTTGGGTTTGTCAGCCAATAGTTCTTTCCTATCTATTTTCTCAACTTGTTTTTTCACTCTATCTAGCTGTTTTCTTCTGTATCCCTTTTCCTCAAATATATTGATTAAAACCTCAGATTGCTCTTTAAAATCACTTTCTTTATTACAATTCCTTTTTATTCTTAACATTTGGCTCTTTGGAATGGCCGAAATCCATTGCGGATGATGACCACTACTAGTTGGAATATAACTATTCCTGTCTGTGCTTTTAAAATATGTCTTTGTAAAAAGGTCAGAGCCATTCTTAAAAATAGTAAGATCCAAATAATTCACTTCCTTAGTACTAAAATCTTCCGTAAACGTGATACCATAAATATTATCATTGATTTCAGACATAAACTTTAAAAAGGAATCATGTGACCCCTCCCACACAATAAAAATGTCATCGATGTATCTCTTATACATCTTGAGAGGGGTATGGGATTTTTTAAAAATAGTTTCCGCTTCCCATTTACTCAAGAACAGGTTGGCTACTGTGGGGGCATACTTTGCCCCCATGGCTACACCTTTTGTCTGATTAAAATATTGTCCATCATGCCAAAAATAGTTATTTTGCATCGCCATATTAAGGATATCCAAAATAAAACTTATTTGTTTTTGCGGGAGCTTTTTCTCTTTTAATAGTGCCCATTCTATGGCTTTGCTGGCATCCCTCTGTTTAATGTTTGTATATAAGGAATTTACGTCTATACTGGCTAAAATAGTATTTTCTGAGATTTTAATTGTAGATATTTGATTAATCAAGTCTTTGCTATCCCTGAGGTACGCTGGACAGCCCTGTGCAATGGGCTGCAGATGGTAATCCACGTATTCCCCCACTCTAGAGTAAATGGATTCCACACCATTAATGATGGGACGTCCTGGGGGGTTGGTGGTACTTTTATGTATTTTGGGGTTTTGATATATAATCGGTTTCCTTGGCTGTTCAGGTATTAAATATTTGGCTTCTATTTTGTTTAAGATCCCATCTTTTTGTGCCCTTTTTATTTTCTTTGTTAGCATGGCTTTCAATTTTTTTACTGGATCCCCTTTTAATTTTGTATATGTTTCTCTATCCTCTACTAGGCGGTTCAGTTCAGCTATATAGTTCTTTTTATCCATAACTACAATTCCCCCACCTTTGTCCGCAGGTCTTATTATGATATCATTGGCTTTCTCTAGTTTTTTTATACTTTGTTTAATTTCCTTACTACCTTTAATAGGATGTATAGATATATTCTCTATGTCTTGCTCAACCATCATTTTAAATACTTCTAAACAGTGATTATTGGAGTTCCTGGGATTAAATGTGGATTTATTCCTTAATCCACTATGCACATATCCGTCTTCTTCTAAAGTGCTCGTAGCCGATTTATTAAAAAAAATGTTTCTTAATATTTAAAACTCTAATAAATTTGTGCAAATCAATAAAAGTCTTGAATTTATTCAACTGTTTGGGTGGTGCATACTTTAAACCTTTATCTAAAATCTTAAGTTCATCCTCATTAAAAACTTTATTACTGAGATTAAAAATTCCTGCGCCTAAGCGTCTCTTTTCCTTTTTCTTCTGTCCTCCCCTACATCCTCTCTTCTTCCTTCTCCTCCTTGGGATGGTTGTGTATTGTGATTCCTCTGCGGTGCCCCTTGGGGAGGGTGTGTGTTGTATCCTCTGTATGGGCCTCTGTAAGGGCCTCTTGGTCTCCAATATTGTTGACCTCTTGGCGGACCCCAATATTGCCCCCTTCCTCTGTGTCCTCCTCGGCCTCTCCCAGGAGGTCTCCCTGGACCCTGTTCCCAAAAATCTCCTCTGTACGGGGGTCTGTAATAACTGTCATATTGTCTCTCCTCTTGATAGTGTTCCCTTGGGGCAGGGCTAACCGGGGAGATGGGTTCATATCTGTTGTATGTGGGCACATTATACCTAGGGGATTGCTGGTGTGTTGTGTTGTTTCGATTCTCCCTAACTGGGGTTTGTGAATCACTTATCGGTGTTCTTATAGGGGTCTCAGTGGGAAAAGTGAAGGTTACCTCTCTTTCAGGTGTCGTTTCTCTAGATTGTTCATTATTCTCTACTAGATCTTCTTGCCATTTATATACGTTACCTTGTTTATAGTCATTGCAATCTCTATGAAATTTCTTAATTTTTTTCTTTTGTATGTCTTTATCTAATTTGGCAATATGGTCCTGGATGTTTTTCATTTTATCCTTATATTCTGTGTTGTCTAAAAAAGGTTCTAGAATTTCTTTTAATCCTTTTACTTTATTCTCTAGCATTTCTAGTTTAGTTTTTCTACGAGAAATGATGAGCCCTAATAACTTCTGTTCACAGCCATTGAAGAAATTATACCAACTATCTTCCAGTTCTTTGGTCTCTAAACCATCATTAGGGGCTATATCCCACCGTAACCTCCTCGGTGTGATGCCCTCTTTCAGATATTGGCTAAGTGTGGTGATATCCCACCAGGATCTTATTTGTTTATCTAACGTGTTTTTTAATTGTTTCAGGCTGCGATCAATATCCATATTTACTCCACCTTGGGAAAATATTTCCTCTGAGTTGATTTTCTTCTTACTAATCATATTAAATAAATCCATAGCTGCTTAGCAAAAATATGTATGATATTTTTGATAATAGGGATTAAAGGCTAGCGCTGAGGATTATAATTATACTGATACCACTGTATAGTAGGCTGCTGCTGGTATAAAAGGTGATGTACCTTCATAAAGTGTATAGTGCAAAAGTATACCTGCGCTGCTAACAAAACAAACTAATAAATAAATCTCAATAATTATTGTGTATAAATAGTCTGTGTAAAGTGCTAGCGCTCAACTTAAAATACACAATCCTATATCTTAAATACCAATCAATATAAAAATATACATAAATACAAATTTTATACACGTGAAAAAATGAATGTGAATAAAATCCTTCAATTAAAGACATGCTGAAATAGTGACAGTCTTTGTGCAAAATATAAGTCCAAAGTGCTGCGTGCTCGTAAAACAAGTGCCGGTGCTCTCTCTACATGGGTAGGTGCTCCCCTCCTGGACCCCTACTCACCAGAAGCCAAATAATACACCGCCTTCAAAAATATCCTTAGATAGGACGAGCCTTATTGGACCATCAACTCAATAGCTTTACTGTAGATCACATCATCCAGGTATTTGCTCAAAAAAAGAAAGAAAAGAGATGCTGGCATCGTGAAGTATGTAACCACTTTATTCGATGCACACAATACAAGATACACTTACAATATGGCAAAGGTTCAAACGCCTAAAAGTCATCCCACGGGTTGCCAATCCAAACGACTGTACTCACTCCCCGTGTCCCCGTATCTCGGAAGGTGGATGTGTTCTATTTTACACATGTATAAGAATGCTTTGTAATGTAACTTAGTAAAATATATATTTTCTTATGTTTTTTTTAAAAGGAGAATGCCTCTCCCATTTACATCTACTGAGTTCCTTCCCCAATTTATTGATAAATACAGAGAATTATCTTGCTTATGGTATGTGAAGTCAAAGGATTATTCGAATAGATATAAGCGTGATGAGGCCATCAAAGAACTAAAGGAGCTATGTAAATAAGTTTGCAAAGATCCAACTGAACTATATGTTAAGCACAAGATTGCTAACTTGCGCACCGTTTTTAAAAAGGAGTATAAAAAAAATCCAAGCGACCAAAAAATCTGGAGCAGGGGCTGATGATGTCTATGTGCCACGTTTGTGGTACTTCAAAGACCTGATGTTTCTCGCTGACACAGATGATCCGAGAGAGTCCCATTGCACTCTTCCAGCAAGTGCTGCATCAGACTCCAGTTTAATATCTGAACCAGAAGCAGAGGAAATGTCACAGACACAGACTCAGACACTGACTCAGACACTGACTCAGACACAGGTATATGAAAATTTACGTTTATTTCACAATTTTTTTCTTTGGGGGGGGGGGGGGTTGGAGTGGCCAATGAAACAACTATAGGGTCAGGTCAGACCGTTCCCGTAGACGTCCAATGACGAAACGCGTAGGGCGGAACCAAACGTCAACATCACTTCCGGTCTGCAGCCCGCCGTGTGTGGAACGCGGAAGCTCCCTCGGCGCTGCATACACCTGTCTGAATCGATCTGCTACAGCCACAGCTTAAGCGTGAGTCACTACTGCTCCCTTTGTAATTTATCATTACAATTCTGAATCTGCTGGTCATGATCCCAAATGCATTTTCTACCACCCTTCTCGCCCTAGACAATCTATAATTATATATTTTCTGGGGAGCAGTTAAATTGCGCAAGGGATATGATTTCAAAAGGTGTTCATGTAAGGCAAATGCATTGTCCCCAATGCACACAAAATTAAGGCCCTCAACTGTCTCACTGGAAGATGGAAGATGCAACATTCCTTCTTTTAATCTATGCATAAATGGACTGCGCTCTATCACACCTCCATCGGAGTTTCTTCCATTTTTTCCAATATCCAGGTAAAGAAATTCATATTTGGCATTCACAATTGCCATTAGGATTATGCTGAAGAACCCGTTATAGTTGTAAAAAAAGGATCCTGAATGTGCTGGTGGTATAATTCTCACATGTTTCCCATCAATTGCGCCACCACAATTAGGGAAATTCCACATGTCCTGGAATTCTTTTGCAAGTTCTTTACATTCTTGAGAATGTGAAAGAAACTGTTGGCAAGATAGAAAAACATTAAAAAATGTTATAATCGCTCGCATTGTCGACTGGTACCGCCATGGTCCCTTGAAGCAATGGGTCCGCCTTGAACGTTTGTCCGTCGAGTCTCCCCTGGAGTCCGCCCTTTGGAGCCCTAACCCGGTGCCTAGGGAATTAGATGCCCATCCGACTGTAGGTGCCACGCTGGCGGTGGGAAGGCGTCTTTGCCACGATGGCCAGTTGGCGTCCTTTCCCTCGCCTCTCCTCCCGGTGATTGATAGCCCGGACTTCGGGCCTGGGGTGGATCAGCCCGGTTTTAGGACTTTGAAGACCGCTGGGGTCCATCAGGCTCGGCACTTTGTGAGGGCTGGGACTTGGGTTTCACAGTCTTACATGAACTGCACTGCGCCCTTTACCTCCCTGTCTTTTTGGCAACGAGTCCAGCTGGCTCCCTTTCTACAAGCTCTTCCTTCAGCGTCTCTGTTTTCAAGACGGCTCACGTACTTTGAGGATTTGTGTTCTGACACCTCCCCCCTTCGCCACACAGTCTCCCTGGTTTACCGGGCCCTGGCCTCGCCGGACGAAGCTTTTCATCCCCCATTTATTGCCAAATGGGAAAGGGACCCGAATGTATCTTTTACGGACCATCAGGTTGAGAGGATATTATTTTTCACGTACAAAACCTCCCGTTGCTCGCGGTATCAGGAGGTAGGCTATAAGTGTTTAACCCGCTGGCACTATACCCCAGCCAGGCTTCATCGCATGTTTCCGACCTGCCCCGAGGTTTGTTGGCGATGTGGGGAGGAGGTGGGCACCTACCTACACGTTTTCTGGTCGTGCCCGTGTTTACAACCCTTCTGGAAGGAGGTCCTACGCATTGCCCAGAAATTTACGGACCATTCCCTCACCCTGGACCCGGCCCTCTTCCTCCTTCATCATCATGAATATCCGAGAGCGTCCTATCGGAAGTCGATTCTGCCACTTCTGTTCACGGCGGCTAAAAGCTGCATTCCCCCGCTCTGGAAGCAGACGCAGCCTCCTACGGTAGCTATGTGGCTCCGCAAGGTTTCTTGTCTCAACGATATGGAAGATCTAGTAGCCACTGCGCACGGTACACGAGAAAAGTTCCTGAAACGCTGGTTTTACTGGCACGAATTTAAATACACTTCGGAATACACGGAGTTGATTACCCGCTAGTGGTCGCTGGGCGAGGGTCGGCCGGCCTTCCCCCCACCCCCCTCTTTGGCTCTTTCCTGACCCCTTCCTTTCTCGCTCTGGTCTCCTTCCCCCTTCTCTTTTCTCTTTGTTTATTCTCCATAGCTTTTTCTTCTCTTTCTTGGCTCTAGGCATACCGTCTATAGGTTTTTCTCCCTCTTTGCCGCTCCTGGGTATTGGCTGATGTATTGTTGACTTCCTGTACGGTGGATCGGTTGGTTTCCGGGAGTGGCGCGGTGCGGCACCCCTTTGGGGGAAGTACCACCAGTGAGCCCTCTGGAGCCTGCCGCGATATTCCGGGGCGCCTGGGGGGGGCCTCCCTTCCCCGGTAGCCGGCCATGAGATGGATGCCGGTGGGGCGGGGGGGTCTGCCTGAAGGTGCCCTGCGAATTTATTTGTTCAATATCCCGCTCTAGAGAGCTAAGGCCGTGGGTTTCATGGAGGGTTTACATTTTGTCTCAGATGTGCTCTATAGACGAACTAGTGCTATGTTGGTACACTTTGAGGTGCTGTTTGTATTGTCCTTACTTTATTATTTGCTCGCTATACTCGACAGTTGATTGTACTTGCTGTTGATATGTGGTATGCCTGTATGTTTTCTTTCTAATAAAGAATTTTGGAAAAAAAAAATGTTATAATGATAATTATTGATAATATTTTAATATTAATTATTTTAATTTCATATAGGATACACCAAGCCCAGTATCAGAGCAGCCAGGAACATCAACACAGAGAACTCAAAGAGGAAAGAAGAGAAATCTCAACTATGATACTGCCAGTTTGCTGAAGGATGCATCATCTATCATGAAGCAGAAAGATGATGAATGTGATGCTGTGGGTCATCTGGTTGCACACAAGTTACGTAGGATGTCCATGGACCAACGAGACATTTTTGAAGCTTTAATGCATAAAATGATTGCCATTGGACTAAAGGGAAATCTTACACATAACACAGATCTAATAGGGTATCAGGGATGTACATCTACACCTGTACCATCTGCTACACCTGTAACATCTGCTCCACCTGTAACATCTGGCCAATATTGGCACCCAACTAATATGTCTCAATCACAGGGAAACCCAAGCTGGTCAGTGCGTCCTGAACCACATCAAGGTTCTTGGTTTTATGGCTCCCAATACACCAATCTGTAAAATAATTGTATATATGTTGCTCAATATTATTGCTTTTGTTTCGTGTATTTGTTCCTTTTTTATTGGTTATTGTTTAATAATGTTATCTTTTCATAATGATGTTTTTGAAATGGGTATGTATTGCTTTAGAAACTAGCATATTTTTCTGACAACCGTGTACAGGAAGTTAAATATTATTTAATTAAAATTGATGTACTCTCAAAATTATACTTATGTTTGCATTAATATTCTTAAAAATTACAGTTGTACTTTTTATAATTACCTTTAAATATTGTGGCTGGAGCACCTTCACTATGGCCTCACACGTTTCAGGTATGATTCTTCCCAATGATTGGGCAGAGATTCCAGTGGTGAACTTCAGGTCTTCATAAGACCTGCCTGTTGCCAAAAAACGCAGGGTTGCCATGAGCCTCTCCTCTGCACTAATAGATTTTCTCATGCAGGTGTCCTTTTTGGGGTTATGTGGCTGCACAAGAGATAACAGCATGTCAAAGGACTGCTGGGTCATCCGCAAATAATTACGGTAATCCTCAGGATTATTTTCCCTGAGGTTTGTCAGCAGGTTGACATGGGAAAATTGCTCTCGTTGCATGAGCCAGTCTTTGGCCCACACTCTGCTCTTCCTTCTATTTCTCTTCTTTTTCTTCTCCTCCTCCAAAGCAATCAATGCAATAACCATTGCTGCCATTTTCTGATTCCTATTATACCTCTTGAATGGCATTGTCTTTCTCAGAATAGTCGTATGCTGTGACAAATGATTGTTCAGTTCGCAAATGACACGACCCGAGTTTTAACTGTAGGGGGAGTGCCCAGTGGAGGTGTGGTTAAAAGGTCAAGACAACATTGCATCACTTCCTATACTGGCAGAAGAAACTAGTGTTTGGTCGTACGATTTTCGGATCACATTGATGGTACACTCGATGATGTACACGAGTGCCGCTTGCGTTTATCGTACGATGAATCGTACGAAATTCGAAACGTCTATGGCCTGCTTTACACCTTCTCACATACCTCCGGCTGCTCCAGTGTTGTGTTCTCGCAGTCCCTCATGGTGTCCTTACACCACACACCTGTCATGCCTGCATCCTGGCAGCCCAGTGATCCCTGATCCCACTCATATCTTCCCTCACGCAGCTCTATTCACTCTGATGGCCACTCCAGTTCCTGCGATGGCCACTCTGCTCCTCATGGCTCCTTCTCGTTTGCTTCTGTCACTTAGCTGCTTCCTGTTTCCACCAGTTCAGTCGGTGTATGCTGTATGACAGTGTGTGGTGGTATAAGTACAGTATATGGGACATTACAGTATATGAGACACCAAATGGCTTACTGTAAATGTAATTTTTGCACTTTACCTCAGAGTCCACTGAAAAATCCAGTGAGCCAGTCCAAGCACTGGCGGCTGACCATCTGATGCTGGGTTATATCAGGTAAACCTATTGACCCACAGACATATACTGACCCCCAGAAATTTTATTGACCCCTTAGATCAATCCTTGATGGTCAATATTGACCACATTGGGGAACCCTGGTTTAAGTTAAAGCGGAAATCCACCCTTAAAAAAAACTTTTCACCGTCCGCTAGATTACAAAAACCTAAAAAAAATTGGATAATTAAACATTTTTTTTGTTTCACTTACCTTGTTTTTAATGAAAATATACTTACCTTCCTTCCTCTTCCTCCCTCTGCGGACACGCCGTCACTTCCTCCTTGCATTGACTCCTGGGAGATGAGCGTCATCGAACCCAGGAGTCAATGCGCCTGCACTTGCTCATCACTTCCTGTGCCGGTGCATCATTCCCTCCTGAACAGCTTCTGGGCATGCCCAGAAGCTGTGCAGGGATGACGCGCCTGCACCAGAAATGACAAGCAGGGCATTCTGGGACTCTGACGTCACCGAAGAGGACGATCCAGCTTCAGCTGCCCCCACCTGAGATGGCAGCGCTGGACAAGACATTTTCAAGGTAAGTATTTCTTCTAAATGGTAAATGAAACAGGGGGCAGTTCAGAGGCTATCGTTGCTTAAATGCACTAGCCCTGACTGTCCCGGGGGTATTTTTAGCTAAGAAAAATTTCTAGGGTGGAACTCCGCTTTAATGTGTTGAAGATCAATGTCTGCTTAATCAGAATAGATGATCAAAGTGTCCACATATTTTAAAAGAAATTATCTCTGCCTCCTCTAGCACTCTTTTGTGTGGTGGATATAGTATATAGGTTTGTGATACTTTGATCATTTGTTTTAAAAAAGAACCGATAACTCAAATACCAAGACCAAAATTAGCAGCTAAAATTAGGTTGGTTACCTGACAAAAACTCATCGCTTGGGGGCTGGAAAATGGATGAAAAAAAAAAATTTAAAAGAATGTATTTAATGTTTTCTTTTTTGAACTTTTTAAAAATAAAATGTTATTTTTTTATACATGGTATTGTCTCTTTAAACACTGTGTTGTTATTGACAGCTATTTACAGACAACGCCTTGTGATCCCGCAAAGATGAGTGGAGGCTTGTCTTTGAGAAGGAGCTTCCCTCCGGTGACCATGCATACCATCTGTGAATGGGGAGAAAATAGTATAACTGATCAGACTCCCCCATTCACAGATCATGTTACATGCAGTATAAACTAAAACGTATCAAAAAATGCACCAAGTCGCACTGCAGCTGCACTACAAAATCACATTGAAAATCAGATCAAAATCACACTGCACTAATGTGAACCTAGGCTACAAAAACTTTTCTCAGTGGTGGAGAAGGAAGAAGCAGGTGGGTCCCTGTAAACCCATCTGTACTGCTGTTCTGCCTAAAGACCAAAAGCTGTTAAAACAGCCCCTCACCCTAAATGTCATATTATGCTGCTCTGCTTCCCCCCTCATCTCTTACTAATAGACATTATTTATTATTTTTGCTTTACCTTATTTGTCCTGCAAAGCAGCACTTCTACAGTTCTCACCTAGGCAGAACTTTCTCCCTACACCCCCCCCCCCCCCACATGCACAGATGTGCCACTGGGCTCAAGTCCAACACATCTTTTAGCCAATGATTTTGGCTGAAACCTGCTGATCAGCTGTGTCCAATCACACACAGAGTTCTGTGTTTACTGTGATACGGCTATGTGATCTAAATATGGAATCAAGTGTATCTCTCAAATAATGGATAAAGGATCCCTACAACGGTTTATCTGAGGACGTTATCTTGCCCCTCCTAATTTTCATTATTGGTGTAGCACCCTCCTAGATAGGTGCTAGAGAGTGAGTATAGTTTTGGCTCTGTCTGCCTATCAGAGGAGCAGCAGGTAAAATCTATATTCTCTCTGCTTAACAGAGAGCAGTATCGGTGAGTATCTGTGAGTGTGCCCAGATGTGATGTATCTGGTCTGAGGGAGTGTCCCCACTGTGTCCAATGGGGCGGCACGTTGGAGAGTGGAGGAAACCTGGCCAATGACATACAGGCTTTTGATACTGCCCCAGGGATTGGCACAGACTGTTTGTTTTGGTGCATTGTGGGGCAGGGTATAAAAAGCCAGGGGCACATGAGGTAGAGGTCTTTGGTGGGAAGCAGAGCCCCAGAAGGAGGGTGGCGGCTGCCTCTTCTTCTGCAGCAGTTGGTGACAGTCACAGGCAGTCGGCCTGGTGAACCTACAGAGTGGAGCTGAACCCAGAGGTCCAGGAGAGCTGACTGGAGGAGATGGAGCACTGCAAGTATCTGAAAAGCAGTATCGTGAGTACAGAGGATCTTGCCCAGGGGTCTGCCCAGGAATGGGACCACTCCAGAGAGTGTAGTCAGTGGACGGGTGTCAGCCAGTATAGTGAAAGGGGGTACTGGGGGACTACCCTGAAGAGAAATACAAACAGGAACATTTACCCTAGCTTCATTCAAGTGGCCGGATGAAGTAGCGGCCATGCTGCATCCTCAATTTAGATGTCCTCAGAAGCTGTGAATAGTTCAAGGTCGGAGTATCCCACTCATCCCTTCTCACATCCCAATATAAAATAAAAACAACTATTCCTTTTGGGGAGCCTAAAGTAATAGTTGTACTAACTTTGACATAAGAAAATGCCTGCTACAGTAGATAAGATGCCTACATTTCTAAAATATGGGAGCCCTGTATTTTACACTATATGCCAGCCAATTTTGACTGACTATCTAGGTCCCAAACAATGGTCTCCCTGTAGGTCTGAATAATAGGTCTTACCTGAGCTTGTAAATCCTAATGACCAATGGTCCCCCCTTGCAACCCCCCCCCCCCCCCCACTAAATTTTATTTTATTTTTCTCTTATTTCTCTAAGCTCTTTTCTTTGTAAAGTTTTTTTCATGTTTGTCTTGCCTCTTGGTTCTCCCACTGCGGAGGTAGTTCTGTGATGTTCAATTTGCATACTTACACTCCTGCCCCCCAAGAATCACCCTCCCTGATGTGGTCCTTTCCAGTGTATCCCTCAGTGTCCTTTTGAGACTTCATTACAGATTCTAATTTACCTATTCAGTTTCTTTGAATACAATATCCTCCTGATATTTCTTTGTGCAAAATGTTTAAATTGTAATTTCTATATTTTGTAAAACGCTAATAAAAATATTGTAATGAACTGTAGAGGAGGACTACAATATCTAGCATGAATGTGATCTTTATGTCACAGCCTTCCACTGTCCTAATCTGCACAGTTAGGCTAATTAAATGATGTGCTAACAAAGGAAGAATGAACAGGATATTGGGCAGTTCTGAATTTGTGATTGTCAATAGATTTATATGATCAACATATACTTTTGCACCTATTTAACAGATATAGGTAAACACTTTCAATTGTATATTTACCAGATCATAAGGGAAAAAATAAGAGGAGTTTGTTGTTAGGGTTTAACATTTCATTTTTTTGGACTAAAAATGATTTGCTTGTCTCATTGTCCACATTCTTTTTTACTGCATCGCATCCACCTTTGGGTTTATGTTTTTGTTTTGGATTGGCTTCAATGATATTCACTGACTGTTCAGAAAGAATCGGTGGAAGCAGAGGGACAGCATGGTCAGAAGAATAGAACTGTGACAGGAGCACAGTGTCAAACACTGACTGCTGACTGGGGGAGATTTTCTGGGTCACTTGTAATATCCTTTGTCAGCGTGTAATCACATCTAGGTTTGAGGGTAGAAAGCCCTGGAAGAAAAACGAACATTGGAAAAATGGATAAAGAGAGAGTGCTTGGAGCCCAGCGGCATGGAGACGGGCAGAAGAATTTAAGAGAGCATTTTACACAGGTAAATTATTGGAGGTTAAGGGGAAAATAGATTAACAGAGGAAAGCAATGTACAAGGTGATAGGCAGGAAATATTGCAAAGAATTATTGCAGAGAATGCAGGAGTGTAAGAAATTCAGTGTACAGGGAGAGAATATAAGTGTAAGAAATACGGTGTACAGGTACAGGAAGAGAATACAGGAGTGTAAGAAATACAGCATACATGCAGAGAATACACGAGTGTAAGAAATACAGCATACATGCAGAGAATACAGGAGTGTAAGAAATACAGTGTACAGGAAGAGAATACAGGAATGTAAGAAATACAGTGTACAGGAAGAGAATACAGGAACGTAAGAAATACAGTGTACAAGTACAGGAAGAGAATACAGGAACGTAATAAATACAGTGTACAGGTACAGGAAGAGAATACGGGAACATAAGAAATATAGTGTACAAGTACAGGAAGAGAATACAGGAACATAAGAAATATAGTGTACAAGTACAGGAAGAGAATACAGGAACGTAAGAAATACAGTGTACAGGTACAAGAAGAGAATACAGAAATGTAAGAAATACAGTGTACAAGTACAGGAAGAGAACACAGGAATGTAAGAAATACAGTGTACAAGTACAGGAAGAGAATACAGGAATTTAAGAAATACAGTGTACAGGTATAGGAAGAGAACTAAAGAGTGTAAGAAATACATTGTATAGGTATCGGAAGAGAACTAAAAAGTGTAAGAATTACAGTGTACAAGTACAGGAAGAGAATACAGAAATTTAAGAAATACATTTTACAGGTATAGGAAGAGAATACAGGAATGTAAGAAAGACAGTGTACAGGTACAGGATGAGAACACAGAAGCGTAAGAAATACATTGTACAGGAAGAGAATACAGGAATGTAAGAAATACAGTGTACAGGATGAGGACGTAGAAGTGTAAGAAATACATTGTACACTAAGAGAATACACGAGTGTAGGAAATACAGTGTACAGGTACAAGAAAAAAACACAGGAGTTTTAAAAAATACAGTATACAGGAAGAGAATACAAGAGTGTAGGAAATAAATAGTACAGGTACAGGATGAGAACACAGAAGTGTAAGAAATACATTGTAAAGGAAGAGAATACAGGAAGGAGTGCAAGAAATACAGTGTACAGGTACAGGAAGATAATACAGGAGTGTAAGAAATACAGTGTACAGGTACAGGAAGATAATACAGGAGTGTAAGAAATACAGTGTACAGGTACAGGAAGAGAATACAAGAGTGTCAGAAATATAATATACTAGTACCAGCAGACAGAGATGACACCAGAGCTTAAAAGAGTATAAGAAATACAGTGTACAGGTATAGAAGGATAAAAGGAGGTTATAAGCAATAAAATCTGGAAAACAAGAGAGGACACCATGGAATAATTAAGTGTAAGGAATATGGTTGTAGGGTTATAGGATGATTATAGAAGAGTGTAAGGCCCTGTTCATACCTGTGTGTTTTATGTTTGTTGTAGGTGTGGTGCATTAAAAAAAATCCTACATGTTGCATCCTTGATGCACTTTTATCCGAATGCATGGGTAAAATGCAATGCACCAAAAATGCACTGCACAGACGTGAACTGGCCCTTAGTGATACTGTACACTGGCACAGGGAGGCGCAGGACCCCACGGGTTAACAGAATGTGAGTAATACAGTGCAGAGGTAAAGGAAGATAATGGAAGAGTGTAAGAGATACAGTACAGGCAGACAAGGGAGGACACCAGAGAATAACAGAGTATGGGGCTGGGTTCACAATATTGGGAATTGGATGAGGGTCTCCGTGCATCCAATTCGCATGTCAGGAGATTGTGACTGGCTCCCTATAGAGCCAGTTCACAAATCTCCGGAGCGACTCTGGTGGGAATTGCACAGGAGTCCAGTGCGTCTTCTGGTCCATTTCAGGCCTGAATTCAGCCAAAGATTGGGACTAAAATTAGACCTGAAATGGTGAACAGGGACGCACCCCTGCTGCGAGCCACTCCGTGCGGCAGTGTGAACCCAGCCTAAAGCTGGCTATCTGCTGTTCCAGGTTTGTCCAGTGCAGAAGCGACCGTCCAAATCTTGATCAGTATTGGCTCCCCTGCTCGACAGAAGTTAATTGTTCAATTGAATCCTGTCGAAGGGAAATGTTGGGAAACTTTCCATTGATCAGCAGCTGTAGCTATAGCCACCGATCAGTCTATTCTGACAGCGTCAGCGATGCAGTGTCCCAGTGAGAGGGGTATTCTTTGATCCACCTCATTTGTGTGGATAGAAGAACCTGTTATTCTTTTGTGGTTAAGCCCTCTATCTGAATGAAAACATAATGTTTAACATAAAGTGTAAGGGTTAATTTCCACCAGCCTCTGGGTGTGCAGTGTTATGCAGTAGCATCAATACAGTGCCGATACAGCAATCACTGCGCATTGCACTATTTACTTTTTTGAAAGAAAAAAAAAAACAACTTTATTGATATGTCACAGAGTGGCATTTCATTACGTTGTATGAGCCTTCAGGTGGTGAAAAGCAATCAACTGCCTCGCACTGCGTTGCATTGAAAAAAAAAAGTATGACCTGCCATACTTTTGTTCACCGTACAACACCGCAATGTGGTAGTGTGAACCGGGCACATAGGAGACAAGGAATTTTGCGTTGTCTTGTAGTTGGACTGTGCTGGAATAGCCGCCCAACGCAGCCCTAACACCCCTGGTGTGAAAGGGATACAATGTATAAGTACCAGAAAATAATAAAAGAGTGTAAGGAATACAGTATACAGACATACTGTATGAGGATAACAGAAGAGTGTAATGGATCCCGTATACTGGTACACACAAACAAGAGAGGACACCAGAGGATAATAGAGCATTGCTCCCAACTGTCTCTGATTTTGGAGGGACTGTCGCTCAGTTGGAACAAAGTCCCCCCTTTTCTCCTGGCAGCATCCGAGTGGCTGCGTGTGTGAGTGCTCTGCCCATCTCCCCCTCCCACCTGCATGAGCCTTCTGCAATGGGTCATGGGAAATGTAGTCCCCAAGGAGCACAGTATAGTTCAAGTAATTGTATATGAATGAGATGTGGACTACAAGGGGCCCAAGGCTTTGTACTATAGAGTAGGAGAGAAGAGGACTTTTTCTGGGAAATTAACTGGAGTTCTGGGGAGTCTAGTACAGGGAGCCAGAGAGTGCAGACCTGTTGCTAGGGTCTGTGCCCTATGCTGGAGAGACCATAGACTGTGCAGAGACCCGGGGCCATAGCAGAGAGGTGCAGAGACCAGAGAATGGGGATCTGCTGCCTATGGTGTCAGCACTCACAACTGGGAGCATGAGGACTGAGCCACTGATAGTGTCTTTCCCTGTGCTGGCACCAGAGCTAGAAGGACCCATTGCCGTATGTGCCGACACCAGAGTGGAAAGAGCCAATGAGGACCAGAACTAAGACACTGAGCCTTCTGGGACAACAAGCTGCCAAACTTTCCGGACTGGATCCGTTGGGTATCAGGAATGGTGAGCGGAAAAACTAAACTTAATCCCTTACTGCCCACAGTTAATGGCAATAGAAACAACACCTTATTTATCAGCCCATCAGTTTTCTAGTGTGGACAGCCTTAAAGGGACAGCATCACGTGCACCACCTTACAGACAAGCCCCAACAATAGTTGGCCTAGTACTTATAAATAGGTGTCAGGTACTTTAGAGCCATCTCCATGGATACTCTTTGTCAGGAATGTATACACCCACACTCTATTAGGGCTCTATGCACTAAAGGACTTTTCTTTGGAATAGTTAATGCCATCATATTGCCCATGGTTTAGATTAGCTGAAATTTGGTTTAACTTTATTGCATTTAGTTATTGCTATATTATAGGTCAGAGTTCACCTTAACCAGTACAGCATCTTTAAATATGTTCAATTGCCTGTTTACTGATTTATGCATTGTCTAACTTGCCTTGCCATAATACTTCTAACTAATCTACTACCAAGCTGCCTGTGTTTTATTTTCTGTGTGTTATTATAGAGTGGTAGCATACCAACATTTAATTAATACAGGTGTGTTAGTGGGTACAGAGCAGCTTAAACAGTCAAGGCAGAGAAGAGAGGACCTATCATTTCTGCGGGGGTAGACCCCTTCTGTGGTGATAGCACTACATAAGAATGTATAGATAAATGCTGATCTTACAAGGGGATGGAAGTCTAAGTGAAAGAAATTACATGTCTGAACTAAATCAAAATTGCCCTCTGTATTTTTTACAACCATTTGGTTTTTTATTTTAAAGGTGTCATGGGATCTCGTCATGTGCCTGCTCGCACAGTGTTATTCGAGAGGGAAAAAAATGGAGTCACATATCGCATACCCGCCCTACTTTTCATCCCTCATTGGTCAACATTGCTGGCTTTTGCAGAAGAGAGGTTGAGTGTGGATGATGCTCATGCCAATCTGCTAGTACTGCGTCGGGGTACTTTTTACCATAACTATGTGGAGGTCAGATAGACAGTTGATACATTTACATTGCTAGAGTCATCTTAAGCAAGATATTTGTAGTTTGGTAGATAATATAATGTTCTGATGCATGCAGTAAGGCCATTAAACAGGAAGCTTCAGCAAATACATAGTACATCCTTTAATTCTTCTATGTATTCCTTTAAATTTCATGAAGTCTTAACAATTCAGCTAGTATTAAGAATAGCTGTATTTAAAATCTCTTACTTACACACCAACTAAAAGTTGAAATCGGGCATGTAGTGGGAGTAGCTTCTTTGTGCACTAATAGACACGAGGGAGAGGTACTTATATGGGCTTTTAGGAGGAAGAGAGTTTAGGGGAGGGGTCATGAAGATAAGTGCCAGAGCAGTGGTATGGAGTTTGGAGTTGGACACCTGCAGATTCCAAAGGAGTGGTGTCACCCTCTAAATCAGTGTTTCTCAACAAGGCTTCTGTGAAAACTATGGTCTAGTGAGGAGCCAAGTGGAAAAGAGAAACATAGCAGAGAAAAGATATGTAGAAACATATAGCAAAAGGGATAAGAAAGGGTAAGGAGGGGAATATGATAGCCACTGAGTGGCACAACCCCTAAATCCAGTCCATGGGATAATAGATAACATTACATTAGACTTCTGAAGCGGTCAGTGCTCATATAGTTGATCAAAAAGTGGAGACATAATGGTCAAATTCCTGTGAGCAGGGGAGGAAGGCATTTTCTAGTGTTCCTGAGCTGAAGAAGCTTGTCAGTTGTCAGTCACATATTGTAAAAACCTGCAGCCAGAAAGGAGAGAAGAAAGAACCACCAGATGTGTAACATAGCACCTCACATGCAATGCCAAGCCGCTGCAAACAAAGCCAACAGAATACTGGCATGTATAAAAAACGGGATTCACTCCATAAATAAAGAGATTATTCTCCCATTCTACAAGACTCTGGTCCGGCCACATCTGCAGTGTGCTGTCCAGTTCTGGGCACCGGTCCTCAGGAAGGATGTGCTGGAACTGGAGAGAGTCCAGAGATGGGCAACAAAAATAATTAGGGGAATGGAGGGCATCGGCTATGAGGAAAGACTACACGCACGTATTCTCTCTGGAGAAAAGAAGATTGAGGGGGGATATGATATCAATGTACAAATACTGTAATGGCGACCATAGCATAAGGAACAAACTATTCAGAGAAAAGGAATACAATAAGACATGTGGCCACCCACTGTAACTTGAGGAAAAACGGTTTAACCTTAAAATATGTAAGGGGTTCTTCACTGTCAGAGCAGTAAGGATGTGGAATTCTCTTCCACAAGCAGTCGTATCAGCAGGGAGCATCGATAGTTTCAAAAAACTATTAGATGGGCACTTTAAAGACCACAACATACAGGGGTATACAATGTACGGTTAACAGCAAAAATGCACACACATCATAGGTTGAACTGGATGGACTGGTGTCTTTTTTCGACCTCGCAAACTATGTAACTATGTAACTATGTAACTATTTTATGTAACACTAGCAGGAATCCGAAACCAAGGGGATTATTTTGTGTAGGAAGGTAGGGGATGTATACCAATGCGTCACCATCTTAATTTTTTTTCCCTGAACCCTAGTTGAAACACTGAGTTCATGCATCAGTGAAAAGGTTTAGGAGTTCCTTACTGGTAAAGCGAAGGCCTCAAGTCATGTGGTCACGAGGCTTATATAGGAGGAAAATGGAGTCCTTTTAAATAGTGCATCCCATAATCACAGAAGAGGGGTACACATTTTGGGAGAGAAGTGAGGGCGGGGTGATCCCATGGATGGATCCAGGATAAAGAAGATAGAGGAAGTGAAGTCAGGGCAGTCTCTATGGTGACCCACAATTTTCCATAGTAAGCAATTGAGCAGCAAGTTTAAAAATGACTTGCTAAGCTATTGCTAGGCATGCCAGGCTTCATAAGTTTGTTGCATAATTGCAAGTTTGCATTGCATGACTTCAGGTCAACTTTCTTTGCAAACATTCTGCAAGTCTGCTGCAAGTTCTGGTTCAGTTATGTTGTGCACAAATCATTCCAACACAGGGGTCACTGACTTGCAGAGCTCTTGCTGTAGACTCACCATTGCAACTTTGTTCTTGCTAGAGACTTGCCACGCAAATGTTCTACAAATTTAAAAAGTGTCAACTAGAACTTGTGCTTCAAGTGCTCTGTGTACATCTTGCCAGCAAAAATGTGCAGAAAGTTAACAAGACTTACAATTGAACACTGCCACAAATTTGTGGCAAGTTATCTTTTGCTTCACTGAACAATGGCCTGCAGCTGAGGCACCCCAAGTTTATTGTCATACAAAGGTGAGCAATGTTGTACTAGATACGTTACAAAGCTAGTAATAATAATTTAATAACTGAATTAAATAACAATTTATAATTACATAAAGACAGTGAATTAAATATTCCCACAGTGGGAGGACATGATTACAGTGGACAGAGCCCGCCTGCCTGGACATCGCTCAATGAATCCATGCCCAATCTATGATGACTTCACAGGGCAGACCTTCCTTTTCTTCACTGCCGTCCTGGGCAGCACAACGGAATCCTACCAGATCATCACTGGTCGGAACCTGGCACGGCTGTGCTACATAACAAGCTCTGACCAAGGGAGAAGCTGGAGTGATGTCACAGACCTAACTCACAAGGTGATTGGGGAGTCCTTAAAAGGTACAAAACAGAAATCCTATGTCAATACAATAAATACTTTGAGCAGTATTAGACATTTACCAAGATGTGATGTTTTAAAGTTGAACTCCAGGCAAATAGCTATCAAAGGTTTTTTTATTTCTGTTAATCCAGTTATTAGATTTACATAACTGCCAGGGCAGAAGGCTTGAGCAGAAGAAGGTTTTCTGCTGCAGTTAAGTTACGAATACAGGTATTGTCCTTTCCCCACCCTTTGACTGGACAGTGAAATGAAAACTAACCAAACAGGTGAGCTCATCTCTCTGTCACTATGTTCTCTCCCCCTATTAGCATGCTCCTAGTTAGTACTGCAGCACAACTCAGTCATACAACTTCCTTCACTCCCAGTCTGAGCTTTGTTGTGCATAGGATTATAAGAAGACGATGCCAAGGTAAAATCAGGTACTTACATGAGTTGCATTAAAAAATTCACTCACTGGCCACTTTATTAGGTACATCTGTCCAATTGCTTAGTAACACAAACTGCTAATCAGACAATCATATGGCAGCAAATCAATGCCTTTAGGCATCTAGACGTGGTGAAGACGACTTGCTGAAGTTCAAACCGAGCATCAGAATGGGGAAGAAAGGGAATGTAAGTGACTTTGAATGTAGCATGAATGTTGGTGTCAGACGGGCTGGTGTGAGTATTTAACAAACTGCTGGTCTACTGGGATTTTCACGCACAACCATCTCTAGAGTTTACAGAAAATAGTCCGAAAAAAATAGGAAATATCCAGCGAGCGGCAATTGTGTGGATGAAAATGACTTGTTGATTTCAGAGGTCAGAGGAGAATGGGCAGACTGGTTCGAGATTATAGAAAGGCAACAGTAAATCAAATAACCACTCGACTGAGGTATGCAGAATAATATCTCTGAACGCACAATACATTGAAATTGAAGCAGATGGGCTACAGCAGCAGAAGACCACATCAGGTGCCACTTCTGTCAGCAAAGAACAGGAAACAGGTTAAAATTTCCATAGGCTTACCAAAATTGGACAATAGAAGATTAGAAAAATGTTGCCTGGTCTGACGAGTCTTGATTTCAGCTGCATCAGTCAGATGGTAGGGTCAGAATTTTGCGTAAACAACATGAAAGCATGGATCCATCCCGCCTTGTATCAACAGTTCAGGCTGGTGGTGTAATGGTGTGGGGGATATTTTCTTGGCACACTTTGGGCCCCTTAGTACTAATTGAGCATCATTTAAATTCCACAGCCTACCTGAGTATTGTTGCTGACCATGTCCATCCCTTTATGACTACAGTTACAGTGCACCCATCTTCTGATGGCTCCTTCCAGCAGGATAATGCACCATGTCACAAAGCGAAAATCATCTCAAACTGGCTTCTTAACCACTTTAATACAGGGCACTTCCCTCCCTTCCTGCCCAGGCCAATTTTCCCCTTTTAGCGCTGTTGCATTTTGAATGACAATTGCGCGGTCATGCAACACTGTACTTACACCAAATTTATGTCATTTTCCCCCCACAAATAGAGCTTTCTTTTGGTGGTATTTGATCACCTGTGCGATTTTTACTTTTTGCTAAACAAATAAAAAAAGACCGAAAAGTTTGAAAAAAAAAAAAAGTTTTTTTGTTTATGTTATACAATTTTGTAAATAAATAAGTTTTTTCCTACACTGATGAGCACTGATGAGACTGCACTGACAGGCACTGATGAGGAGGCAATGATGGGGTGGCACTGATGGGGTGGCACTGATGGGGTGGCACTGATAGGCGGCACTGATAGGTAGCACAGATATGCAGCATTGGTGGGCACTGATAGGCGGCACTGCTGGGCACTGATAGGCGGCATTGATGGGCACTGATAGGCGGCACTGACGGGCACTGATAGGTGGTACTGACGGGCACTAATGGGCACTGATAGGCGGCACTGGTGGGCACTGATGGGCACTAATGGGCACTGATAGGCGGCACTGGTGGGCAATAATGGGCACTGGTGGGCAACACTAAAGGATGGCAATGATGGGCACTTGTGGGCAGCACTGATAGGGAGGTCACTGGTGGGCATCACTGATGGGGAGGGCAATGGGGGGCTTCCTGAGCCCTGATTCCCATCCCTGGTGGCCATAGTGGGCATCCCTGGGGTCATAGTGGGCATCCCTGGGGTCATAGTGGGCATCCCTGGTGGATCTAGTGGCATCCCCCCCCCCCCGAGGGTCTGCACTGGTAATCAATGATCTGATTACCAGTGCCGACCCCCCCCCTGTCAGGGGAGCCGCCGATCGGCGCTCCTTTACTCGTGCCTGTCAGGCACGAACTAAGGAAAGCCGATCAACGGCTGTTCCTGTTTATGATGTGACCAGCCGTGATTGGACACGGCTGATCACATGGTAAAGAGCTATGTCAGTAGTCTCTTTACTGAGATCGGAGGTGCAGGGTGTCAGACTGACACCTCGCATCACCGATCGCCGCTCTGCGCGGCCCCGGGGGGCGCCCAGAGCTGTGTTATCCTGCCGACGTCATATTACGTCCGGTCAGGATAACTCAACCACATTCCCGCCGTCAATTTGTAATAGGGCGGGCGGGAAGTGGTTAAACATGACAATGAGGTCACTGTACCCCAATGGCTTCCACAGTCACCAGATCTCAGTCCAATAAAGTGCCTTTGGGATGTGGTGGAAGAAGAGATTTGCATCATGGATGTGCAGCCAACAAATCTGCAGCAACTGTGTGATGCTATCATGTCACTATGGACCAAAATCTCTGAGGAATGTTTGCAACATCTTGTTGAATCTATGCCATAAAGAAATAAGGCAGTTCTGAAGGTAAAAGGGGGTCCAACCTGGTACAAGATTTACTTGATAAAGTGGCTTGTGAGTCGATATTTCATTGTGTATTAATAAATATAGAGCTATAATAATTGATGTCTTTAAATCTGCCTGGAGTGCAGTTTTAAACAGAAATACTTCAGAATTTGAAGAAAACAGGGTCCTTACTTTCCATAATCAATGATAACCAAAGTGCAAACATCGCAGCCCTATAGAATCCAAGTAGCTACAACTGCAAATATGCAACAGGAGATGGTTAGAGTCTATGGGCATGCTACAAAAGACGAGTAAAGACTGCAGGCATGCTACATGAGATGGCCTGGGAGTGTAGACATGCCGCAGGAGATAATCAAATGCTGTGAACATGCTATAGGAGTAGTTAGGGACTGGAGACATGTATAAGGAGACAGCCATGGTTGAATGAAAGAAAATTGCATAATGTATGGCCTGCCTTATTCTCTATGTGTACACCCATCTAGCACCTTTGCTTAGCTCTCAAACTTCATCTTCCTTCCTACATGGTCAACACTTCCCACTCATACCTCCAGGGATTCTCTTGTGCTGCATCCTTTCTGTGGAACTCCATACTCAATCTCATTGGGCATTCAGCGAACACATCTTAAAACTCATATTTTCTGAAAATGAACATACCTTTGATTTCCTTTCCCATTATCCCATTTTATCCTATCAATTTATCCTATCACAACATTGCCACCTACAACACAGCTACTGCTGCCAATGGCTCCCGCTGCTGCCTCTGTGAGCAGAGAGAAAGGAGAGAACCACTGCTGATGGGTGCAGATCGAGATCAGGCTCAGGTAAGTATATAGGAGGGAGAGGGGGTGATACAAATACAAGGACAATTTCTATCCTAATGCAGAGAATGCATTAAGGTAAAAAATGTCTAGCCTTTAGAACTACTTTAATACTATGGATATGACTGTATAAATACATTTTGGTGCAAATTATCACTGCACTATAATGCATAAGATTAATATGTGTAAGTATTCCTGTTTTTCTCAGAGTGGGCCACCTTTGCTTTAGGACCAGGACATGGTATCCAGCTAAAATCTGGGCGTCTCCTTGTTCCTGCTTACACCTATCATATCAACTGCCGAAATTGCTTTGGCAAGCTCTGCCGCACTACACCACAAGCCTTTGCCTTTCGTAGTGACGACCATGGAAAGTCTTGGAAAGTTGGAGAACTTATCCCAAACCTGCACACAGTGGAATGCCAGCTGGTGTCAGTGGATGAAGAAGATGGAAGTAACATCCTGTACTGCAATGCCAGAAGCTCTTTAGGATTCCGGGTGCAAGCTCTTAGCTCTGATGGTGGCATTGTCTTCCAGCCTGGACAGCTAATTGAGAAGTTAGCTGAAACATCTAATGGGTGTCATGGCAGTGTCATTGGTTTCCCAGCTCCTCTGGGCTTTTTATCAAGACATAATCTCAAAAATCCAGTTTCCTGCCAGGCTGAGAGCTCACTGGTGTTAGCTAAACTGTCAGATGTAAAACAATGGAATACAAAAGGTCCTCAAGCACAGGACAACATAAATACATTTAAAAACAATCTACAACAATGGCAATTCAGCAGTGGAAGCTTGGTTTGTCACAGACAGACTATATGGGAAGATGTATGCAAAGACACTTGTTATGCTAACATGGGGTTACCAAACAAGTTAAAGTTACAGTACAAGACATATCACAAGTCTGGGCAAAAGTTTCAGACACCTACATGGGTGCTGTACTCCCATCCCACCAGTACACACTCACGGTTAAACCTAGGAGTCTACCTCAGTCCCTATCCTAAGGATGCTGACAGCTGGAGAGGACCCTGGGTCATCTATGAGGGACCCAGTGCCTACTCCGACTTATCATATATAGGGTTTCCTTCTGGTGAAGATGAGTCTGTGGGGTTACCTCCCATAGCTGCATTTGCCTGTCTATATGAAAATGGTTTAAATTCTCCTTATGAGCAGATATCTTTTAGTATCTTCACCTTGTATGAGGTCATCCAGAACCTGCCACTTAAACCCAATGTTCTCCATCATCCAAAGAACAAAGACAAAAAGAAAGGGAATTGTAAAACTTCATAAAATAGAACAAACAAGCTAACTTTATTATTGTGTGCCATTTCTCTATAGATTTGTCATCCAGCTCATGTATGTGAAGAATAAAATTTTAGATAAGTGAAATTAATATTTTGATGGTTTACAGTTCACTTTTTAGCCACCTGTTTCTTAAACATGTAGCATTATTGGTAACTAGACTGTCATAATTTGAAGGGGTGTTAATCTTCAGATTGCTACCATTTACATTATGAACACTCTAAGTAGATTTTAAATTAGAAAAAAAAGTTTAATGCATATGGCAACATGGGAAGGAGGGTGCAGTGCATATTAGGATATCAGAACAGTGCACTGAAGCTCATACTCTAGACTAGGCTTCAAAATCCTCTAGATTTCCCTCAATAGTCTCTTATGGTTACTTCAGAATAACAGACTGTGACGACTGGACTTCTGCAGAGCTTAGCCCCCCTAGCAATTAAGGTTCAAATGGTATCTCAGTCTTCACTGAGACAGCAAGCAAGCAAGGTTGATGTATAACTTCCAATTCAGCCAAACCTAACCACATGTCCATATGTGGGGACAGTTGCAGTTTTTTTTCCCAAAGCCTTATACTCTTTTCTTCCAGCTGCCAACACCTTAGGTTTCTACCCATGAAGGAATATGCCTGCATTTTTCCATGTGCCTAGGCCCAGGGCCTTGGAGAGTTTGACCTCTAAGGTGAAATCTGCATAAGCCAGATAGTGGCTCTGATATTTAAAGTAGAAATAAAGACAAAACTTTTTTTTCCATTTTGGATCATGGGGGGCTATAACCTAGGGTGACAAGATTTCCACAGTTGCCAGGGACAGTCCCTGATTTAGGAGTGTGTCCCTGCCTAAATTGGGTCCCCGAATTTTCCCCCACTTGAATGATCACATATGCAGCCTCTGATCAGGCAGGTATCATGTTTTGCATCACACGTGGATTTCCAATGCTGCATAGTTTACCCCTGTAGAGGACAGGTCATATAGAAGAAGGGCAGGCAGGGACATTTTTTCCTCTACATTAAATTCACTCACATGATACATTGAAAAAATGCCATGAGTAAAAGAACATTTTAAGAAGTGTATCCCATTTTAAAATGAGGTATTAAAACTGGTCTTTAACGTGTACCTGTACTATCAACAACTTATCTAGACCTATAGTATTCATTAAGAAGGGCAGTTCTCCTCCAGGTTTTCCTGGGAGCCCCTAAACCTGGAAATTTTATTGTGCAATTAGCAATTTCCTATTAGAAAGCTGGCACATTAGGGTGCACTCTTCTATCTCCCACTCCTTTCTATCAGTCAGTGAAGCTTCCTCAAACTTAGATGAAGCTTCCTTTTCCTTAAAGTGAAGCTTCATCTTACAGTAGCAAGGGGACTGCAGAAAACTGAACAAGCTCTTTTTTTTTTTTTTTTTTATATTTACTTATACAAACCTTTTTCCGGTCACAATTTCCAACAAGCATGCCCAAGATGGCATTCACCAACTGGGAGAGGCACAGGACAAGCTGAAATGTGTTAATTAGACACAAGGATATGAAGAAATGGGAGTTCCAGGTCTCTATATCTGGTGGTTCTAAGCAGGTCATCTTGCTTGAGGAGATGTTGAGTAAGGAGACTGATGAGCTGCAAAACATTCGTTATACAGCTGTAAATGGAAAGAACTAATGCAAATTGTAATATTTTATATAATTAACTAGCATTAAGGTAGTATAAGTATTAGCTCAGTGGTTAGCATTCTAGCGACTCTCTAAACGAAAAAAGTAAGTATATATATATAGTAAAAGCGTCTTTTTTTTAAGTTAGGCGACTAAGCTGTTTTAAAGCTCAATTAAATACTTTTTACTATTTTACAGTCCTGCACCCCTACAATTTATAAACTATAACTGTTATTTGCTTTGAATTACCTTAAAATTCCCTTTCTGGCAGTTTCCCACCATTCTTTTTCATGTCATTTATTCCATGTAAATTTGTCCTTCCCTTTTCCCCCTCTCCAAGTTTGTGGGATACTCTCAGGTTTTTCTGGTAGGAATGTTTGTAGGGGGCAGCTGCCCCAGAGCCAATGGGACATGGCTCATTGTTGATGGGGGGTGGATGTAGTACCCTCCTAGATAGGTGCTAGGCATTTAAAGTATAGTCTGCTTATCAGGGGAGCCTGATTATTAGTTACGCCTGTTGCATGTGCCCATGTGTGATTCATCTGGTCTGAGGGAGTGTCCCCACTGTATCCAATGGGGAGGACTGTTGGACAGTGGAGGAAACCCAGCCAGTGACACACAGGCTTTTTCAGCTGTCTCAGTGTGTTGGCACAGATAGTGGTGCATCCTGGGATAGGCTATAAAAGACAAGGGCACATGTGGCAGGGGGTCTTTGGGCAGGAAGTCAAGTCCCAGAAGGAGGGTATGGCTGTCTCTCCTTCTGCAGCTGGGAAAGGTGGTCACAGGCAGTCGGCCTGGTGAACCTGAAGGTGTGGCTGAACACAGAGGTCCAGTGTATGCTGACAAGTGGAGTTTGGAGGTAACGATGACTCTGGAAACACAGTGTCTGTGAGTACAGATGAACTTGCCCGAGGGTCTGCCAGGAAGGGGACCACTCCAGAAGCTAGGGTCAGCGGACAGGTGTCAGCACACAGGCATTGAGAGAAAGGGTGTGCCAGTTTCAGAACCCTGAAGAGAATATTTGCACAGGAACATTTAAAGTACCTTAATTTAGTGGCAAAGTGAAGCAGCAGCCTTGCCGCATTCTAAAGTAAGCTGTTCCTCAGATTGTGAATAGTTAACAGCTGGACTATCCCACTCATCCCTTCTCCTATCCAAGTTCTCAATAAAACCACAAAAACCAACATCCCCTGGATTGATTATTGACTGAGCCAAGAACTTTTAATGCTGTTATCTGCTGTTCGTTGCTAAGGGTAACCCAGGGGAATCCAGAAGGTGTAATTCTCAGCTGTCATCTAGGGGGCAGTGCTATACATGTTTTGTTCTTTTAATTGTTTTGGTTCCCTCTCTTCCATAGATCGGGATGTATTGAGACTAGTTATATGCTGATCATGGAATACACCTTTTTTTACTTGTTCTTGTTGCTGCCCCTGGCCCTCATTGCTGGTCTGTCCTTGGTAAGCAATTTAATAGCCTCTTCCCCCTCACCATCATTACTTATCCCCTTGTTAGCCTGTTATTATGCTTCATTGTCTCTGTTATGATGGTACTTTATATAACTCCTCCTGAAGAAGCGGTTATTGCCACAAAACATGTAGAGGATTTACTGTACATGAAGGAGTGATTACATTGTATGCCCTCAGATTTACCTGAGGATTTTATATCACCAGCAAAAACAGCTTGGAACAATACATGCTTTCAAGATGTTACTATAAATGTTGCTTTTATTCATACTGTATATATAGATATGTGCTTCTTTTTAACAATTTTGTATAAGTAAAATTCAATTTTTCATTATGTTACTGTAATTTTTGGGTACTGAGATAGTCCATTTCCCCTCCTAGGGGAATAGTGGAGGTCGCCCCTAGTTTCTGTTTCTACTGTTGTTAGGATGATGGAACCCCCAAAACTTTCAAATGTTTGATCTATTTGAGGCTCACACCCTAATAACCTATGGCTGGCCTTAGTGAGGAGTCCACCCTCCCCTATCCAGTATTTAGGTTTCAGGTACAGGGATACATTGTTTTGTTGGGTAGCCAGGTGGCCACCAGTTGTGTTATCCTCCCCCCTGCTCATAGCTGGGCTGCTGTCTGCAGAGTGACCTGAGTGGATCTCTGTGTGGACTCATCCGCTTGTCCCCTGGGTTAATTGATACCAATACTTTAGCCGTGTTGGCACATGTTATAATTTGGTTTATTATTACTATAGTTCAGTTGATTGCCATCTTCTGGGTAAAGCTGGCTACAATTGTATACAATTTTCTTATTCAATTTCCTTTAGATTTACCTTCAACTATGTAATGCAAAGGCCTGCCTGACTGCATACAAAGTGTTTAGGTTTGACCTCATATTATATGGTTTTGGTAAATCTAAAGGAAAATTGTACAAGAAATTCTATAATTTATGGCCAGCCTTAGCGTTCACTTTATCTAGTACAGCATCTTTAAACCTGTTAATTTACAAGTTGGTTGTGGCCTGTTTTCTGTACGTTTTTGTAGAGTGATAGCATACTAATGTTTAGGTTTCGCAGGTATGTCAGTGAAGTCCAAGCAGCTTTAAGAGTCATGGCAGAACACAAAACCTACCATATCCAGCGGCTCTTGTGGGAGTAATCGTTACCGTTGTATTGTACAATTATGTTTTACCTTGTAACTGTTCTTGTTGTTGCGACTTTATTTTAATTTTTTTTGTTATTCTTGCCTTGTTGGGTGTGTAGCCCAAATAAATGCTCCTTAGGCCCCTTCACACGATCGGACCGATTAGGTCGGTCTGTCCGTTTTTCAGGCGGACCTGATCAGGTCACCCATTCTCCTCTATGGAGAGGCAGATGTCAGCGGAGATGTGTCCACTGACATCTGTCTGTCATCCGGTCCGACATGTTTCGCTTAAAACAGACAGGTGGCAATACGTTCGTCATCCGTCCAGCGGGTCAGATCGAATGGGATCGGATGAAAATGGAAATTCTGCCATAGAGGAGAGCGGGACTCTGACAGGTCCATCTCTGCACAGTGAGCAGAGGCAGACCCTTCATCCGGCTGCTCAGCGGGGAACAATGGAGCGATCCCCGCTGAGCTAGCAGAGTCCGTCGAGCAAGTCCGCCCCCTGTGAAAGGGGCCTTTTTCAACCTTTTTTGTGTCAGAGGGTGTGGCATTGCCAGAAGGGTCGTTGTCATTCGGAATCAGGGAATGGAAGAGTGGTCCTTTCGAGAGGTACTGTAAGTGCTACAAAGACCTTTATGGCAGGATCACCGGATATTTATACCAGGGTCTCAGGCATGCTGGGTGTTTTTCCCTGGTGCATGAGACCCCAGTATTTAGGTGCAGGCAAAAGGCACACGTGCGCAGTCCAGCTCTAGCTGTCAGTAGCCTGTAAAAGAGGGGCTCACAGCTACTATGGCTGGACGTGGCTTTTTTATTACTAAACAGCTGATGTACTTGCAGTGTTCTAATGAGGAAAGTTGCAGTCTCTGCATCTCTTTAGAAGTAATTACCCCTTTGGGAAATTTTACCAAAAATTAATTTTTGCTTCAGAGGATGCCTAAAACCTGACCTGTATCCTACTGTACACTTCTGGGAAAACAGTGAACCAATGACACAAGCAGAAAATGATATTCGTGGGGATGTTCTGTACATCGACTGTGTACTGAACACCTCCAGGTTTCCATATTGCTTTTCATTATACAGAAAATGACAGCGCTGACGTTTGAAAAGAAAAGGTAATTTTTTATAGAGATCAATTACAATATGTCTTGTATAGCAAGTGTATATATTATTTGTTTTTTTATTTGCTATTTTTTTGGGAGTTAACCTTTTAAAATAGAAGAAAAGGGGGTTCAGACCCAGCTAACAGTGCAATTGCAGAAATGGTCTACTGGCAATTGTAACATCTTTGTTACTCCAGTGGCTCAAAACATGTAATAGAAATTTGAGGCTTGGTATCTAAAAAGGTAACAATTGTACCTAGTGTTGAAGCCTGGAACTCCAATGGTTATGTAAGGGTAACCCCACTCCTGTGTTGTTTCACCTTCCACCCGGTACAAGCAGTATGGACCACTGAACAATCCAGCAGCAGAGATGAAAAAAGAAGATGCAGCTCCAGCCATAGCTAGAATGGAAAAAATACCAGACAACAGCATCTGGAGAAACAAGCAAACAGAATAAAAGTGAACTACGATATAATAAAACGTATTGTAATGTCAGTTTATTTGCACTTTTTTAGCGGATTTTTAAAAAAGCTGCTTTTAAAAACAACAACAACAAAAGCACATTTGGGGTTTGCTCACAGCTGTGTGAATTCCTGCTGTTTTCTGCACCAGAAGGTGCGTGTCTCTGAATGGGCACACATAAAACGGTGGCGTGGTACAGAAATCTGCATTCTTCTGTCCAGCACAGTTCACTTACAGCTCCATTTCTCTCTGTGTTTCCATGCTTTTTGAGTTCCACAAGCCTGGCCTAACATGTAAATCAGCAGGATCAATTTCTGATGTCCAGCAAGCAGAGCCATCCCTACCATAAGCCATAGCTCCCAACTGTTCCTGATTTTCAGGGACTGTCCCAGATTTGAAACATAGTCCCTCAGTCCCTCTTACCTCCTCATTTGTCCTTTATTGTGGTCTGATCTATACAGTTGAATATAAAATGCACTTTTTATGTTTCAAAATGTGTTTCCCGGTGCTAAACCTTTCACCCAATTTCTAAATTGCTGCATTTTTAAATTTCAAAAGCCAGTATAAATGAATAGTAGTGGTAAGAAAAAGCACTTGTGGGTTTAAATAATAATTTTTTTGTATAATTCTCCTTTAAGGGGCCGTGGCGGGAGGTGTCCTATGCCTACATACTTTTGCTAATAGGAGTCCCTAGTTCCTATCGAAAGTTGGGAGGTATGCCATAGGCTTAGAAGATGGGCAAAAAACTATGCAAATTTTGGATGGTTCCTGATGACCCTGTCGCCACTCTCCTGCCCGACACCCTTTCATTGAAAAATCAAAGGAGCCAGACAGACAATTTTCAGCCAATCAGAGGCAGCCACTGTTTTCTGATAGAGCGTATAGCCAGCTTAAGAATCTCATGTATGAAAGCACTTTCCCGGAATGAAAGGACATTGAAGTCCTTATTGTCACACCCCTCATAATGCAACTGCCTATGCAGAGTGGTAATAATTGAACTAAAAAATTATACGTAAAATATGTGGACACTGGTAGTGTTAGATTTACAAATTCCATTAAACACTTACATGACAGCAAGTTCCAAAGCAGGAGAGTCTCTTCACCTTAAAACCCACAACTGTGGATTGTATACCCACCAGAAGCACCTTGAATTAAAAAAATTAATATAATCATTAAAGCGTCTGTATAACATTCTATTTATACTCCTAGGCTGGACCTCCTTCCTTGTTTATTTTGCAATGCAGCCTGAGATTGCGTAGACCAGCTGCTGCCACATCTACTGAGCATGCACCAGTTTCAGTTCCCTTCCCTTCTAAGCTGATCATTTCCTCTTTTCTTATCTGTGCAACCCACATGACTACAGAGTCACACATGTGGGCGTTTACACTCCAGATAAATGACAGCACACTCCCTCCAGCCTCCTCCATGCCCACTAAAAAAAATAAACACAATGTGGTTGAGATACATGTTGATTGATGGAGGTGTCACCTCCCTGTAATTCACATACAAACAATAGACAAAGGCTGGAGGGGTGTGGAACAGGCTGCGATTGGTAAAACCTCCACCTAGATAGCCCGGGCCATGTTTTTGCACAAAAGTCATAAAAATGTGAGTTAAAATAAATACATATTTGTATGACAATTTAATACAATTATTTTAAAATATTTATGTATTTTTTCTCTGTATTTCAAAGGCTGTTTTTTTTTTTTTTTTTTTTAACATTTTAACATGTGACAAGCAACAGAGGACTAGAAGCTCCTCCAGCTAATGTTTCCTTACAGACAGACTGAGAAAGAGCTGGGTCACATGACAGCTCTACAGTATATCAATTATCAAAAAGGGTAAAAAATAGGAAAAAATATTAGCCACACTACAATTAGCTTTTCTTGCAGTGTTATATATCAAAAACACTTATCCACTCCACCGACGATAACGACTGTTAAAAATTGTTTGAAGGCTTTATTGCATATCGAAAGGCTAGACACGATAATAAAATCAATTGGCCCTACCAGTCATTTCTTTACAAGATGGAAACCTATAGAGAGAACACTGTCAACTCTGGACATAACACAATTCATGACACCATTTCGGTACATGGACTGGTACCACAAAGCAATTCTCACAAACTCTCTGGGCAGATTGAAACTTCACTAATTTAACCTCTTCCTTAAATTTAGGAACAACTTCACTGATAATTACAGATTGGAAATAAAGTGACTGTTTGTATCTTTTCTCCTGGGCTAAGCATAATTCCTTAGACTTGTTTGTTTTTATTTTGATTCTATTTTTCACTTGTTTGATTTTAATTTTCATTTGGCTCATATTTGCATCCTGTTATAAATACCTCACTAACGCAATTTTAATACCACGGTGTTATTATCTGAGTACACATTATTACACGTTATTATCTCAGTTTACTTCCTCCTTAAATGTTTCCATGTAAGAGTTATACTGGCACGCTGAGAACTTTCTGTTGTCCAAGGCTACTAAATTGCTCATGAAAGCCCCAAGTAACATTGTCTAAAGTGAAAATCCACTTTAGAGATCGAGATCTACAGTAGATCAGTTATGTACTTTCCAACCATTTTGGCAAACTTCTTGGCAGATGCGTACCTGGTTCTATTCTCAGTACACGTAAAAAAAATGCTATGCTATCTGCTATATTCACACAATTCATCAATGAATTATTCAAATTGAAAACCTGCATCTTGGCAGACCTGCAATTCCCTTGGTGATTCCCATCAAATAATATATACCTGTTGTTAGAGCAGTGGAGTTTTCCTTTAAATGATGCTTTCTAGATCAATTTGAGACCACTTACCATCAATCCACCAGCCCAAACTCCTGGCAATCTCCTAGCATGGCTGCTGATCTGGTCTTTTCTCAGATAGGACCCATCAAGGTTGGGGAAGAGGAGGAAAAGGTTCAATGTTATAGATAGTAGGGCCAGGATAGTTAGGCAGAGCCCGTTAAATTGGGAGCACTTCCCTACACACATCTTCAGAATGACAAATCTGAAATATAAACATGATAAAAGGATTGCTATACCTAATATAAAGATGATACATTATGTGAAAGAGTTACTAATAACAATAACAGCTATTGTGGATATAAACCCTAAATGAATGGCATTTAGATTATTTAAGCACTGTGTATCATAATCAAATGACACCTAAAAAATAAAATAGCATTTTCGCCCTTTTGTCACCCTTATTTGCATATGAGTGCTGCTGATATCCTATAGCCCCTTTACAGTTATTTCTTCGTACATGTATCCACTCCAGCGCTAACTGCATGCCATTTCTCAGGGTGGGCTTTCTGATAGTGACAACACAGTGAATTTTTTCTATAGCGAGTCTGATGATGTATTTGTAAATTTTAGGTTCAAGAAAGTTTTGAAAATAGCGTTCTACAACATTTTGCCCTCAAAATAAAAAATCCACTGGAGGGGGTCTCAAAGTATGTGTCATAGAATCCATCCCACCTTGCAGCTCGCCAACACAGAGACTTCACAAGCTATGTCACCTGGAAACATATTGGAGATTCACCCTTAGACCCTGTTCAGACAGGGGCGACACGACTTGATGGGGCGACCTCTGCGCGACTTGCACGGACTTCACATCATTGAAGTCAATGCAAGTTGCCTCCAGGTCGCCCCAAAGTAGTACAGGACCCTTTTTCTAAGTCGGAGCGACTTGTGTCGCTCCTATTAGAACGGGTCCTGTGCTAATCAATGGCAGGCGACCCACCGCGACTTGTCAGGTGACCAAGTCGCCTGACAAGTCGCGCTAGTGTGAATGGGGTCTTAAAGTGGTTGTAAACCCTTACATTTACCCAGTGACTGGCCTCAGGTGATACACAGAGATGAGACAAATCCTCCTACGTAAGTTATACCTGTTTATCTGCAGTCTTCTCATCTGTCCAAAGTAAAGGATTTTTTAAAGCTTGTCAGAGCTGTCAGAAAAAAGGGCAGAGACCTGAAGTTACACGCTGCAGAGTTCAGTTGGGAGAGCTCTGAGAGCTGATTGGAGGGAAGGGACACACACCCCCTCACACAGCACACAGGAGCAGAGCTGAGGATGTCAATCACAGGCTGTGTGCAGGTGGCCCCTCCCCTGTCACCTTTTTTTCTCTTGGTGTCAGGAAAACTTATCAGATGGGAGTCATGCTGATAGCAGAGAACAGAAATGACACTTAGTGCTCTCAATTGAGACAAGTACACACTATAGAGGGATATGCTTTGTTCATATTTCATGTTTGAGGTTTACAACCACTTTAACATAGTAATACCATAGGCTTGGGGACGTTATTATATTGTGATTAGAGCCCATGTCCTTCCCGGGATAGTACATACTTTTTTAAATCTTTTTAGCAACATTTTTCTTTTTCTTTCAGATAGATTATGGAGCATCTAACTATTGATAAAAACACCATCAGATGCTCCACAAAAATAAATAGGGGTCTAAAAGTTACTTCTTATATTTTTTTTTGTATGGCTATTATGGCTTCACTGTATCTAAAGTGTTTCTGAATCACTGCTGCCACATCACCCTCTTTTGGCCAATAATGGACACTACCGGCTTTATTAGTTTATTAGCTTTATTAAGTTTATTTTAAAGTGGTTGTAAAGTCAGAAAGTTTTTCTATCTTAATGCATTCTATGCATTAAGATAAAAGCCTTCTGTGTGCAGCAGCCCCCCTCAGCCCCCCTAATACTTACCTGTGCCCCCTCTCTGTCCAGCAATGTCCACGTGTGTCTGAGCCATCCGAGATTCTCCTTCTTAATTGGCTGAGATTTGGCTGCCACTGCTATCAATCAAAGTCAGCTAGCCAATCAGGTGAGAGAGCGGGCAGGGCCGGGTCGGGGCTCTGTGTCTGAATGGACACAGGGAGCTGTGACTCAGTTCGGGTGCCCCCATAGCAAGCTGCTTGCTGTAGGGGCACCCAACAGGAGGGAGGGGCCCGGGATCGCAGAAGAGAGACCCGAGAAGAGGACGATTGGGGCCACTCTGTGCAAACACAACTGCACAGAGGAAGAAAGTATAACATGTTTGTTATTTTTTTAGGAGAAAAAAAGAGACTTTACAATCACTTTAACTTACTACTTAGATATGGATTAGTAAACTTTTTTTTATTTATAATTTCTGCACAGTAAACCTTTTTTTAACCACTTTATGATTGCCCGCCGCTCCTGCGCAAACCGCCGTACGTATACGTCGGTCGCGCTCCTGCAGCGGGGAAGCCGATTCACAGGGCAGGCAGCTCCGATTGCCACCTGACACCAGCGAACGTTCCCCGCTGAGAGAGAAGGACAGTCAGCTGTTGTAAACACAGCTGACCGTTCTTCTCCCTGGAATGATCACAGAGCTCATGTGATCCTTCTATATAGGATCACAGGTCTCTATAATCATTTCACAAGCCACGCCCCCCCACAGTTAGAAACATGCCCCTAGGTACACATTTAACACCTTAATCACCCACACTGTTAGCCCCTTCCCTGCCAGTTTCATTATGATAGTAACAGTGCATATTTTTAGCGATCGCAGATCGCCGCCATTACTAGTAAAAAAAAAAAAAAAAAATAACATAAATCTTTCCCGTAATTAGTAGACGCGATAACTTTTGAACAAACCAATCAAAATACACTTATGGCACTTTTCCACTGCAAGTACCGGCTCGTACCGGCTCGGCTCTACTCGGCCCTGCTTGGCCCGGTTTGCTTTTCCACTGCAGGTACCGCATGGTATAGTGTCGGAACGGTTCGGTACGGTACGGTATAGGTTTGCTTTTCCACTAAAGTAGTACTAAAGTTAAGTGGGTGGGATAACAACAGGGTGGGTGGGATTCTCTGACCAATCAGTGGCTAGTAGTGACTGCATGCAAAGGATTGTGGGATATGGTACCAGTTTGGTACCTGTTGGAACCACAATCGAGTAGGTAATGTTTTTTCAGAGCCGTACCGTACCGTACCGTTCGGTTCCATGCAGTGGAAAAGCAAACCTATACCGTACCGTACCGAACCGTTCCGACCCTATACCATGAGGTACCAGCAGTGGAAAAGCACAAAAGCGTGCCGAACCGGTACAGTTCCATGCAGTGGAAAAGCGCCATTTTTGTGATTTTTTTGACCGAAAATATGTAGCAGAAAACAAATTGGCCTAAAATGTTAAAAAATTTTGTAATTCAAATTTTTTGGGGGGAATGTTATATAGCAGAATGTGAAAAATATTTTATTTTGTTTAGAATTGTCGCTCTTTTTTTCTTTATAGCGCAAAAAATAAAAATCGCACAGGTGATCAAATACCACCAAAAGAAAGCAAGCTCTATTTGTGGGAAAAAAGGACATCAATTTTATTTAGGTACAGCGTTGCACAACCGCCCAATTGTTCGTTATATTAACGCAGTGCCGAATCACAAAATATGGCCTGGTCATTAAGGGGGAAAATCTTCTGGTCCAGAAGTGGTTAAAATGATACATATATTTTTGCTTACTATTCCCTTACAGTTATATTTTACTGGAGACACAAGACATTATTGTGCGAATGCTTCATGGCAATTACCGTGTTCCTGAACCCACCTGTACTCCCACTCCTCCCTCAGTATTTAAATCTGTCTAGCCCATCCACCCATTAGGCCTGTGCGAGGCCCCTTTTACCTACCTAGGGATGAATAGATGCTCTGTACGTCGCTGTGTGAATGGTCCTATTCATGTCAGTTGGAATGCAGCGGCTGCATAGTGCCAGCTGCTACTCCAAATTGACACCTTTGTGGGTGCGTGTCCCCTAATTTACACTGTCTGTGTTTGAGGACCCGCACTCACATGTACCTGCACCTACAACGATAAGTAGCCACTGCGTCCTTATTGACATCCGAAAGGACTGCCTACGCAGGAAGGAACAGAACACTTCTGCATCCCCGTGTAAACAGAGCCTTGCACGGTCTGAGATCTTAGGCTTGGGAAAGAAGCACAACCCTGAAATGCACTGTCTAGTGACTCACACAGTAAGGCTATATTCACAAAGACAGCCTGGGTAGCAGCAACACTGTGTGCTATGGCCGCATACAAGCTGGCAAATTTACTGCGGTCCATTTGTGTACAGCCAGAATCCCACAGAAACGCTGACCCTGGAGGCTCACAGTCCGCATCCGGGGTCTGTGGGATGGTCTATTCACAGACATGTAACTGCTCAGATGAGAGGTTACGTGTGAACAGCAGGGATGCCAGCCATTGATTTGTGCAGAGTACAGTCGCCACTGTTAACGCACACTATGTGTAAGTAGTTGAATGACAAAATGGAATGACCCGCGCTAAGGGGTATATAAGAAATCTATTTGTATACAGGTGTAAAGCTGCCTCCGACCAACCCCTAAAGAAAGGGGTGGGAAAAGGTTGGTAGAAAGGAATAGCACTAGATCCTATTGGTGTGTATAAGTAGTGACCATACAATATAAAATCCAAATGATGTTAAAGTGCAAGCGCCAAGTGATAGGATCTATATTGGGCTAGGAATATATAATGCCCACAAAGTGCTCAGTGCTGTAAATAAACGCGCGGCGTATCAAATATAGGTGCAAATCTATTTATTAAAGTGCAAAAATACAATCAAAGTAGGAGTGTTGTCCAAAAAATATATCAAGGTAAAAACTCTAAACACTACTGTGCTGAGAGCAGTGCTGGTGTAAAAGATAAAAAAGGGTGGTGGATAAACTAAGGTAAGTGATAAAGTGCTGGTACCCGTGAAACCACCAGGTAACGCACTCACCCTTTTATTTTAACCCTCAAAATGGGGTATTGAATGCAGGCAGGAATGGTCTCTCCACATGCAGCGGATATGAAAAACTTCACAGTGTGGGAGAGATACGCAGCAACACCCAGAACGGACCCACCACCGGAGGCAGTGGTGTATTTTGGTTTTGAGCTGCCCTAGGCAAAACTAAAATTGGGCGCCCCCCTCCCCTCCTATGTAAATTTGCCCCCACCCCTTCCTGTTTAACAGATGTGACTCCCTCCAAAATTGAAGGACTAAAAGTCCCAGCAAGAACCCCTGAGATCTCACGAGAGGGGGGGGGGAGAGAGAGAGGGGGGTGGGTAAGGGAGGGTGAGGGGTATGAGAGAGGTGGTGAGAGAGAGAGAGGGGGGTTGTTGGGAGATAGAGAGGGGGTGTTGGAGGGGGAGAGCAAGAGGGAGTGTTCGGAAAGAGAGAGGGGGGATGAGAGAGAAAGAGGGGGATGAGAGAGGGAGAGGGGGGTGAGAGAGAGAGAGGGAGTGGAAGAGAGAGAGAGAGGGGGGAATAGAGAGAGAGGGGGGAATAGAGAGAGAGCGATGGAGAGAGAGCGATGGTGAGAGAGAGAGAGAGAGGAGGTGGGGGAGAGAGAGAGAGGGAGGGGGGTGGGAGAAGGTGTAACATCACTGATTGCTAGATGCCAGGCAGCTCTAGAAACCAGTGGCTAATGGAGTCTCAGATGGAGGCGAGGGTGGCTATTTTGCTGCCCCCCTGCAAAGTGCCGTCCTAGGCCTGGGCCTTGTCAGCCTAGGCCAAAATACAGCACTGACCGGTAAATCCTCATAAGGGTTGACCAACCATCAAAGACTGAACCCCGAAGTTTTTCATATCCGCTGCATGTGGAGAGACCATTCCTGCCTGCATTCAATACCCCATTTTGAGGGTTAAAATAAAAGGGTGAGTGCGTTACCTGGTGGTTTCACGGGTACCAGCACTTTGTCACTTACCTTAGTTTATCCACCACCCTTTTTTCTTTTACACTAGCACTGCTCTCAGCACAGTAGTGTTTAGAGTTTTTACCTTGATATATTTTTTGGACAACACTCCTACTTTGATTGTATTTTTGCACAATATTGCACTTTAATAAATAGATTTGCACCTATATTTGATACGCCGCACGTTTATTTACAGCACTGAGCACTTTGTGGGCATTATATATTCCCAGCCCAATATAGATCCTGTCACTTGGCACTTGCACTTTAACATCATTTGGATTTTTTATTGTATGGTCACTACCTTTACACACCGATAGGATCTAGTGCTATTCCTTTCACAACAGTTAGCGCCATTACCAACCTTTTCCCACCCTCATTTATGTGTAAGTAGTGTTTAGAGCTGTGGCCTAATTCTACCTTACCACTATTGCGACCCCAAAGTTGCGCGATTCAGAGTGCGACTTTGAGTGCAGCTTTACACTTTCTAGATCAAAATTGCATCAAAAGTCGCATCAATGTAGTGCAGGCACCTTTTTAAAGTCGCATAGATTGGAACGGGTGCCATTTAAATCAATGGGCTGAGTTGAACAGAAAATAAACTGAAGAGCTTGGGAAGAGCCACTGTACTAACAATCCGATGTTAGTGCAGCGACCTCCCCTGTTGTGCTATTGTGTTCTGACAAGGGGACACCCCCACCAGAACACCCTGGCTGGCTGAAAGTGCTGATTGGATGCCGATCGACAGACCTTTTCCAGTCATTCTCCTTTGACAGGCCGGCTTCTGTGGGACTGGCTGCTGTACACACTGGCCAAATGTCGCACAGTTTCTATTGAACCTGCTAATGCTGCCCGATATTCGGCCCATGTGTACTGGAAAACTTTGTTTTCGGGTAAGTTTATCATAATGTGCGATGCACACTAGCACAGTATGATATTACCTTTCAGGGTACGAAAAAAAAAAAAAACGCACCATTTTATTACCGCTTTAAGTGTTCATTCTGAGCCTCAACGTTTTTTCAGTAGGAGTAAATGTGCCCCTTTATTGGTATTAGTGGGAGGAATATTGCCTCATCAATGGTATCAGTGGGAGAAATTGTGCCTCATTGTTGGTGTTACTGGGCCCCATTGTTGGTGTCATTTGGAGAAATTGTGCCCCATTGTTGGTGTCATTGGTAGTAATAGTGCCCCATCGTCTGTGTAATTGGGAGGAATTGTGTCCCTTCAATGGTGTCAGTGGGGAGGAATTATGTCCTATTGTTGGTATCAGTGGATTAAACAGTGCCCCAAGGGCCAGATAAAAGCAAGAGCAAGGGCCACATCTGGCCCCTGGGCAACAGTTTGGAGACCACTGCTCTAATAGATTAGCAAGTAATAGGATAACAATTGTCTCTGTAATCTTCTAATAGCAGCTTTTCCTGGCGATAACAGGGAATGGCCAGTATATCTAGGACCCTATAGTAGCAGTCCCAATCCATATAGTAACCTCTGGCACTTGTACAACCAATAGTCCCTAGCAGGGTCTTTACTCACAGTGTCCCAGGAGCTGTCTGCCACCCATCACCCACAGGTAGTTTCTCCAGCAAATATTTCTCTAGCAATCTTCTCCAAGCCCTCAGCCCAGAAGCTACTGATGCCCAGACTGCAATTTCTTGTCTCTCTGTCTATCTCCCAGGGGCTCCAGCCCCCCCAAAGTGGAAAGGACCCCTTCCTGAAGAGGAAAGAATCCTCGGCAGGGCTTCCTGAACATTTATCACCTTACCAGCCACCTTCTGGGTGCCTCCGTCCAGGGACTGGCTGCAGCATGATAGGTATTCATGCTGGCTATTTGTATCTCCCTGCCCTATATTCTGGAGGCTTCTTCCAGAGGTAGGTGAGAGAAATCAAACTCTCCAAAACCACAGCTTAACCACTTGCTTTTCCTGCTCTCTAACCACAAGTGTGAACGAAGCCCTCTAGATGGTTTTGGTTTTCCAAGGCATAGCTGAGATAAGACAAGCCACATCAAGCGTTAGTTACTAAACATTGGTTTGTACTGTATATGGTTTGAGAAGGACAGGTAGTGCTTAATGTTATTTAATAGTAAGCACAAAATGGTATACCAACAAATATATTTTTTCTTACCTCTTGATAAGGACTTGCTATGAAGCTTCTTCAATACTAATTGTCAGCATGGACCGTCTGGAAAGTATTAGTCTGGAAGCTTTTAAAATCCCAGAGAATCACAGTGTGTTCAATAACTTCCCTCTACCTCCTTCATATATGCATTGAGACTTGACCACAACAGCCAAATTTAGCCAAAAAAGAGGAATCTTACACTGTACACAAGTAAACGACGGGACTGTAAAAAAGTCACGAGACTGAATGAGAATTATATGCCTATATAAAGTAAATCATTGAATGCTTTAGAATTTGGTGGAACGTTTTCTTTTATTTGGTCATATAGAACTTCTAATGGTCCCTCTAAATCAGGGGGTAACTAGCGGTCTAGCAGCCAGTGGACTGAGTGAAAAAACTATTGGATTTCTCTATCCACACAAACAAGGTAGATGGAGGAATTCTTCCCCACTGGGACAATGTATTCTGACAGTGGGACCCAGCACTGACCGTATACACTGATCAATTGGCTGCAGCCACTGAGTTGACAAAAGTTTTCTAACATGTCCCTTAGACAGAAGTGGATCAAACGATTGACTTCTGCCAAGCAAGAACGGTCACACACTGACAGAAATTCAGCCGGTCCCTACAGTAAGTAACCAGTTCAAGTGCAGTGACAGAACCAGCTTGCTGGACAATAGTTGTGCTGTGCTTCGGGGACATTGTAAATTCTTAAAGCAGAGTTCCGGCCTCAAAAACACCTTTGGGCCATCCGCTTGCTTTAAATCCCCTAAAAAACAAATGGATAGTGCCGATTTTTTTTCCTTTACTTACCTTGTTTTTGAAGAAAGCATACTTACCATCCTTCTACTTCCTCCCTCTGCGGCCGCAGTCCACACCGTCACTTCCTGCTTGCGTTGACTCCTGGGAGCTGAGGAGTCAATGCGCCTGCACCGGCCCCGCTCGTCAGTTCCGGTGCAGGCGCGTCATTCCCTGCTAAACAGCTTCTGGGCATGCCCAGAAGCTGTGCAGGGATGAGCAGTGGCAATAGTCATGCTATGGGGCCGGACCCCAACACTTCCTGTTCCTCATATGTGCCTGCTGTACCATGTACTTGTTTGAGAAAGTCTCCAATTCTCTTTGTATTATTGCTTCCTTTGTGTCAAACTCCTTTTGCTCCTGCCAGTCCCCTTACGTTCCTATTAAAAACTGACCACACTAAGCAGGAGAACACACCATGGTCAGTTCTCTAGCTATGCTATGTACTCTCCTCCAATGATCAGACTTGTCCTGACACCACCCCACTGCACAACCATTCAGAGAACAGTGGGAGTATGATCACTTTTAAAATAAGGGAAAAAGGTATTTATTTATTAGTTTTTTTTATTATTATTATCTATACAAGAATGTTTTGCCTTTCATTTCTATTTTAAACCCCCCCCCCCCCCCCCGCCAATGACATTCAAGAACAGCTGATTCCAGATGTGCATGAGGAAACTTCAGAATTGCTATCAGTAGCTGCAGATGCCCTTTGCAGCCTATGCAGTAAGGGAAATGTCTTTATCTGTTTCTGTAGTGTAGATGTATTGCCCTCCGAGCTTCTGGTCATCCTGGCCAGCAATGAAATGAACCCTGTATGCCTAACACAGTCTTCCTCAAGCTGAAAAAGCAGTGGTCTCCAAACTGTGGCCCAGGGGCCACATGCGGCCCTTTGCTTTTTGTTTTTATCTGCCCCTTGGAGTACAATTTCATCTACTTATATCAATGATGGGGCATTATTCCTTCCAATGACACCAATGATGGGGCACAATTCCAACCACTAACACCAATGATGGGGCACAATTCCATCCACTAACACTAATGATGGGTCACAATTCTTTCCACTGACACCAATGAGGGGGCACTATTCCTTCCAATGACACCAATGATGGGGCACAATTCCATCCACTAACACCAATGATTGGGCCCAATTCCATCCACTAACACCAATGATGGGGCACAATTCTTTCCACTGACACCAATGATGGGGCACAATTCCATCCACTGACACCAATGATGGGGCACAATTCTTTCCACTGACACCAATGATGGGGCACAATTCCATCCACTGACACCAATGATGGGGCACTATTCCTCCCACTAACACCAATGATGGGGCACAAATTCCTTTCTCTAAAACCAATGATGGGGCACTATTCCTCCCAAGAGGTATCTGGCCAAGATGACTACTAATGGAAAGAGCACATGGGTAGAAGCATTGCCTATAGCCCTAGCAACTATCAGGACTACCCCTAAGGAGAAGATGTATTGTTTGGGCGCCCTCCTAAAAGACTTCCTACAGCTTCTGTAACATCAGAAACAGTGACTTTAACACAAATGTGTTTTCTGATACTTTTTCCAAAGCAGGACAACCAGTGGACCTAAGTGAAAAGACTCATGGACTAAATTCTGGAGAGTGGGTGTACATCAAGAATCACACCCCAAAGACTACTCTGTCCCCTAAGTGGAAGGGACCGTTCCAGATTATTCTTGTGTTTCCCACAGTTGTAAAGCTAAGAGACTACAAGTATTGGGTGCATGGTTCCCATTGTAAGAAAGCAGTGGCTTTGAACAAACATACAGGCCAGTGTACTGCTGGCAAGGACTTTTCTGTACCTTTACCTTCTAGATCATCTCCATCATTGACTCAGGCTCGAGCCAGAAGACTACGAATACAGAAGAATGTCTCTTACAGTACCTAGAGCTGATATGCATTTCTGAGGAATTATCCTAAGTGGAGGAGCCTTGGTGTGGATCACGGTCATGATGTATGAATGGACTCACATGATAAAAAAAGGTGAGACGCATGATACCATTTTCCTCAATGCTACTGTAATGACTAAAAAGTTACACATTACCCCAGAGTCTGGATTTGATCAAAGGCTGAAGAGAGACTCACATGCTAAGTTGAGACAACCCTTCTATAATTCCTTTGTGGCTATGCAGTTGCAAGCTGCCAAGAAGTTGGAAATCACTAAGTGTTGGATATGCACACATTCACCTATCTCACACAAGACTTTGCCCTTACTAGGTATACCCAGTACCCTAGCTGAGATAGAGGATGGTGCTCACTTCAGCAATATCAGTGCTAAGATGGTTGACAAGGCCATTTCACTGCTACTATTTACCAAGGCCCCAATGAGAATACCAGCAGTATGTATTAACTTTACCCGTATTTATCCGCCAGAACTACTTGAGAAAGGTTTCAAGAATACTGATCGAGCAATTGGAGACTCTCAGTGCATGGATAATGCGGATGTCAGGTATTGGTTTGATGGTAAAGATTTTATGTGGAGTACAGATCGATATCAGGAATTGCATGATTTCACACATCGCCAAGAATAATTTGAAGTTATTAATGTGCCTGCTACATGGTACATGAGTCACAATGAGTTTAAAGAGACACAACTGCATAAAATCCCTGCCCATTTCTTCAAAAGAGCCCTCACTGAACAGGATATTCCAGTACAGGCTACCCTCGGACAAATGGCAGATGACACTGAAAAAGAGACTAATCTTGAAATACTAACACCTATTCCAACCCAGAATGAAGGCCCAGAAAGAAATGATGATGATATTAATATTGAGTCCCATGATAGAGAGATAAGACCAATATTTTCTATACCTTGGGTGAATAGATGTTGTATTAAAAAGGCTTTCAGTTTTATTATAGATTTAGCTGATTTAATGGTTTAACATAACTGCTCTGTATAACAGAAATTTCATATTAATGGCCACTGAATTAAAAATGATTGAAAAGGAGGTTTTGCAACACCGGCTGGTGTTGGATTACCTTACTGCTAGTCAGGGAGGAATGTGTACCGTAGTGGGAACCTCATGCTGCAATTACATAGGAAATGATACGAAAGCTGAAGATGCAATCATTTCACATGTATAAAGGGCGCAGCAATTAAAGCTTTATTTTTGTAAGGAACATACCGAAACCGCTTGGATTGGAGGTAGCTGGGAAAGCTGGCTTTCTTGGCTAAATCCTGCCAACTGGTTTACTGGTATTGGAGGGTGGTTCGCAGGTATATTGCATGGTATCCTGTATATTGTTGGAGTTATAGTATTGATTATACTGGTAGTTAAATGTGTACCAATGCTATGCAAATGTTGTATGAAAATGGCTACTGCTCTTACTAATACTGGTTCTTTTGAGCTCTCGAGGTCTCACATAAAGACGGCCCATGAGATGGTTACCCGCATACCCGAAAACCAACTTAAAGACACAGAAGAAGTTTAAAAGTATAAAAGAAAAGACACAGATGAATTCTAAACTCAGGAGGGACTGTCAAGATGAGAACATATTGAGGACTCTTAAAGACTTTTATATTATATGTTCATATATCCATATTCAGTATGGCAGTCTAGAGTCCCCTCTTAATCCTTGAATATACTTTCAAAATAATACGTTTTAGGATTTCAGTCTGAGTCTGTTTGTTATGTTGTCTTTATTATGAATATGTGTCAAGTATAACATGAAATGTTCTTCCAAAAATGATAAGATTCCCGGAAAGAGATGTTTATGAAAACAAGCCCCTTATTACCGTAAAATGTAAAAAGCCCCCAATCAATAATTTTTAATTGTTAGACTAACTTTTCACTCGACGTCATTATAATGTCAGGATGACCGTATGTGTAATTAGACTGTATTATGAAATCTTGTGCAATATTGTGAAACTTTGTATAATCTGTAACTTGGGCTTGTGCCCATTTATGTATTATAAAAACTCTGTAGCAAATTTAATCTGTGTCACACATCCATTGAAGGATGGTGTGAACCGCTGTATGGCATATATTCTGAGTAAACATATGGAGACGAATGCAAACCTGATTGGCGTGGATTATTTCATGGCTCAAGCTTAACATGAATTTAACACTATTCTTCACAATGGCAACATTGATGGGAAACTTTTTCTCCCAATGACACCAACGATGTGGCACAATGCCTCCCACTGACATCAATGATGGGGCATTGTTTGCTCCCACTTATGCCAGGACATTTTCTACTCCCACTGACCACAGTCCGGCCCCCCTAAATTCTGAAGGAGAGTAAACTGGCCCTTTATTTAGAAGGTTTGGAGACCCCTGCTGTAAAAAATCAAAGATTGTCTCCTCAGCTAAAAACTGATAAGACAGATATTTATAGTTCCATTTATGAACCAGAAATGCTTAAAAGATCACAAATACAGGTCCCTCTCAAAAAATTAGCATATTGTGATAAAGTTCATTATTTTCTGTAATGTACTGATAAACATTAGACTTTCATATATTTTAGATTCATTACACACAACTGAAGTAGTGCAAGCCTTTTATTGTTTTAATATTGATGATTTTGGCATACAGCTCATGAAAACCCAAAATTCCTATCTCAAAAAATTAGCATATTTCACCCGACCAATAAAAGAAAAGTGTTTTTAATACAAAAAAAGTCAACCTTCAAAAAATTATGTTCAGTTATGCACTCAATACTTGGTCGGGAATCCTTTTGCAGAAATGACTGCTTCAATGCGGCGTGGCATGGAGGCAATCAGCCTGTGGCACTGCTGAGGTGTTATGGAGGCCCAGGATGCTTCGATAGCGGCCTTGAGCTCATCCAGAGTGTTGGGTCTTGCGTCTCAACTTTCTCTTCACAACATCCCACAGATTCTCTATGGGGTTCAGGTCAGGAGAGTTGGCAGGCCAATTGAGCACAGTAATACCATGGTCAGTAAACCATTTACCAGTGGTTTTGGCACTGTGAGCAGGTGCCAGGTTGTGCTGAAAAATTTAATCTTCATCTCCATAAAGCTTTTCAGCAGATGGAAGCATGAAGTGCTCCAAAATCTCCTGATAGCTAGCTGCATTGACCCTGCCCTTGATAAAACACAGTGGACCAACACCAGCAGCTGACATGGCACCCCAGACCATCACTGACTGTGGGTATTTGACACTGGACTTCAGGCATTTTGGCATTTCCCTCTCCCCAGTCTTCCTCAGGGTCCGGTCACCTCTTCTCGTTGTGCAGCGTTTTCTGCCACACTTTTTCCTTCCCACAGACTTCCCACTGAGGTGCCTTGATACAGCACTCTGGGAACAGCCTATTCGTTCAGAAATTTCTTTCTGTGTCTTACCCTCTTACTTGAGGGTGTCAATGATGGCCTTCTGGACAGCAGTCAGGTCGGCAGTCTTACCCATGATTGCGGTTTTGAGTAATGAACCAGGCTGGGAGTTTTTAAAAGCCTCAGGAATCTTTTGCAGGTGTTTAGAGTTAATTAGTTGATTCAGATGATTAGGTTAATAGCTCGTTTAGAGAACCTTTCCATGATATGCTAATTTTTTGAGATAGGAATTTTGGGTTTTCATGAGCTGTATGCCAAAATCATCAATGTTAAAACAATAAAAGGCTTGCACTACTTCAGTTGTGTGTAATGAATCTAAAATATATGAAAGTCTAATGTTTATCAGTACATTACAGAAAATAATGAACTTTATCACAATATGCTAATTTTTTGAGAGGGACCTGTATAAAAATTTGGTATTTTGATAAGTAACCACTTGCCGACTGCCGTCAGTATATTTACTGCAGCAGTTAGCCACTTCTGGGCAAGCCGAAGTAGTACTACGTCGCTCGCCCAGGAGCCTGTGGTGGGCGAGCGCACGCCGCCGGAGGCGTGCTCCCGCCCCCGCTCGTTCACGGGCTTCCCCGTGCGAGTGACCGGCAGCTCCGATGGCCGCCGGTGACTCGCGATCTCGTTCAGGAGAGGGAGAAGGGCAGGCGGCTGATGTAAACACAGCCATCTGTCATTCTCCCTGATGTAAGGGCAGAAACTATACGATCCTGCTATGTAGGATCCTATGTCTCTGTAGTTACATCACTCATGCAGTTATTCGCTTATTTAAAATGCAAATCAATTTATAACTTTTTTGAAATGTGTTTTTCTGGATATTTTTGTTGTTGTTCTGTCCCTCACTGTTAAAATAAACCTACCATTAAAATTATAGACTGATCATTTCTGTTAGTTAGCAAATGTACAAAATCAGCAGGAGATTAAATACTTTTTTCCCTCACTGTATATTTCTTGTTGTAGGTTTGTTTTAATGTAACACAAAATAATTACTTGCTACCAACTACAATTTCTGTACAATTTCCTTATTCGAATTTGGGGTTTTAGCACAGTTTAAGCTCTCAGCACTTCTATACTAGAATGAGTTACAGTATATTATCCGCCATGATCTTTCACTTGGTCCTACTGGAAGATAACAGTTAAAATAAAACCATGTGCTGCTATGTAATAAATCCTATAGGCTACCATTTTTTCTAATATCTGATTGCAGGCTGATACTGATGGAAACACTGAGATAAAAACCTGATTTATACTCAACCACCCAACATAACAGATAGTGTGTATGAATATAACCAATACTCACTGGGCTGCAAAAAATGTAACTTTAATAATCAAAAAATCACAGGACAAAGAGTCTGTGCAAAAATGCAAATCATTAAAATGGTACCAAAACTCACATCACACACACCTAAAAACATACACTCAACCACCCCTGGCACTCCATATATTCCAATGGGCCCATGTGCATAAATGTGAAAAAACAAACAAAGAAAAAATAGTAGAATGTTCAATGAATTGGTGATAGTATACCTATACTAGGGAGAGGGGAGGAACTTAATGATGATAAGGGACAAACTGATTGGAGGCATACGAGGCTCCCCTCTCCCTAGTATGGGGATACCATCACCAATTCATTGAACACTCTACTATTTGTCCTTGTTTGTTTTTTCACATTTATGCACATGGGCCCATTGGAATATATGGAATGCTAGGGGTGGTTGTGTGTATATTTTTAGGTATGTGTGATGTGAGTTTTGGCACCATCTTAATGATTTGCATTATTGCACAGACTCTTTGTCCTGTGATGTTTTGATTATTAAAGATTAATTTTTTGCAGCCCAGTGAGTATTGGTACATTCATAGTTAATATCTGTTATGTAGGGTGGTTGAGTATAAATCAGGTTTTTATCTCAGTGTTTCCATTAGTCACTTTACCGGCATACTCCCACCTCTTTTAAGCCATTTTTCTCACATAATCATGTCATATTAAGGGTATATCTTAGAGTGTCTATCTTTAGCTTTTTCTTTAGGCTGATACTGATACAAAAATGTGCTTCGTCTCCTCACAGTAAGTAAACTTAGGGATGCAGAAGGACCTCCATTCTAAAAAGTTAAGCATAATTATATAGTAAATCACATTAGGAAAATAAACAAGTCTATCTACAGTTTTATGTGTCCTATGAATAAACTTGTCTTTATACCTCTACTTTTTTGTGTGTAGTGTGTGTATCTTATCACTGTGCTACTTCTCCTTTAATTGTCCAATTTAAAGCTGAGGGTAGTTCAGTGACCAAGTTGGTTGGGTTAACTACACTGAAGAAAAGTGAGGTCACAAGCCAGACTATAGTGCCTGGATCACAAGACTGACTGAACACAATTATAAATCTTCTGGCAGGTAAACCAGTTCATGTACAGTATATAAGGCTCAAATTCACACCTGAGTGTAGCAAAGGACAGCTGCTGCATCGTGTTTTATTTCGTTTTTTTGTGGAGTGTTTTTGGAGAGGCACCATTTATTTGAATGGGCCTCCCTCCGCTCCAAAGAAGCTGAGGTACCAAATCTTGGCACAGGACCAGGAGCGTTTGATCTTAGCGTGTTTTGTTGCTCAACAATCCATGCAAAATTGCACCGTGTGTGGGGTGCCATTAAGAAATAAGGGCATCGCAAACACATCACATATTTTGCCGCGGTTCTATCCTACTTGGTGTGAATGGAGCCTAAATGTAAGGTGTGCACTTATCAAGCTACAAGAAGTTCAGCTTGGAGCATTTGCAACACACTTCCACAATCATTAGGGTTTTGTTTTGAAAAAAAAAAAAAAAAAAAATCAGGCCAAAGAACATAAGGAATCCCTTTTATTATAGAATAGTCAAACACACGAGCCATTAACAAATATAAAAATGCTGCAGCTAAAATGAGGCAACAATTCTTTTTGGTCTCTCTTTATAGATTATGCACATGGAACACTACATCTAAATATGGCAGGAACAATCCAAGTAATTTCTGACAGTAATGTCACTGCTTTCACACAAGAGCACATTATATCTATCAGAAAAAAAGTTGGCATTTTTAATTAAAAAACAAAAAAAAATAATAACATGAAAATGACGTGTAGAATGTAAGACCAAACAAAGCATGTTGTCAAAATATGGCTTCCTCCATTTGCACCTTTTTTTAAACAAATGATTTGTTGTCTTATAGCACCAGTGAAAAGTGAACTATATTTTGTCTAATACCTCAGTTATCCCCAACGAAGAAAGGTTCAAGTGATGCTTAAAGAATACCAATGCAATAATATGTCACTCTAACGCAAGTGGAGTGTCATAATAGGTAATACTCATCAGTAGGTAAACAGAGCATTCCTCTGTTGCTGAGTCAGGATCAGCAATTCTGCACATACTTGTGCATCTTAAGAAAAAAAAAAAAGAATATCATCAAAAAGTTAATTTATTTTAGTAATTCAATTCAAAAAGTGAAACCCATATATTATATAGGTTCATTACACACAGGGTGATATATTTCAAGCATTTCTTTCTTTTAATTTTGATGATTATAGCTTACAGCTAGTGAAAAACCAAAATTCAGTATCTCAGAAAATTAGAATATTGCATAAGACCAATAAAAAAAAAGGATTTTTAATACAGAAATGTTGGCGTGTGGCATTGAGGCGATCAGCTTGTGGCACTGCTAAGGTGTTATGGAAGCCCAGGTTGTTTTGATAGTTGCCTTTAGCTCATCTACACATTGTTGGGTCTGGTGTCTTTCATCTTCCTCTTGAAAATATCCCACAGATTCTCTATGGGGTTTAGGTCAGGCGAATTTGCTGGTCAATCTAGCACAGTGATACCATGATCATTAAACCAGGTATTGGTACATTTGGCAGTGTGGGCAGGTGCCAAGTCCTGCTGGAAAATGAAATCAGCATCTCCATGAAGCTGGTCAGCAGAGGGAAGCATGAAGCGCTCTAGAATTTCCTTGTAGAAGGCTGCGCTGAGTTTGGACTTGCTAAAACACAGTGGACCAGCACCAGCAGATGGCAGGGCTCCCCAAATCATCACTGACTGTGGAAACTTCACACTGGACCTCGTGCAACTTGGATTCTGTACCTCTCCACTCTTCCTCCAGGCTCTGGTACCTCAATTTCCAAATGAAATGCAAAATTTACTTTCACCCAAAAAGAGGACTTTAGACTACTGAGCAACAGTCCAGTCCTTTTTCTCCTTAGCTTAGGTAGAACACAAGGAATGTGACAGTTGTAGCCCATGTCCTGGATACCTCTGTGTGTGGTGGCTCTTGAAGCACTGACATTAGCTGTAGTCCACTCCTTTTGAATCTCCCCTAAATTCCTGATTGGCATTTGAAAGAGTGTATCAACGTGCCTTACTGAAATATTATATTTCATAATAAATTTTAGCTCATGCCCACTTTCCAATGGAATGTGGTCCCTTGCAATTACATATTAACGAGTCAGACTAACACACCTCATTCATACACCCTGGACACTTGGCAGTTGTATTTTGCATATAGACGACAAGACATTGATAGGTGTTTACATTTTAAACACCTTTTCATTCATTCATTTTTGGGCACTTAACAAGTTAGGCTTCACATAGAGATTACAGACAACACCTAAACACAATTGACAATTGCTTACATTAACACATCAGACAGCTGAACACAGACGGAGAGGCTTTCCCACAAAACACAATTTCAGACACGAGACTCCACATTGACACAGATGTATGGGGAACACAAGGGCCTTTTCATGTATTGTTTTTGGTGGAGATATGTTCTATTGTTATGTTGACCCATGAATTGTAACCGGTTTAAAGCAGTTGCCGCTCAAACTTCCTTTAAATGTGAGCGAAAGTTGAAATAAATCAGATGTGTCTACGCTAAGCTTAAGTTGCTATGTGTCGTCGCATCTCCTGGCCAGCAGAAGGAGAATTCACTACACAGGGGGAGTTAGCAACTGAAGGGTCGTAAATCATCTTATACCTGTCTCTTGACGTGGACGAGCTAACAGTTTGGTGTCAAGAAGTTGGGATCTGCCATAACACAGTATTGGGTGAGCATTTCTATTTTTTATTATTATTATTGCCACCTTATACTGTCAAAGCGGATTAACGGCACCCGGTTAGCGCTATTTTTAGCGCCTCCCAGGAATCTGATATTCCTAAAGAAAATAAGGGGTCTGATGCCCAGGGTCTAATACCCGGTTACAAAGCAGTACTGTGTGCGATAGTGAATTCTCCCTCTAAACCTTGTATATTTGCTGTATAGACACTTAAGTGTATTTAGTCGTTATATATGATTGCATGCCATTGTATAGATGTATATGTAGATTGTATGTGATATTAAGCTGAGCTTGAAGGTATAAACTTGCCCATCAAGGATAGTTAACAGCAAACCATAAATTGGGTGTATATAAATCTGATTATAAAGACGCAGGAAACCACATAAGTTGGAAACTAGGTTTTCCAATAAAGTCTAAATACTGACCTCCCCATCCCTATATACAGTAGGTACGGAAAGTATTCAGACCCCCTTAAATTTTTCACTCTTTGTTATATTGCAGCCATTTGCTAAAATCATTTAAGCTCATTCTTCTTCCTCATGAATGTACACATAGCACCCCATACTGACAGAAAAACACAGAATTGTTGACATTGTTGCAGATTTATTAAAAAAGAAAAACTGAAATATCACACGATCCTAAGTATTCAGACCCTTTGCTCAGTATTTAGTAGAAGCCCCCTTTTGATCTAATACAGCCAGGAGTCTTTTTGGGAAAGATGCAACAAGTCTTTCACACCTGGATTTGGGGATCCTCTGCCATTCCTCCTTGCAGATCCTCTCCAGTTCTGTCAGGTTGGATGGTAAACGTTGGTGGACAGCCATTTTTAGGTCTCTCCAGAGATGCTCAATTGGGTTTAAGTCAGGGCTCTGGCTGGGTTATTCAAGAACAGTCACGGAGTTGTTGTGAAGCCACTCCTTCGTTATTTTAGCTGTGTGCTTAGGGTCATTGTCTTGTTGGAAGGTAAACCTTCGGCCCAGTCTGAGGTCCAGAGCACTCTGGAGAAGGTTTTTGTCCAGGATATCCCTGTACTTGGCCGCATTCATCTTTCCCTCGATTGCAACCAGTCGTCCTGTCCCTGCAGCTGAAAAACACCCCCACAGCATGATGCTGCCACCACCATGCTTCACTGTTGGGACTGTATTGGACAGATGATGAGCAATGCCTGGTTTTCTTCACAGATACCGCTTAGAATTAAGGCCAAAAAGTTCTATTTTGGTCTCATCAGACCAGAGAATCTTATTTCTCACCATCTTGGAGTCCTTCAGGTGTTTTTTAGCAAACTCCATGCGGGCTTTCATGTGTCTTACACCGAGGAGAGGCTTCCGTCGGGCCACTCTGCCATAAAGCCCCGACTGGTGGAGGGCTGCAGTGATGGTTGACTTTCTACAACTTTCTCCCATCTCCTGACTGCATCTCTGGAGCTCAGCCACAGTGATCTTTGGGTTCTTCTTTACCTCTCTCACCAAGGCTCTTCTCCCCCGATAGCTCAGTTTGGCCAGACGGCCAGCTCTAGGAAGGGTTCTGGTCGTCCCAAACGTCTTCCATTTGAGGATTATGGAGGCCACTGTGCTCTTAGGAACCTTAAGTGCAGCAGAAATCTTTTTATAACCTTGGCCAGATCTGTGCCTTGCCACAATTCTGTCTCTGAGCTCTTCAGGCAGTTCCTTTGACCTCATGATTCTCATTTGCTCTGACATGCATTGTGATCTGGAAGGTCTTATATAGACAGGTGTGTGGCTTCCCTAATCAAGTCCAATCAGTATAATCAAACACAGCTGGACTCAAATGAAGGTGTAGAACCATCTCAAGGATGATCAGAAGAAATGGAAAGCACCTGAGTTAAATATATGAGTGTCACAGCAAAGGGTCTGAATACTTAGGACCATGTGATATTTCAGTTTTTCTTTTTTAATAAATCTGCAACAATGTCAACAATTCTGTGTTTTTCTGTCAGTATGGGGTGCTATGTGTACATGCATGAGGAAGAAGAATGAACTTAAATGATTTTAGCAAATGGCTGCAATATAACAAAGAGTGAAAAATTTAAGGGGGTCTGAATACTTTCCGTACCCACTGTATATATAAACCTTCAAACTCAGCTAATCTCACTTTATATTCTGAGCCTAGAATAATGGGCAATTCTCAAGGTAAATAGAATCCCAAGGGAAAAATGAAATATAAGTTTAGAACTGAAAGTCATGTTCCTAAGTCTGCTGCAAACCACTCTATGGTGGAAGTGACCCCCAAAAATGAATTGGGGGAAACACCAAAAATGTTTGTCCGGAGGTGTTTAGGTTCATTTTATACTGACCCCTGAGTACCCTGTTTCTCTGAAAATAAGCCCTACCCCAAAAATAAGACCTAGCATGATTTTCAGGGATGGCTCCAATATAAGCCCTACCCTGAAAATAAGCCCTAGTAAAATCCTTGATATCAGCCCTTCCCTCTGCAGTATTCGGAGAAGGAAAGTAGAGCTCCGGAGGGTCACGTGAGCGCCCAGCGGCGCTGTAAATAAGGTATTTTCCACAATAAAGTTACAAAAGGAGACACACTGCACATTACATAATCTTTTTACAAAATCGATTACATGTTTTTACAATGACTTTATCCAAGGTTTATTTTTGGGATTACAGAATGTCATAATGCTGACTCCTGAGCTGACAAGGAGAGAGGGGGAGAGAACTTTTTTTTTAATTTTATTATTTTGTTCCAGGTTTTTTAGAACATAAAGAGGGGTTAATGACACAACACAAGCACTGTGCTGTCTACCATGCTTTAAAGGATCAGGATATTTATTCATTTTAGGGTTACAATCGTTTTAAGATAGTCTTTTTACATACCGTAAATAAATAAGACATCCCCTAAAATAAGCCCTAGTGTGTTTTTTTTAGCCAAAATTATTATAAGACCCGGTCTTATTTTCGGGGAAACACGGTAGAAAATATGTCAATGTGGACTGAGGGAATGAGATGTAGTGATCCATTTCCAAGGGAAGGATCCTTTTCAGAATTTCATGTTGCTATGATAAAAGGGTTATGTATAAATGAGATAGATGTTTTTCCATGGTACCAGGGAGACCCAAAGTGGGACAAAGCATATATGAGAAAATGTGGACAGGCATGGTTATCAGTGCAAACTTTCTGGACTGATCTTAGCAGTGTAAATGAGAAACAGCAGGTCAGAGCCCCCATTGTGTCCCCAGCTCTCGCTCCCCCTCCTTATGTGCCATTATACCCTGTCTTAATTAAATTAACACCAGAATCAGATGATGAAATATGCTCAGAGGTAATTGTCCCACGAAATTCCGGTTCTACAGAACCTGAAATGCAGGATGTCTCTGAGTATGTTAATCAACCTATTGTCCAGCCTGAAAAGCCCAGTAGAGTAATGTATCCACGTGCAGTGAAAACAAATACCGCCCCCATAGCAACTGAAGCATTTCCGTTTGTTATAATGTGAAATCAAATGATAATGAAGCCACTGTCGTCTACTGTTTTAAATGATATTATTAATAATTCCCCTGACCCCAGGAAAACACCTGCTGCGACTGTATCATATTTGAAAAGAATGTGTAAAGGCCAACAGTTTACTGTAGAGGATTATAGATTAATCCTGGAAGGGGTCACAGGGTATCAGGATTCAGCAGAAGGAGGTTTTGACTTTGGAAAATGTGACACTCTTAAAATACCCATTGCAGATATCACACCTGTCGATTATCCCTTAAGGACCTCTGACCAGATAGACAAAATGTGGACACAGGTATTGGCAGAATTTAAAAGGATGCATGGTGATCGTAAAGACATTGGAATAGCCACAACTTGTAAACAAAAAACTGGAGAAAGTGTGTCAGATTTTGCAAAAAGATTTAGGAAGACTTGGGTAGAAGAGGCAGGTTTAGCAACTGCTGATGAAATGGGGTTGGTGTATACACAGACATTTGTTGCAAATTTGCTGCCTGAAGTTGCTAGAATTTACAAAATGATCGTTGATAAGTAGCCAGAATTAACCTCAGCACAAACCATGAAGCAAGCCATAGCAAAGGACTCTGCAGGATGTTTTGAGATCCACAAGCAGACCACCAAGTATTCAGCTCAAGGTATACATTATTCCCAGTCCCGTCCCCACTATGAAAATCGGGGTAGATACACAGACAAGCGCAGCTTTCAGCAGCACACCGGGCCTAGACAAAGTCCACGCGTCTGTTTCAGGTGCAAACAACCAGGGCATTTCGTTAGAGATTACCCCCGCCCGCCCCCAGATCAGGTCCAGCCAATGCCCAGACCCAGCAAACACAGGCAAAGTATCCCATTCAGTGGGGAATGAATACAGCTAACCCACAATGAAGGTGCCCAAACTCCGTCGCCATGTATGATTTAACCTACACTGCAGAAGAAAAGCCCATGATAAAAGTGATTTTAGCAGATGATAGACACCCACCGAGGTATAGGGAAGAGTATTTTTTAATTGATAGTGGAGCAACAGTTTCAGTCATCAAGCAGTGGACAGGTAATGAAACTTATCCTGGCGAACCTTCTTTGGGAATAAACGGAGTGTCCCTTTATTGATCCCCTTTCAAAATTGCTCCCCAATTTGCTTAGCTGCATTTATTTTTTTAGGTCGAGTAAGGAAGGATTAGAATCGCATGCGGTTATATTTCATAGGGTTAATCTTGGTCTGTGCATTTAATGCGGTAGAAAAACTCTGTCCCTCAAATACTGCTTCTTAATAAAGCCAGTGTAAAAAAAAAAAAACATTCCAACTCATTCTTGCTTACCAGGAGAAGCCAGTGCCATGTTAAGTAAGGCCTTCAGAGTCCACACTGCCTTATACTTTCACCCTTTCTGTGTTTCCTTGCTGTAATCTCACGCATGTGCAGTCTGTTGTGTGATGCAGATGCAGCTGATCTCCACTCCTGTGTGCCATGCTATCCTGATGTTTGCACACCCTGTGACGTTGCAAGTCCCGCAAATGTCGCGGAATCTCAGTGCAGTGCCGCAAAGAGGGAATGATGGAGCCACTGCATAGTATTGAATGGACTGACAGCACAATGAGCGCAGCTTGAAAAGAGGGAATTATGCGAGCGCATACGCCGCTGACTTCAAGAAAATTAACTAGACAGATTACAAGGAAACAAAGCAGTTTAAGAGACATCTACACACAGCGACTTGTACAGTGTTTACTACTGATTTAAAAAAGGAAAGTTTATGAGGGTGAGTTTACTACCACTTTAACTACATTTTTGTTCTGGAATAGGTGGAGGGAATGTTACCTACTCAAAATCCCAAATCAACAGATTTATTTATTTTTTTCTGTCTGCTGGGTTGGTTCACCTTCTATATGTTCTGGTGACTTCTATCCCAAGACAAAAATCTAAAATTTTAAAGTGGTCATAGAACAGTAGGTGAAGGAGGGCTCTCACATAGGCACAGGGGCTACAGCTCTCGAAAAAGGGAATCCCTTCACTTCAGGGAGAGATCCCTCACTTTCTGTTATATATCTTGGACAGGAAGTGAAGAGAACACTCCCTAATGGAGCACCGCCAGGAGAAAAAAAAAGGGATTTTAAACATTGCCTACACTATTCACATCTAAAAACTAAGCTTTGAGTTTTTGAGTTTAGATATACGTTAAACAAACAAAGAGAAAAGGTAGATTAGTAAAGGGAAGAAGTTGCCTAAGGAACTTCAGAGCACCAGATGAGTAGAGAAGACTCCAATGAATGTAAAAGTTTACACTCTTTTTGCCCTATTTAGGCTGCACCAAAACTAAATTGGGTATTCACGGTAATGATGTTTACCAGCTAAAGATTTTTTAAATATTTTTCTTATATTTTTATACATCAAAAACAGGTGTTATTCCAACAGAGCACATATGGTTTTGTAATTTGTCATATGTAATATACAGTAATTTGTGAATTTGCACAGTATGAGTATCTAGGAAGGAATTGACTCCTCTATCTAGCCAAACAATTGTCTTCATGCTTTATTCTGAGCTGTTTTCTGAAACAGTTTGTAAAGTCAAAGAAAAATATATTGCTCTGAGTGCTCCCCTTATATGCTGGGGTCAGGTGCTGGCTTGGAGTCCATAAGTCCACACGTAGCTCAGTATAATCCAAAGTAAAAGCCACACACCGATGTGTTCAAAGGCAAAACTTTAATCGTTCAACAGGCTTCAGTACATGGTCCCACCCCTGGACCACTTCTGTCCCTCATTTGTTTGTGATGACACTGAGGCTCTGTCCACAAACTGATGCTTCTGGTGGAGGAGGAGAGCAATAAAGATGGCAGTGAGGAATCAGGAGACTGATAGAGCCTTCGGTAACCACCCTAGACGTACCAAGCAATTAACCGTACATTGTATACCCCCTGTATGTTGTGGTCTTTAAGGTGCCCATCTAATAGTTTTTTTAAACTATCGATGCTCCCTGCTAAAAAACTAAGCTTTGGGGGATATGAAACCCACAGGGAGAGACATGTATATGACACTGTGACAGCAAGAAGAGCATAATAATTACATTAATGAGTACCCCCCTCCCCTTTTTAAAAAAAAAAAGAAAAAAAAAAAAAAAGAGAAAAATTTTTTTTTTTTTTTTTTTCCTTTCCTCACAAATGGGGTTTTTTTTTTATTTCACAAGAAGGTGTGGAAGTCACAATTGGATTTAATTTTCACAAACTCACAAAGTCCCCCCCCCCCTTTTTTTTTTTCTCTTCTTTTCCCCTTTTTTGCTTTTTCTTCTTTGTTTAAAAAAATAGAAAATATTAGGGACAAGGGAGAGTTCCGATGACCTTAGTTAACTGAAATAATTAAGTCCAGTAAATTTGATTAAAACTGATATGATAGAGGATGTTAGAAATAACCATCTGTCAAATGTTATATAACGTGGACTGTATTTGAAACCATGTAATGGAATATCTTCATTGTTCCTTTTGAATAAATAAATAAAAAAAAAAAAACTAAGCTTTGAGTTTTTGAGTTTAGATATACGTTAAACAAACAAAGAGAAAAGGTAGATTAGTAAAGGTAAGAAGTTGCCTAAGGAACTTCAGAGCACCAGATGAGAAGAGAAGACTCAAATGAATATAAAAGTTTACACTGTTTTTGCTCTAAATAAAGAAATTCCTTTAAAACGAAAATTCTGCACAAGTGCAAAATGAACCTTCATTGCCAGTTATATTACTGACCAGGAGCAAGTAGGCAGTCCATTAGCCATAGGATTGACTTACCCATTAGTTTTGTAGACCACTCCAGTCTACTAACATCTCAGCCCCTACTACCTACAATGATGATGATTACATGGGATCTTATTATAGCTGTTGCCCGGTAATGCTTACCTGTCCCACTGCCCAAGCAACCAGTCTTATGTCACTACAATCCACATTCGTTATATAGCGGCTGGCAAAAGGATCCACAGGACTGAGCATCAGACACACCTGAAAGCATGATTAAGGAGGCAGATGATTCCTAGACCCCAATCGAGAGTAGAGACTGGTGGCAGAAACAAGGGGATAGGTAAGCATTTAGGCCCCTTTAAAACATAGGTCAGTTTTTCATCCATCCGTTGACCGATGAAAGACGGACATCAATGCATCTCTATGGAAAAACGGATGATCATCCGTTAACATCCGCTTCCGTCAATGTCCGTTTTTTTAAACGGATGAATGTCCTACTTTTCATCCGATTCGGATTGGACGAAAAACGGATGTAAACAAAACGGTCTGTTTTTCATCCGTTTTTTCATTGGTACTGGATGTAAAAAAAAAAAAAATGAAAAATGGATGAAAAACTGATACATTTTGACGTGACTGAACTGAACGGACCATATGTGTGAAAGGGGCCTTAAGCCTCGTACACACGCACCGATTGTTGGCCGCGAATTTTCGGCCAACGTCCGATCGGCCGATTGTCGGCTTGTTAGTATGATGCTTCCGACAACCGACTGCGACTTTTTGGCCGAAAAAAATCTGGTGTGCATGCTATAAAATTTTTGTTGGCCGTCACCAGAACGGCCGATTGTTCTTCAGTCAGTACAGATTTCAGCAGACAAAAATAGGATGAGCAAGACTGGGCATGCTCAGAGAAGAAAAAACACAAGAAAAGTAAACCAGAACATGACATCACTTCTGCAGTGGTCCACGGCGCAGGCGCGGGCGTACTTAATGGCGGATGCTCAACATGACAGAGCGCACCGCCATTACCAGCATATTGAGGATCACAGGGGTAAGTCTGCCTCCTTTTCTTTCGGATGACAATGATCGTCTTGGATTCCTCCTTATTCAAGCATACTAGGGACCTTTCCCATACTTTATCTAACTATATGTATGTCCATGCACTTTCCATATTCTATATTTTTTACTCTTTGGTGGCATTCTTGTTCTTTGATCGTTGACACTACCTACAGGTATCTGGGGTATCACTATTCCTTTCAACATTGATTCCCATATTTTGGGGACCATTTATTCATCACTCTTTGTTTTATGTATATGGCACCATTGGAGGTGATTTTATTTTTATTATTAGAACTTCTAGGAGTTAAACTACACCTTAAGAGTGCTTCTCCTTCTTGACTATTTATAGAACACGTGCCCCCATTTTTGGGGATCACCAGTATGAGCAACATACCATCTTAAGTCACGGGAAGACAAGCATTACTCCCTCTACTAATACGGTAAATCATACCAACTCTTCCTGTAATACTGTTTCACCACTATTGATGAATTACTCCTATTTGGTGCTATACAATTTTTTCTAAATCTTTCTATTTAGATACCCCATTTTGCGGACCTCCTTTTATATGGGATCCTTGTGGTGATCGAGGACCGAAATATTGGGAGACCACTCCGTGGTGGGGGCTTCCATCTTTTCCCCCTACTGTTTTCCTTGTATCTCTTACTCAGCAAATTTAAGTTTTTGGGGTGATTCCGCCAAACAAATCTTATACTAGACAACTACAAACAAGTATGTTTTTTTAAATGGTGGTCTTCTGGCACGAATGTGCCCACACTCCTGATAGGATTTTAACTCTCCACATGGTCAGTCATAATCATTCTACAGAGAACAGCTCATCTAGGTATGCATTTCTTCATTATTTTTTTACTCCATTGACTCCCTTGTTTTTCTGATGTATTGACAAAGCAAATATTATGGATAATATGTGTATGTAAACAGATATATGTGCTTATTCTTTTTACTATTGTGAAAAATTAACTCTCATGAATGTCAATTTTGGAGTGCTAATTACCATCTTTTGCATTTCCTAGTCTGAGATCTGGCTCTTAGTATTGGACTTTTGAAAAAGGAAAAACCGAAACGCGTCTGATCCTCTTCAGCCATCTCAGACAATCCTCCTCTGTCAAGACGTATTTATGACCATATCTTTCATTCTTTTATACTGTTCCATGTGTCCTTTGATTATTGTCATTATATGTTATGTCCTTCGGATTATTGTCATTATATGTTATGTCAATCTTTCCTTAAAATAAAGCAATTTTTGAATGACTCGAGTCCTGGTTTCTGCCTTAAAAATCCCACCTCTAGGGGAATTTCCAGTTTTCTTCACTTCTGCAGTTGGTTGTTGTTGGCCGACAAAATTCGTGTGCAGTCTAGAGCACATTTCAACCAACACAACAACACTGGACAAAAGACGGCCGATCGGTCGTCAACAATCGGTGCCTGTGTACGAGGCATAACTGAGGACTTTCATCAGCCTGGCTTTCATTATTTTCAGAAGGGATAAAGTCACTTTAAAGTAAGGCAATGCAAAATTATTTTACAACTGGTTAATAGAGGTTCAAAAAAAAAAAACCTCCCAAAAAACAAATAAAGGCACCATTCACGTCTTTGCGTTTAGTATACAATTTGAGTTTTTTTTTAGAAAGCATTTTAAAACACAGAGGTTCGAACAATGAGGTAAAAAATGATCTTGTATCTTCTTAATCACTGTTCCCAACAACTGCTCTATAAATGCCACATCTTTTCTTTAGGTGATCAGTGCACGCGTGAACATAAAGCACTGTACACTTGTCATTATGACTCAACTAAGCAGGAGTTATTGTGGACGTAAAAGTTCTTATTAACAAGGGTTTCATATTTCCTCTTAGTGCATAGTTTGGCATATACATTGATCTTGGAAGCAAGATGCATTTCTAGTTCTCTCTTATGGGAATGTTGTGAAACTTTACCCTAAATGATGACTAAAATGACAGCAATTCTTCTTTCCTTCCTGTTTTTTTAATTTTTTCTAAACTAAGCACTGGACTTTGTTCTTTTTCCGATCATAGAGTTGCAGGAGAATGGTACATGTGACTATAAATGCATAAGTCTCAGGCCAGTGGGCAGCAACCGGTAGTTGACTCACTGCAGGCGAGTGACAATGTCACCCACCATACCAACTCTTCCTAAAGAAAAAAAAAAAAAAGTGTAATGAAATAAAAAGCAGGAAAAGCGTTTGCTACATTTCTAAAGGTTAAACAAAGGGAATTGTTATGCAATTTATGTTCATCACAAAAGAATACCCTACGCACCAACAACTCCAAAGATTGCATAATGCCACGAGGGTCCATGACTGTCTAATGTGCAGCAGACAATTACAGCAACACACCACTATCTAGTACATATTAAAATTAGTAGGTGACATTTTTAGCATCATATTTCAGGGACAACATCAGACAACATGGCTCCCCAAATCATTATGGACTGTGGAAACTTTACACTAGACCTTACGCAACTTGGATTCTGTGCCTCTCCATTCTTCCTCCAGACTCTGGGACCTTGATTTTCAAATGAAATGCTACATTTTCCACAGTCTGTGATGATTTGGGGAGCCATGTCATCTGCTGATGTTGGTTCACAGTGTTTTATCAAGTCCAAAGTCAGCTCAGCCCTCTACTAGGAAATTCTAGATCACTTCATGCTTCCCTCTGCTGACCAGCTTTATGGAGATGCTGATTTAATTTTCCAGCAGGACTTGACACCTGGCCACACTGCCAAAATTACCAATACCTGGTTTAATGATCATAGTATCAATAGCTTGATTGGCCAGCAAAGTCACCTGACCTAAACCCCATAGAGAATCTGTGAGGTATTGTGAAGAGTAGATGAACAACACCAGACCCAACAATGCAGACGAGGAGAGAAGGCCATTATCAAAGGAACCTGGACTTCCAGTATACCTCAGTAGTGCCACAAGCTTATCACCTCCATGTCACATTGATACATTAATTCATGCAAAGGGAGCCCAAACAAGTATTGAGTGCATACTATACTGTACATGGACATACTTTTCAGTAAGCCAACATTTCTGTATTAAAAGTCCTTTTTTTTTTTTTTTTTTTTGTAATTTTTATGTAATATTCGAATTTTCTGGAATACTGAATTTTGGGTTTTCACTAGTTGTAAGCTATAATCATCAAAATTAAAAGAAAGAAATGCTTAACCACTTCCCGCCGCCTGCATGACGGCGGGAATGTGGTTGTATTATCCTGACCGGACGTCATATGACGGCGGCAGGATAATACAGCTCTGCGTGCCCCCCGGGGACGCGTAGAGCGGCGATCGGTGATGCGAGGAGTCAGTCTGAGCCCCTGCATCTCCGATCTCGGTAAAGAGCCTACTGACGTAGGCTCTTTACCATGTGACCATCCGTGTCCAATCAGGGCTGGTCACATAGTAGAGAAGACAAAAAAAGAAAAAAGAAAAAAGAGGGGCGCACCGACCTAGTGCATTACCATAAAAACTTTTATTAAAATATTAAAAGGTGTACAATATACTCACAAGACTGGTGTGGTACAACACACATCAAGAATAGCATATACAGTCTCCAAGGTAGCCAGGTCCCAATAGTGACAAATGGGCATACAGATAGTCGCATGGGGCTGCTGTGGCTAGGCTGACGCGTTTCAGGGGCGAGCCCCCTTCCTCAGAGCCAGAAAAGATGCTGCTAGATCACAAGCCGAACGGTCAAAGACTAAATGGAAGTAGGCCCCACCTCTTCCTGCTCCACCCCAACCCTAAGGGCGGGACAGAGGGGAGGGGGGAAGTGAGAAAAGGGAAGAAGAGGGGAGAAGAGAAAGGAGAAGAATAAAACGGACACAGCAGCAAGAAGGAGAAGGGGGGGGAAAAGAAAAATGGGGATGCTGGGACAGGGAAAGAACATGGAAGGGGGGAGGGGGAGGGGAAGAGGGGAGGACAGAGAGGACACTTGTCCAGTCCGAGCCAAAACACACCCACCTTCCAAGGCCAGCTCGGACTATGTGATCAGCGGCAAAAGAAATATAATAGATAAAATAAATATACAGCAAATGAAACACTTGTTCGAACAAGAAAGGAGATAACAAATCAAATGTGACGGGTAATGCATTGTGGTCAGAAGTGGTATACATATATACGTATATACATATACACATGTAATAACTACACACGTATATATATACATGCACACATACATACATATACATATACATGCACACATATACACTCACATCAACAGTCAGTACTTTAGGTCTCTATTGGATCAGATGAGAACTCCACTGCTTATCCTGTGCATATCCACTAGCAAGCAGAGCAGTGTCAGCCACCCCTGGCCTACAGCCATGCAGGGGGGACACTACCCGTAGGAGCAGAGCGTATACAGCTAGCCTGGCATGGTGCAAGAGGATCTCGCTGGCCTCCACACACAAATAGTACCTGTGATCATGATGTGAGGAGGGTGCCGCTGGCCGGGACTAAAAGGGGTCTGCTGTATGTTGAAACATCCCTATTTGGATGGCTGCGTCCCTTCTCTGGGACGCACGCCAACCCGTACCCGGAAGTGAGAAACCGGAAGTGCGGGTGGATGCGTTTCACCCGCATCACTTCCGCCATCACTACGGGGCGCCGCTCGGACCATTTCTCTGCAAGTCATTAGCTGTGCCAGCCAGCAGTGGACATGGACAGAGCGGCGCTTACCCGACTCCGCCCTCCTCCTTGCGTCTCTAAGCAAGTGGCTACAAGTGCATATGTATATATATAAAATGTCCGTGGTGAACAGGCAGGCTGTTCAAAAATAAGGGCAATGATGGCACCATTTGCATAAGCTTGCAAGGTACATATAGCATGATCAGGACATATTGACAAAAGAATATATATAATAATAGTAGTGATAATAATAAATAGAGGTAAATGATTGATTGATTGATAACATGATGCAATAATACAACAATACCACTGAAAGATAATACTACATAAAGGAGATTTTTTGGGGGGGGGGGTGGATGAGAGTGAACCACATCTGAAAAATATATATAGTATAATACATTATAATGTAATATAACATAATAATGGTGCCAACAAGCACAAACGCATATAGATTTATGCATACGTTTATGTTTAGGCATATACCTTCTATCTATATCTCTATCTATATTTGTTTTTTGTTTTTTGTGTGTGTCCCGCTCAAAATACATATACGGTGCAAGAAAAAAGTGCCAATGTGCCATCACTGTCTATAAGCAGGCCGCAGAAGGAAAACAGTTCCCCATGCGGACATGCATAATGTGGGAAGCATGCACTCAAACCAATACCAGCTGGTCTTTGTGTACATATGTCAATGCTAATACTAATGGCCAAAAATGGGCTGTTACAGCCATCCAACCCAAGAGGCTGTACCACAGAGGAACAAGGGAGCAAAGGAGGGGGGGGGGGGGGTTTAGGGGGGTGGATAAAAGGAGGGAAGAGATTTTATCACACCACTGTGTGCAGCTCAATCTCCTCATTTAACCCTTTCGGGGCTAAAGACCCCAGGGTGAATATCCAATAGGCCTCTCTGGTGCAGAGCCTTTGGTACTTGAGGCCACCATCCAAATCTTTGTTGATGGCCTCTATCCCAAAAACCCTCAAGCCCTCAACGCTACTATTGTGTGCATCCAGAAAGTGCCGAGGAACAGAATATTTGTCTTTCTGCAGAGTAATGCCACTTTTATGCTCACTAATTCTTACTCTCAAAGGTCTAGTGGTGCGGCCGACATAGAGGAGGCCACAGGGACAGAGCATCCCATAGACCACATGGGTGGTGCTGCAATTGATGAACTGATTGATTTTGTAGGTCTTTCCATCAATAGCTGCAATATCTTTTTTCCTGTGGCACATGTGTACGCACGTGCCACAGTTGTTGACACCACATCTGTAGCACCCCTTTTGGTCAAAAATTCTGCCCCAGGCCCCATTTAGCCCATTGGTCTTCCTATCTCTTCTAACCCTACTAGGGGCCACCATGCTTCTAAGGTCCCTGGGTTTCCTAAATATAAGGTTTGGGTGTGGGGGTAAATGGTCTTTTAGCACAGGGTCCTGTTGGAGGATTTTCCAGTTCCTCTTCAGGACTTTCTGTATAACAGGGGCTTGGTTATTAAACCTAGTGCAGAATCTAACTTGTAACACCCCTTCTGTTCCATGATTTCCCACTTTCGCTGTATCCACCGGGAAAGCGTCATACAAGGACAAGTACTTTCTATAGGCCTCCTTTATGTGTTCGGCTTTGTATCCCTTTTCCTCAAATTTCTTACTTAAAATGGCTCCCTGTTCCTCATAATCAACCTTACGTGTGCATGTCCGCTTAAGTCTGCAGAACTGGCCGAAAGGGACATTTCTGATCCACTTGGGGTGATGATGACTACGGGCATGGAGAAACGAGTTCCCAGCACTAGGCTTGAAGTGTGTTTTTGAATAGATCAAGCCTTCGTTGTCCACCCGAAGCTCAAGATCCAGAAATATCAAACACTCATCATCCAGCACATGAGTGAAAGCAATGCCATAGGGATTATCCGAACAGTAAAGCAAAAATTGCTGCAGCTGTTCATCGGATCCATCCCAGATGACTAGGATGTCATCTATGTAGCGTGCGAACAGGACCAGGTTTGCCCCAAAGGGATTGTTGGCCCAAATGAATTGGCTTTCCCAATATCCCATAAATAAGTTGGCATAGCTTGGGGCAAACCTGGCCCCCATGGCTGTGCCCTTGATTTGTCTGTAGTGGCTCCCAAGGAACGTGAAATAATTATGCGTGAGCATATATTCAATGCCACTATACAGAAACTGAATTTGGGCATGATGGAATGCTTGGTCCTTAGTTAGAAAGTGCTGCACCGCCTGCAGGCCAAAGACATGTCCTATACTCGTATACAAGGACGTGACATCCAGAGACAGCCATCTGTAACCATCCTGCCATTTGTATGATGACAGGATGTCCAGCATATGACCAGAGTCTTTGACATACGAAGGTAGTGTGGTGACTAGATCTTGTAGGAAATGATCCACATAACAACCCAGGTTGCTAGATAGGCTATCAATGCCGGCGATGATGGGCCTGCCTGGGGGATTAAGAGGGTCTTTGTGGATTTTAGGGATATGATAGAAGTGAGGGGTGACTGGATATTTGCGAAACAGGAATAAATACTCATCTTTAGTGATAACTTCACTCTTTAGAGCTTCTTCCAGGAGCACCTGGAGTTCTTGTTTATACCTCGTAGTGGGATCACAGGGGAGTCTTTCATAAGTGGTGGTGTCATTCAAGAGCCTCTCAGCTTCCTTTATGTAGACTTCCCTGTCTTGAATAACCAGACTTCCTCCTTTATCCGCCTGTCTGATGACAACCTCCGTTCTATCTTTAAGTGCTGACAGAGGGCCTTTAAGATCAAGGTTCGATTGTGTCTTACCCATAGATTTTTTCTTGGGGAGATTTCCACACAAAGACCTAAATTCACTAAGGACGAGCTCATAGAAGGTGGAGATGAAATTCCCTTTTGTCCAATGTGGATAGAACTTAGACTGTGGTCTAAAGGTGGTCTGGACAATTCTTGCATTGTCCATAGTATATAATGACTCTAAGTTCTCCAAACCCTCTATGGCGCCCTCGTCGTACAGTGCTTCTAAAGCAGCGAGAGCTGAAACATCATCAGGGCCACAATAGAGGGGGGAGGGGGGAGGCATGATGGAGGGGGGAAGAGGGGGAGGGGTTGATGAAATAACTTCCCTTCCATTCCCATCTTTATCCTTAAGCGCAAAAAAGCGTTTGATGGTTAAATTTCTCACAAATCTGTTCAAATCAATGAATAGTTCGAACAGGTTTGGAGGGTTTTCTGGAGCAAAATTTAGACCTTTCCTAAGTAGATCCAACTCTGCATCAGAAAACACTGATTGTGAAAGATTGAAAATTTTAATTGTGGAATATGCATCTAGTGTCTTCTCCTTCCTTTTGTGTTTCTTCCCACCTCTTCTCCCCCGCCTCGTGTGCTCTGACCATTTCTTGTTGTGCTCCTTGTTGGTATTGTTCTCCTCGCTGCGGGTACTCGGTTCCCCGCAGCTCCTCTCCCTAAAAAAGGACCTGAGACAGTTTTGGTGGATGCCTCATCGCCTTTTGGGGTATCTGGAGCCACTAACCCGGGGCCCCCTCCCAAACTACTGCTAGGCATATCAGGGCTCTCTGACAGATTGTCTCCTGATGGAGTAGTAGACTGGGGATGGGGAACCTTCTGAGGGGCTTGGGTAACTTTAGCCCTACTGGGTTGTCCTCGACTTCCCTGATCCCTGTTATTATTGTTGTTTCTTTGCCCTTTTCGGGGCTGGTTGTCATCAGGCACACTGTTTTGTCTCATGCTGACCTCGTCATTGGCCCAACCATCATGGTTGGGGGTTACAAAGTCATATTTCCCTCGTATATGTTCCTTTTTGGAGAGTTTCTTGGGTCTAGTTCCCTGTGTATCCCCTTGATGGTAATGGCCTTTTCTATTCTGACCTTGGGAGTAGTGTTCACCGGATACAAAGTCCAACGCCCCCCGTCTCCAATTAAGTTCCCGCCCTTGTGCATAGTCACATTTATCCCTTTCAAATTTTGTGGATTTCTTGCCGATAAGGTCAGTCTCGTACTCTATCATCTGCTCATTGACCATGGTATCCCATGTGTCAAATGAGGTCAGATCAGTAAAGGATGCAAGTTCTTCTTGCAAACTGACAATATCTGCTCTAATGTCCACAAGAAATCTCTCCCTCTGTAGAATAATTAATTGTAGCCATGTTTTATTGAACTGGCGCATTTCCTCTATCCATCTATCTCGAAGATCTTTATCAAGGAAGTCACAGACTTTAGTTATTCTCAAACCTCTCGGTATTCTGTTCACTTCCATATATTTTTGTAGGATAGTAATGTCCCACCATTGGGTCATCTCTTTTTCTAACAAGTGTTTCAGACGATAGAAGGCCGAGACCATTCTATCTTCCCTATCCAACACGACTGGATCCAAATTCTGCTCATTCTCATTAGTGTCACATGTCTCATATGAGTCAATACTGCTTAAAAAACCTTTGGCTAAAGACGAACGTCTCAACAGTCTTTCTTCAATAGATAAAACCATTTTCCTTGGAAAAACACAGTACCTCAATCTTCTTTCCAAAGATGCGTACTCAGCTGCTGGAGTCCCCAAGAGAAAAAAGTATGTATTCAAGTAAAAAACAAAACCTCCTGCGCTTAAGTGCTGTCTGATGGAGTAGAAAGAGGTGCACTACAAACTCAGATGTAAAGAGAGCTGTTTGGTCTTGCTGCCCCCTTCAGGATCAAGGGTATCCAGAACCACTGGTAGAGAAGACAAAAAAAGAAAAAAGAGGGGCGCACCGACCTAGTGCATTACCATAAAAACTTTTATTAAAATATTAAAAGGTGTACAATATACTCACAAGACTGGTGTGGTACAACACACATCAAGAATAGCATATACAGTCTCCAAGGTAGCCAGGTCCCAATAGTGACAAATGGGCATACAGATAGTCGCATGGGGCTGCTGTGGCTAGGCTGACGCGTTTCAGGGGCGAGCCCCCTTCCTCAGAGCCAGAAAAGATGCTGCTAGATCACAAGCCGAACGGTCAAAGACTAAATGGAAGTAGGCCCCACCTCTTCCTGCTCCACCCCAACCCTAAGGGCGGGACAGAGGGGAGGGGGGAAGTGAGAAAAGGGAAGAAGAGGGGAGAAGAGAAAGGAGAAGAATAAAACGGACACAGCAGCAAGAAGGAGAAGGGGGGGGAAAAGAAAAATGGGGATGCTGGGACAGGGAAAGAACATGGAAGGGGGGAGGGGGAGGGGAAGAGGGGAGGACAGAGAGGACACTTGTCCAGTCCGAGCCAAAACACACCCACCTTCCAAGGCCAGCTCGGACTATGTGATCAGCGGCAAAAGAAATATAATAGATAAAATAAATATACAGCAAATGAAACACTTGTTCGAACAAGAAAGGAGATAACAAATCAAATGTGACGGGTAATGCATTGTGGTCAGAAGTGGTATACATATATACGTATATACATATACACATGTAATAACTACACACGTATATATATACATGCACACATACATACATATACATATACATGCACACATATACACTCACATCAACAGTCAGTACTTTAGGTCTCTATTGGATCAGATGAGAACTCCACTGCTTATCCTGTGCATATCCACTAGCAAGCAGAGCAGTGTCAGCCACCCCTGGCCTACAGCCATGCAGGGGGGACACTACCCGTAGGAGCAGAGCGTATACAGCTAGCCTGGCATGGTGCAAGAGGATCTCGCTGGCCTCCACACACAAATAGTACCTGTGATCATGATGTGAGGAGGGTGCCGCTGGCCGGGACTAAAAGGGGTCTGCTGTATGTTGAAACATCCCTATTTGGATGGCTGCGTCCCTTCTCTGGGACGCACGCCAACCCGTACCCGGAAGTGAGAAACCGGAAGTGCGGGTGGATGCGTTTCACCCGCATCACTTCCGCCATCACTACGGGGCGCCGCTCGGACCATTTCTCTGCAAGTCATTAGCTGTGCCAGCCAGCAGTGGACATGGACAGAGCGGCGCTTACCCGACTCCGCCCTCCTCCTTGCGTCTCTAAGCAAGTGGCTACAAGTGCATATGTATATATATAAAATGTCCGTGGTGAACAGGCAGGCTGTTCAAAAATAAGGGCAATGATGGCACCATTTGCATAAGCTTGCAAGGTACATATAGCATGATCAGGACATATTGACAAAAGAATATATATAATAATAGTAGTGATAATAATAAATAGAGGTAAATGATTGATTGATTGATAACATGATGCAATAATACAACAATACCACTGAAAGATAATACTACATAAAGGAGATTTTTTGGGGGGGGGGGTGGATGAGAGTGAACCACATCTGAAAAATATATATAGTATAATACATTATAATGTAATATAACATAATAATGGTGCCAACAAGCACAAACGCATATAGATTTATGCATACGTTTATGTTTAGGCATATACCTTCTATCTATATCTCTATCTATATTTGTTTTTTGTTTTTTGTGTGTGTCCCGCTCAAAATACATATACGGTGCAAGAAAAAAGTGCCAATGTGCCATCACTGTCTATAAGCAGGCCGCAGAAGGAAAACAGTTCCCCATGCGGACATGCATAATGTGGGAAGCATGCACTCAAACCAATACCAGCTGGTCTTTGTGTACATATGTCAATGCTAATACTAATGGCCAAAAATGGGCTGTTACAGCCATCCAACCCAAGAGGCTGTACCACAGAGGAACAAGGGAGCAAAGGAGGGGGGGGGGGGGTTTAGGGGGGTGGATAAAAGGAGGGAAGAGATTTTATCACACCACTGTGTGCAGCTCAATCTCCTCATTTAACCCTTTCGGGGCTAAAGACCCCAGGGTGAATATCCAATAGGCCTCTCTGGTGCAGAGCCTTTGGTACTTGAGGCCACCATCCAAATCTTTGTTGATGGCCTCTATCCCAAAAACCCTCAAGCCCTCAACGCTACTATTGTGTGCATCCAGAAAGTGCCGAGGAACAGAATATTTGTCTTTCTGCAGAGTAATGCCACTTTTATGCTCACTAATTCTTACTCTCAAAGGTCTAGTGGTGCGGCCGACATAGAGGAGGCCACAGGGACAGAGCATCCCATAGACCACATGGGTGGTGCTGCAATTGATGAACTGATTGATTTTGTAGGTCTTTCCATCAATAGCTGCAATATCTTTTTTCCTGTGGCACATGTGTACGCACGTGCCACAGTTGTTGACACCACATCTGTAGCACCCCTTTTGGTCAAAAATTCTGCCCCAGGCCCCATTTAGCCCATTGGTCTTCCTATCTCTTCTAACCCTACTAGGGGCCACCATGCTTCTAAGGTCCCTGGGTTTCCTAAATATAAGGTTTGGGTGTGGGGGTAAATGGTCTTTTAGCACAGGGTCCTGTTGGAGGATTTTCCAGTTCCTCTTCAGGACTTTCTGTATAACAGGGGCTTGGTTATTAAACCTAGTGCAGAATCTAACTTGTAACACCCCTTCTGTTCCATGATTTCCCACTTTCGCTGTATCCACCGGGAAAGCGTCATACAAGGACAAGTACTTTCTATAGGCCTCCTTTATGTGTTCGGCTTTGTATCCCTTTTCCTCAAATTTCTTACTTAAAATGGCTCCCTGTTCCTCATAATCAACCTTACGTGTGCATGTCCGCTTAAGTCTGCAGAACTGGCCGAAAGGGACATTTCTGATCCACTTGGGGTGATGATGACTACGGGCATGGAGAAACGAGTTCCCAGCACTAGGCTTGAAGTGTGTTTTTGAATAGATCAAGCCTTCGTTGTCCACCCGAAGCTCAAGATCCAGAAATATCAAACACTCATCATCCAGCACATGAGTGAAAGCAATGCCATAGGGATTATCCGAACAGTAAAGCAAAAATTGCTGCAGCTGTTCATCGGATCCATCCCAGATGACTAGGATGTCATCTATGTAGCGTGCGAACAGGACCAGGTTTGCCCCAAAGGGATTGTTGGCCCAAATGAATTGGCTTTCCCAATATCCCATAAATAAGTTGGCATAGCTTGGGGCAAACCTGGCCCCCATGGCTGTGCCCTTGATTTGTCTGTAGTGGCTCCCAAGGAACGTGAAATAATTATGCGTGAGCATATATTCAATGCCACTATACAGAAACTGAATTTGGGCATGATGGAATGCTTGGTCCTTAGTTAGAAAGTGCTGCACCGCCTGCAGGCCAAAGACATGTCCTATACTCGTATACAAGGACGTGACATCCAGAGACAGCCATCTGTAACCATCCTGCCATTTGTATGATGACAGGATGTCCAGCATATGACCAGAGTCTTTGACATACGAAGGTAGTGTGGTGACTAGATCTTGTAGGAAATGATCCACATAACAACCCAGGTTGCTAGATAGGCTATCAATGCCGGCGATGATGGGCCTGCCTGGGGGATTAAGAGAGTCCTGAAGAGGAACTGGAAAATCCTCCAACAGGACCCTGTGCTAAAAGACCATTTACCCCCACACCCAAACCTTATATTTAGGAAACCCAGGGACCTTAGAAGCATGGTGGCCCCTAGTAGGGTTAGAAGAGATAGGAAGACCAATGGGCTAAATGGGGCCTGGGGCAGAATTTTTGACCAAAAGGGGTGCTACAGATGTGGTGTCAACAACTGTGGCACGTGCGTACACATGTGCCACAGGAAAAAAGATATTGCAGCTATTGATGGAAAGACCTACAAAATCAATCAGTTCATCAATTGCAGCACCACCCATGTGGTCTATGGGATGCTCTGTCCCTGTGGCCTCCTCTATGTCGGCCGCACCACTAGACCTTTGAGAGTAAGAATTAGTGAGCATAAAAGTGGCATTACTCTGCAGAAAGACAAATATTCTGTTCCTCGGCACTTTCTGGATGCACACAATAGTAGCGTTGAGGGCTTGAGGGTTTTTGGGATAGAGGCCATCAACAAAGATTTGGATGGTGGCCTCAAGTACCAAAGGCTCTGCACCAGAGAGGCCTATTGGATATTCACCCTGGGGTCTTTAGCCCCGAAAGGGTTAAATGAGGAGATTGAGCTGCACACAGTGGTGTGATAAAATCTCTTCCCTCCTTTTATCCACCCCCCTAAACCCCCCCCCCCCCCTCCTTTGCTCCCTTGTTCCTCTGTGGTACAGCCTCTTGGGTTGGATGGCTGTAACAGCCCATTTTTGGCCATTAGTATTAGCATTGACATATGTACACAAAGACCAGCTGGTATTGGTTTGAGTGCATGCTTCCCACATTATGCATGTCCGCATGGGGAACTGTTTTCCTTCTGCGGCCTGCTTATAGACAGTGATGGCACATTGGCACTTTTTTCTTGCACCGTATATGTATTTTGAGCGGGACACACACAAAAAACAAAAAACAAATATAGATAGAGATATAGATAGAAGGTATATGCCTAAACATAAACGTATGCATAAATCTATATGCGTTTGTGCTTGTTGGCACCATTATTATGTTATATTACATTATAATGTATTATACTATATATATTTTTCAGATGTGGTTCACTCTCATCCACCCCCCCCCCCAAAAAATCTCCTTTATGTAGTATTATCTTTCAGTGGTATTGTTGTATTATTGCATCATGTTATCAATCAATCAATCATTTACCTCTATTTATTATTATCACTACTATTATTATATATATTCTTTTGTCAATATGTCCTGATCATGCTATATGTACCTTGCAAGCTTATGCAAATGGTGCCATCATTGCCCTTATTTTTGAACAGCCTGCCTGTTCACCACGGACATTTTATATATATACATATGCACTTGTAGCCACTTGCTTAGAGACGCAAGGAGGAGGGCGGAGTCGGGTAAGCGCCGCTCTGTCCATGTCCACTGCTGGCTGGCACAGCTAATGACTTGCAGAGAAATGGTCCGAGCGGCGCCCCGTAGTGATGGCGGAAGTGATGCGGGTGAAACGCATCCACCCGCACTTCCGGTTTCTCACTTCCGGGTACGGGTTGGCGTGCGTCCCAGAGAAGGGACGCAGCCATCCAAATAGGGATGTTTCAACATACAGCAGACCCCTTTTAGTCCCGGCCAGCGGCACCCTCCTCACATCATGATCACAGGTACTATTTGTGTGTGGAGGCCAGCGAGATCCTCTTGCACCATGCCAGGCTAGCTGTATACGCTCTGCTCCTACGGGTAGTGTCCCCCCTGCATGGCTGTAGGCCAGGGGTGGCTGACACTGCTCTGCTTGCTAGTGGATATGCACAGGATAAGCAGTGGAGTTCTCATCTGATCCAATAGAGACCTAAAGTACTGACTGTTGATGTGAGTGTATATGTGTGCATGTATATGTATATGTATGTATGTGTGCATGTATATATATACGTGTGTAGTTATTACATGTGTATATGTATATACGTATATATGTATACCACTTCTGACCACAATGCATTACCCGTCACATTTGATTTGTTATCTCCTTTCTTGTTCGAACAAGTGTTTCATTTGCTGTATATTTATTTTATCTATTATATTTCTTTTGCCGCTGATCACATAGTCCGAGCTGGCCTTGGAAGGTGGGTGTGTTTTGGCTCGGACTGGACAAGTGTCCTCTCTGTCCTCCCCTCTTCCCCTCCCCCTCCCCCCTTCCATGTTCTTTCCCTGTCCCAGCATCCCCATTTTTCTTTTCCCCCCCCTTCTCCTTCTTGCTGCTGTGTCCGTTTTATTCTTCTCCTTTCTCTTCTCCCCTCTTCTTCCCTTTTCTCACTTCCCCCCTCCCCTCTGTCCCGCCCTTAGGGTTGGGGTGGAGCAGGAAGAGGTGGGGCCTACTTCCATTTAGTCTTTGACCGTTCGGCTTGTGATCTAGCAGCATCTTTTCTGGCTCTGAGGAAGGGGGCTCGCCCCTGAAACGCGTCAGCCTAGCCACAGCAGCCCCATGCGACTATCTGTATGCCCATTTGTCACTATTGGGACCTGGCTACCTTGGAGACTGTATATGCTATTCTTGATGTGTGTTGTACCACACCAGTCTTGTGAGTATATTGTACACCTTTTAATATTTTAATAAAAGTTTTTATGGTAATGCACTAGGTCGGTGCGCCCCTCTTTTTTCTTTTTTTGTCTTCTCTACCAGTGGTTCTGGATACCCTTGATCCTGAAGGGGGCAGCAAGACCAAACAGCTCTCTTTACATCTGAGTTTGTAGTGCACCTCTTTCTACTCCATCAGACAGCACTTAAGCGCAGGAGGTTTTGTTTTTTACTTGAATACATACTTTTTTCTCTTGGGGACTCCAGCAGCTGAGTACGCATCTTTGGAAAGAAGATTGAGGTACTGTGTTTTTCCAAGGAAAATGGTTTTATCTATTGAAGAAAGACTGTTGAGACGTTCGTCTTTAGCCAAAGGTTTTTTAAGCAGTATTGACTCATATGAGACATGTGACACTAATGAGAATGAGCAGAATTTGGATCCAGTCGTGTTGGATAGGGAAGATAGAATGGTCTCGGCCTTCTATCGTCTGAAACACTTGTTAGAAAAAGAGATGACCCAATGGTGGGACATTACTATCCTACAAAAATATATGGAAGTGAACAGAATACCGAGAGGTTTGAGAATAACTAAAGTCTGTGACTTCCTTGATAAAGATCTTCGAGATAGATGGATAGAGGAAATGCGCCAGTTCAATAAAACATGGCTACAATTAATTATTCTACAGAGGGAGAGATTTCTTGTGGACATTAGAGCAGATATTGTCAGTTTGCAAGAAGAACTTGCATCCTTTACTGATCTGACCTCATTTGACACATGGGATACCATGGTCAATGAGCAGATGATAGAGTACGAGACTGACCTTATCGGCAAGAAATCCACAAAATTTGAAAGGGATAAATGTGACTATGCACAAGGGCGGGAACTTAATTGGAGACGGGGGGCGTTGGACTTTGTATCCGGTGAACACTACTCCCAAGGTCAGAATAGAAAAGGCCATTACCATCAAGGGGATACACAGGGAACTAGACCCAAGAAACTCTCCAAAAAGGAACATATACGAGGGAAATATGACTTTGTAACCCCCAACCATGATGGTTGGGCCAATGACGAGGTCAGCATGAGACAAAACAGTGTGCCTGATGACAACCAGCCCCGAAAAGGGCAAAGAAACAACAATAATAACAGGGATCAGGGAAGTCGAGGACAACCCAGTAGGGCTAAAGTTACCCAAGCCCCTCAGAAGGTTCCCCATCCCCAGTCTACTACTCCATCAGGAGACAATCTGTCAGAGAGCCCTGATATGCCTAGCAGTAGTTTGGGAGGGGGCCCCGGGTTAGTGGCTCCAGATACCCCAAAAGGCGATGAGGCATCCACCAAAACTGTCTCAGGTCCTTTTTTAGGGAGAGGAGCTGCGGGGAACCGAGTACCCGCAGCGAGGAGAACAATACCAACAAGGAGCACAACAAGAAATGGTCAGAGCACACGAGGCGGGGGAGAAGAGGTGGGAAGAAACACAAAAGGAAGGAGAAGACACTAGATGCATATTCCACAATTAAAATTTTCAATCTTTCACAATCAGTGTTTTCTGATGCAGAGTTGGATCTACTTAGGAAAGGTCTAAATTTTGCTCCAGAAAACCCTCCAAACCTGTTCGAACTATTCATTGATTTGAACAGATTTGTGAGAAATTTAACCATCAAACGCTTTTTTGCGCTTAAGGATAAAGATGGGAATGGAAGGGAAGTTATTTCATCAACCCCTCCCCCTCTTCCCCCCTCCATCATGCCTCCCCCCTCCCCCCTCTATTGTGGCCCTGATGATGTTTCAGCTCTCGCTGCTTTAGAAGCACTGTACGACGAGGGCGCCATAGAGGGTTTGGAGAACTTAGAGTCATTATATACTATGGACAATGCAAGAATTGTCCAGACCACCTTTAGACCACAGTCTAAGTTCTATCCACATTGGACAAAAGGGAATTTCATCTCCACCTTCTATGAGCTCGTCCTTAGTGAATTTAGGTCTTTGTGTGGAAATCTCCCCAAGAAAAAATCTATGGGTAAGACACAATCGAACCTTGATCTTAAAGGCCCTCTGTCAGCACTTAAAGATAGAACGGAGGTTGTCATCAGACAGGCGGATAAAGGAGGAAGTCTGGTTATTCAAGACAGGGAAGTCTACATAAAGGAAGCTGAGAGGCTCTTGAATGACACCACCACTTATGAAAGACTCCCCTGTGATCCCACTACGAGGTATAAACAAGAACTCCAGGTGCTCCTGGAAGAAGCTCTAAAGAGTGAAGTTATCACTAAAGATGAGTATTTATTCCTGTTTCGCAAATATCCAGTCACCCCTCACTTCTATCATATCCCTAAAATCCACAAAGACCCTCTTAATCCCCCAGGCAGGCCCATCATCGCCGGCATTGATAGCCTATCTAGCAACCTGGGTTGTTATGTGGATCATTTCCTACAAGATCTAGTCACCACACTACCTTCGTATGTCAAAGACTCTGGTCATATGCTGGACATCCTGTCATCATACAAATGGCAGGATGGTTACAGATGGCTGTCTCTGGATGTCACGTCCTTGTATACGAGTATAGGACATGTCTTTGGCCTGCAGGCGGTGCAGCACTTTCTAACTAAGGACCAAGCATTCCATCATGCCCAAATTCAGTTTCTGTATAGTGGCATTGAATATATGCTCACGCATAATTATTTCACGTTCCTTGGGAGCCACTACAGACAAATCAAGGGCACAGCCATGGGGGCCAGGTTTGCCCCAAGCTATGCCAACTTATTTATGGGATATTGGGAAAGCCAATTCATTTGGGCCAACAATCCCTTTGGGGCAAACCTGGTCCTGTTCGCACGCTACATAGATGACATCCTAGTCATCTGGGATGGATCCGATGAACAGCTGCAGCAATTTTTGCTTTACTGTTCGGATAATCCCTATGGCATTGCTTTCACTCATGTGCTGGATGATGAGTGTTTGATATTTCTGGATCTTGAGCTTCGGGTGGACAACGAAGGCTTGATCTATTCAAAAACACACTTCAAGCCTAGTGCTGGGAACTCGTTTCTCCATGCCCGTAGTCATCATCACCCCAAGTGGATCAGAAATGTCCCTTTCGGCCAGTTCTGCAGACTTAAGCGGACATGCACACGTAAGGTTGATTATGAGGAACAGGGAGCCATTTTAAGTAAGAAATTTGAGGAAAAGGGATACAAAGCCGAACACATAAAGGAGGCCTATAGAAAGTACTTGTCCTTGTATGACGCTTTCCCGGTGGATACAGCGAAAGTGGGAAATCATGGAACAGAAGGGGTGTTACAAGTTAGATTCTGCACTAGGTTTAATAACCAAGCCCCTGTTATACAGAAAGTCCTGAAGAGGAACTGGAAAATCCTCCAACAGGACCCTGTGCTAAAAGACCATTTACCCCCACACCCAAACCTTATATTTAGGAAACCCAGGGACCTTAGAAGCATGGTGGCCCCTAGTAGGGTTAGAAGAGATAGGAAGACCAATGGGCTAAATGGGGCCTGGGGCAGAATTTTTGACCAAAAGGGGTGCTACAGATGTGGTGTCAACAACTGTGGCACGTGCGTACACATGTGCCACAGGAAAAAAGATATTGCAGCTATTGATGGAAAGACCTACAAAATCAATCAGTTCATCAATTGCAGCACCACCCATGTGGTCTATGGGATGCTCTGTCCCTGTGGCCTCCTCTATGTCGGCCGCACCACTAGACCTTTGAGAGTAAGAATTAGTGAGCATAAAAGTGGCATTACTCTGCAGAAAGACAAATATTCTGTTCCTCGGCACTTTCTGGATGCACACAATAGTAGCGTTGAGGGCTTGAGGGTTTTTGGGATAGAGGCCATCAACAAAGATTTGGATGGTGGCCTCAAGTACCAAAGGCTCTGCACCAGAGAGGCCTATTGGATATTCACCCTGGGGTCTTTAGCCCCGAAAGGGTTAAATGAGGAGATTGAGCTGCACACAGTGGTGTGATAAAATCTCTTCCCTCCTTTTATCCACCCCCCTAAACCCCCCCCCCCCCCCTCCTTTGCTCCCTTGTTCCTCTGTGGTACAGCCTCTTGGGTTGGATGGCTGTAACAGCCCATTTTTGGCCATTAGTATTAGCATTGACATATGTACACAAAGACCAGCTGGTATTGGTTTGAGTGCATGCTTCCCACATTATGCATGTCCGCATGGGGAACTGTTTTCCTTCTGCGGCCTGCTTATAGACAGTGATGGCACATTGGCACTTTTTTCTTGCACCGTATATGTATTTTGAGCGGGACACACACAAAAAACAAAAAACAAATATAGATAGAGATATAGATAGAAGGTATATGCCTAAACATAAACGTATGCATAAATCTATATGCGTTTGTGCTTGTTGGCACCATTATTATGTTATATTACATTATAATGTATTATACTATATATATTTTTCAGATGTGGTTCACTCTCATCCACCCCCCCCCCCAAAAAATCTCCTTTATGTAGTATTATCTTTCAGTGGTATTGTTGTATTATTGCATCATGTTATCAATCAATCAATCATTTACCTCTATTTATTATTATCACTACTATTATTATATATATTCTTTTGTCAATATGTCCTGATCATGCTATATGTACCTTGCAAGCTTATGCAAATGGTGCCATCATTGCCCTTATTTTTGAACAGCCTGCCTGTTCACCACGGACATTTTATATATATACATATGCACTTGTAGCCACTTGCTTAGAGACGCAAGGAGGAGGGCGGAGTCGGGTAAGCGCCGCTCTGTCCATGTCCACTGCTGGCTGGCACAGCTAATGACTTGCAGAGAAATGGTCCGAGCGGCGCCCCGTAGTGATGGCGGAAGTGATGCGGGTGAAACGCATCCACCCGCACTTCCGGTTTCTCACTTCCGGGTACGGGTTGGCGTGCGTCCCAGAGAAGGGACGCAGCCATCCAAATAGGGATGTTTCAACATACAGCAGACCCCTTTTAGTCCCGGCCAGCGGCACCCTCCTCACATCATGATCACAGGTACTATTTGTGTGTGGAGGCCAGCGAGATCCTCTTGCACCATGCCAGGCTAGCTGTATACGCTCTGCTCCTACGGGTAGTGTCCCCCCTGCATGGCTGTAGGCCAGGGGTGGCTGACACTGCTCTGCTTGCTAGTGGATATGCACAGGATAAGCAGTGGAGTTCTCATCTGATCCAATAGAGACCTAAAGTACTGACTGTTGATGTGAGTGTATATGTGTGCATGTATATGTATATGTATGTATGTGTGCATGTATATATATACGTGTGTAGTTATTACATGTGTATATGTATATACGTATATATGTATACCACTTCTGACCACAATGCATTACCCGTCACATTTGATTTGTTATCTCCTTTCTTGTTCGAACAAGTGTTTCATTTGCTGTATATTTATTTTATCTATTATATTTCTTTTGCCGCTGATCACATAGTCCGAGCTGGCCTTGGAAGGTGGGTGTGTTTTGGCTCGGACTGGACAAGTGTCCTCTCTGTCCTCCCCTCTTCCCCTCCCCCTCCCCCCTTCCATGTTCTTTCCCTGTCCCAGCATCCCCATTTTTCTTTTCCCCCCCCTTCTCCTTCTTGCTGCTGTGTCCGTTTTATTCTTCTCCTTTCTCTTCTCCCCTCTTCTTCCCTTTTCTCACTTCCCCCCTCCCCTCTGTCCCGCCCTTAGGGTTGGGGTGGAGCAGGAAGAGGTGGGGCCTACTTCCATTTAGTCTTTGACCGTTCGGCTTGTGATCTAGCAGCATCTTTTCTGGCTCTGAGGAAGGGGGCTCGCCCCTGAAACGCGTCAGCCTAGCCACAGCAGCCCCATGCGACTATCTGTATGCCCATTTGTCACTATTGGGACCTGGCTACCTTGGAGACTGTATATGCTATTCTTGATGTGTGTTGTACCACACCAGTCTTGTGAGTATATTGTACACCTTTTAATATTTTAATAAAAGTTTTTATGGTAATGCACTAGGTCGGTGCGCCCCTCTTTTTTCTTTTTTTGTCTTCTCTACCAGTGGTTCTGGATACCCTTGATCCTGAAGGGGGCAGCAAGACCAAACAGCTCTCTTTACATCTGAGTTTGTAGTGCACCTCTTTCTACTCCATCAGACAGCACTTAAGCGCAGGAGGTTTTGTTTTTTACTGGTCACATAGTAAACAGGAATAGCCGTTGATCGGCTTTCCTTAGTTCGTGCCTGACAGGCACGAGTAAAGGAGCGCCGATCGGCGGCTCCCCTGACGGGGACGGGGGGGGGGGGGTCGGCACTGGTAATCAGATCATTGATTACCAGTGCAGACCCTCGGGAGGGGGGGGGGGGTGCCACTAGAACCACCAGGGATGCCCACCCATTACCCCAGGGATGCCCACTATGGTCACCAGGGATAGCAATCAGGGCTCAGGGAGCCCCCTATTGCCCTCCCCATCAGTGCTGCCTGCCAGTGCCCTCCCTATCAGTGCTGCCCACCAGTGCCCATCATTGCCATCTATCAGTGTCACCCACCAGTGCCCATTATTGCCCACCAGTGCCGCCTATCAGTGCCCATCAGTGCCACCTATCAGTGCCGCCTATCAATGCCCACCAATGCTGCATATCAGTGCCACATATCAGTGCCACCCCGTCAGTGCAGTCTCATCAGTGCTTTTTTTTTTTCAGACTTTTCGGTCTTTTTTTATTTGTTTAGCAAAAAGGAAAAAACCCAGAGGTGATCAAATACCACCAAAAGAAAGCTCTATTTGTGGGGGGAAAATTATATAAAATTTGGTGTAGGTACAGTGTTGCATGACCGTGCAATTGTCATTCAAAATGCAACAGCGCTAAAAGGGGAAAATTGGCCTGGGCAGGAAGGGGGTGAAAGTGCCCAGTATTGAAGTGGTTAAACGATATCACGGTGTGTAATGCATCTATATAAAATATATGAGTTTCATTTTTTGAATTGAATTACTGAAATTAACTTTTTGAGAATATTCTAGTTAGATGGGACGCACCTGTATATGCAGTACTGCACACTGGACACATAAAATGAGGGTAAATCTATCAGCCAATATCCATTTATTTTCTAGGATTACAAAGTATAACTGAATTTTTTTAGCCACATAATAAATGAAAGGAATATAAAATGTTTGCGCCAAATAGTCCAGTTTCTGCTTCACTGCAATTATCATCAAAATCTGCTCATTACAAGAGTATGTTTTACAGAAATGAATGCTGTCACTGTTAGGCTCCATGTACACGGGACGTTGTTAAAAGTCCCTTTGAATGCTGGAATTTTTAAGACGTTTGAAACGTCCGTTCAGTCGCGTCGGTACCCGCGTTTAGGGGCGTTTGCGTTTAGAACCATTCCTAGAGGTCAAAAAATTATCCCCCTTTAAAATGGAAAAACGCGAACGCTAAACGCGGGTCATCGCGTTCGGACGCGTTTGTGCGTTTGAAACGCCGGGAAACACACGTTTGAACGCAAATAATTGCGTTCTAAAAAAAGTCCCTGAATGCAACTGCCTGCAAATGACTGTAAACGACCTGGTGTACATGGACAGATAAGATAAAATGTAGATGGGTTCAGGGGCTTCTGAAAAAAACGCCCAACTGCACCTAAACGGCCATTTCCAGCGTCCCGTGTACATGGAGCCTTAGGGCCATGTTTACAATAGAGCATTTGTTGGCAATACAGTAAAAATGCATTGATGCTGACCATATGAGGAGGACCAACACCACAGCTATTTAGAAATAATTTGTCCAGCTTTAACCAATATTGTTTGGATTACACAAAACAAATCACTTTCTTTTGTTATGTAGTTCCCTATATTAACAATATTATAAAAAATTGTAGTTGTGTTATATTTTGAATGGTGCATTTACAATAGTCCCTAATTTCAGAACTATATTATTGTTAGTTATGTACTATATGTCAGTTTTAAAACTTTTCTTCTATTTAAGTACAAGGGACTGTATGATCTTGAACAAAAACTAAAGTATGGCTCCAAGCAAATAACTAAATATACATTTGAAAATTATTTTACTGCTCACAAGACTTGTAACGTCACTCATCCATTCTTATAATTCATATACATCTGCCACACTGCATAGTCAGGCAGGTAACACATCTATTTCCTTGTACAATAAAGCAGCTCCCTATGTCATCTCTTAGCCTCTAACCTGTTTACTGGAATACAAATATTTATTCATTAATTAAATCACTGTTGGTGCCTGTGTGAGCTTTTAATTTATAAATGCATGCATATACCCAATATTAGGGAAAGAATGACAAGTACATTTTATCCGTTTGGTTTTTAATATAGGAAACATAAAGGTGCTCTTTATTGATTTTCTTTTCCATTCTTAACTACTTGCCTACTGGACACTTTTACCCCCCTTCTTGCCAAAGGCCATTTCGTCTTTCAGTGTATATCGTACTTACTTTGAACGAAAAGTGCACAGTCATGCAACACTGTATCCCAATAAAATTGTTTTTTTTTTTTTTGAGACAGCTTTCTTTTTGGGGTATTTAATTACCACTGTGTTCTATTTTTTTTTTTTTTTTGCTAAACAAATGAAAGAAAACCAAAAAGATCCCTGGCAGCGCGAGAAGCATGATCACAGGAGGACGTCTATAGACGCCCTCCAAACAATGTGTGACCACCCTGTTGTAGCACTGCATGCAGTGAAAGGTGAACTTAGTAGTCCTATTACATACATATTAATGATCTTTAAACCAGTTTACAGGACACTAATAACATTAGATTAACCACTTAAGGACCAAGCTTATTTCAGACAAGTTAAAATTAGTATTTCTTGCTATAAAATTACTTAGAACCGCTAAACAATTTATATATACAGTTGTATTCAAAATTATTCAACCCCCCAACGCTGTAAAGGGTTTTAGGGAATTTAGTGTACATTTGTAATTGTATTCAGAATGAAATCCTACAAGGACTTCTTAAAGAACCATATGCAACTAAAATTACATCAATTGGTTTTGTAATACAGTAGTAAATGTTTCTTTTGTGAATTCTTCATTGACACAATTATTCAACCCCTTAAAGACTACCACTCTGAAGAACAGAGGTTCATTGAAGTGTTTTCAATCAGGTATTGAAAACACCTGTGGATGTCAGGGAGCAGCAATAAAGCCTAATAAGCACCAATTAGGCAGCTTTAAAATGATACTCAGCTCCTTCTAGACATTTACTGGTGTGGTTACAAACATGGTGAAGTCAAGAGAATGGTCCAGGAAGACAAGAGAAGAGGTGATTGCTCTTTACAGGAAGGGCAATGGCTATAAGAAGATTGCAAAGATGTTAAACATACCAAGAGACAGGACGCGAACAGATCCACGTCCGGAGTCCCTCACCGGGCACACAGGAGACGAAGCACCTCCGGATGCAGGGACCATTCCCCCTGATCCAAAGACTGACGACTCAGATAGTCCGCCTGCCATTCTCCACTCCAGGAATGTGAACAGCGGAGAGAGCTGGAACGTGCTCCTTGGCCCAAGTCAGGTGCTCGGCCACTCCCTTGGCCGCCCGGGCACTCTTGGCGCCCCCTTGGTGAATGAAATAAACCACAGCCGTGGCATTGTCCGTTAGAACCTGAACCAGGCAACCGAGTCGCCCAATGAAGCAGGCAGAGTGCGATCGCCCTGAGCTCCAGGACATATATTGGCAAGGAGGATTCCTCGGTTGACCATGTCCCCTGGGCACACAGGGTGTCCAGTACTCAACCCCAGTCTGTCAGGCTGGCATCTGTGGTGATCACCATCCACAACAGGGGCAGAAAGGGCATGCCCTGGCTCAGAGCAGGTGACAAGAGCCACCACGAAAGCTCAGACCTCGTGAGACGGCTCAAAACATACCATCCTGTCCTGGGACTGAGGAACCCTGTTCCACTTGGCAAGAATCTCTGCTTGCAGAGTCCTTGTGTGAAACTAAACAAACGGGAGTGCATCGAAGGCTGAGACCACCAGCCCCCGGGACCTAATGGAGGCCAGCACGGAAGAGAGATCGGTGTCCCTGAGGGACCTGATCTCACCCTGAAAAATGTCTGAAGGTCTGTTTCCATGAGGAACACCGTCGCTTGAGCGGAGTCCAAGACCATGCCCAGGCAACTCAGACGGACTGACGGGGTCAGTGCCGACTTCTGAAAGTAGATTGTCCACCCAAACTCCTGGAGCATCTGAACTGCGACCATGAGAACGCCCTACAGAGTGGCATACGAGCTTGCCCTCAACAAGGGAACATCCATATAACCGAGGACCGCAAACCCCCTCTTGTGCAGCAGAGTCAGCACCGGGCCAAAACCGCGGTAAAGACCCTGGGAGCCGAAGCTAGACCAAAGGGTAATGCCACAAACAGAAAGTGGTCCTCTGCCACCGCAAAACAAGGAGAGAATGCGGACGACCCCCATATATAGGGATGTGCAGATACGCATCCTTTAAGTCGATGGAGGCCAGAAAATCCCCCTGACTCAAAGACACCACCACCGACCGAATGGGTTCCATCTGGAACTTCAACACCCGCACAAAGTGGTGCAGAGATTAGAGGTCCAGAATCGGATACACTTTGCCCTCTTTTCTGGGCACCGTGAACAGGTTTGAATAAAACCCGCGAAACCTGTCCCACTGAGGAAACAGTACAAAAACCCTTGAGCAAAAAGGTCTTGCATAGCCCCCTTGAGATCCTTTAACCAATCCAGAGACAGACGGAGATTTGATGGACAGAACCTGTTCGTGAACCCACTTATCCTCAATTAGGGACAACCAGGGTTCCTGAAAGTAATGCAGACGCCCCCCACCCCTGAGACGGGTGGTGTCCCGTCAGGCAGAGGAAGACTGGGCCACAGCACCGGACTGACCAGTCTTGGACTTACTAGACCAGGGCTTCTAGTTACCACCGGAAGGCCTTGAAGGAAGTACCTTTGTCCTGCGCCCCTGGGGCAGGAAAGGGCCCTAATGAGCCTTGCAGGAAGGTCCCCGCCGCACATGGGACGATCGCCCCCTTGCGGCTTGGGGCAGGAGGTTACTCTTACTCCCTGTGAGACCCTTAATCTCATGCAAGAAATTCCCAAAAGGTCGTTCCCCCAAATAGGGGATATCAGACACAGTCTTTCTTGAGGCATGGTCAGCAAACCAGCCTTTTCCAACGAGAAACGGAGGAACCGACTCAGCCAAGTTGCGTTTGTGCACCTTGATCCATACCGTGACCGTCTGAAAACTGTACGGAAGCGAACACAGGCTTGAGCAGGGAGCCCGCCACCACCAAATACACGTGACGGGAAAGTGATTTCACGCCCCTATCCAGAGGGTCTTAAACCACCAGGGAGTCCTCCACGGGACAGTGATACCATTCAGCGATTTTTAACGGGGTTGACAAAACGCTTAGGCACTGCCAGCACGTGCTTAACGTGACGCCACTGTATGACCATGACATCATGAACTCCTCGGGGCAGAGAAACGTGACCCGACTTCTGGGCTTTGCGGGACCAGAGGGAAACTACCTGACTGGGTAGGCTCATCAATAATGTTTAAAGTCTCCCTGATGGAGCAAACAAGTGCTCCAACGAACAGCACGTAATCTCGAGAGGGACAGTCCCTAAAGGTGTGTCTTTGTTTAACCCTTTTTTATAATCAAGTTTTCATTACCTAGGCTCCTCCTGCAGAGGGCGCCATTACCCAATAGTGAAGAACATATGGAAGGGCTGCGACTGTCAGAGGACGTAAGAGAAAATAAGATTTTTGTAAGATCTTGCCGTAAAATATTTTTCTGATGTCCATTGACAGACGCAGCCTCATCTTCATGAGCTGTGTGGGTTATGCTGCCAGTGGCAGGAGTAGTCGAGGCAGTACGTCTGCCTGATCCATCTCAAAATGGTAGCAGCCAAACCTTTGCGAGGACTGTCTGTAAGGACAAAGAGAAAGTCCAATTTCCTAAAGGACTCCAATTTCCTTGGGATGTTTAGGCTTAGGACATAAGGAAGGCAATACAATGTCTTCATTAAGGTGAAAATCCAACACCACCTTAGGGAGAAAAGACGGTGTTGGCCGGAGGACTACTTTATCCCTGTGGACCACCAAATAAGGCAGACAGGATAGCTCCGCCAACTCAGAGACTCTGCGAGCAGAAGTAATAGACACTAGGAAGGCAACCTTCTGTGACAAGGAAAGCAGAGAAATCTCCCTGATATTCTCAAAGGGAGGCTTTTGAAGAACAGACAAAACCAGATTGAGAGATCCCACGGCCATAACAGGGATCTTCTCGGAAGAGCCAGATGAAGCACCCCCTGGATGAAAGTGCAAATAAAGCTATTAGTGGCCAACGGATGTTGGAAGTAAACAGCCATGGCCGACATCTGGCCCTCGATAGTACCCAATGATAAAAAAAAGGCCAAAACCCTAGCTATAGAAAACAAGCGAGGGTGCAGCTGCAGCGTTTCACACCATGAAATGTACGATTTCCACGTGCGATGATAGATCTTCCTGGAAGTCGACTTCCTGGCCTTCAAAAGGGTAGGAATCACTGAGTCAGACAGATCTCTATCCCTCAACACCTTTCTTTCAACAGCCAAGCCATTAAAGCCGGCGACCGTAAAGCAGGATGGAAGATCGGTCCTTGAGACAATAGATCTTCCTGCAGAGGAAGTCTCTATGGAGGGTCTACGACCATTTTTACCAGGTCTGCATACCAAGACCGCTGAGGCCAGTCTGGTGCCACCAGAATGACCGGAATGCCTTCCATCGCCACCCGACGAAGAAACCTCAGCAGGAGTACGAGCGGAGGGAAGGCATACATCAGGAGATACTGGCTCCAAGGAGCCACCAGAGCGTCTGTGGCATCGGCCAGAGGATCCCGAGACCTGGCCACAAACCGCTGAACTTTCCTGTAGAGGCGAGACGCAAACAGATCCACCTACGGAGTACCCCGCCCGGCACACAGGAGATGAAACACCTCTGGATGAAGGGACCATTCTCCTTGATCCAACACCTGACGACTCAGGTAATCCCCTTGCCAATTTTCCACCTCCGGAATGTGGACTGCGGAAAGAGCCGGGACATTTTGTTTAGCCCAAAACAGAATCTCGGCCAACTCCTTGGCCGCCAGGACACTCTTGGTGCCCCCCTTGATGACTGGTGTAACCCATGGCTGTGGCATTGTCTGACTGTTTCTGAACCAGAGAGCCACGTAGCCGACCTGTCCAGTGAAGCAGGCAGAGCTTGATTGCTCTCAGCTCCAGAATATTGATTGGCAAGGAAGACTTCCGTTGCCCAAGTCCCCTGGGCACAAAGCTTCCCAGCACTCCACCCCAGCCTGACAGGCTGGCGTCCGTGTTGACCACCATCCAAAACACTGGAAGGAAGGACTTGCCCTGGCACAGGGCAGGTGACCGGAGCCACCACGAAAGAACCGACTTTAAGATGGCTCAAGCAAATCTTCTGGTCCAATGACCGAGGATCTCTGTTCCATTTTGCCAGAATCTCCTTTTGCAAAGGTGTCGAGTGAGACTGAGCAAACAGGACTGCTATGAAGGTCGAAACAATCAGACCCAGGGCCCTCATGCAAGCCCGCAAGGAGGACTGATCAATCACCAACAGCAACCTGACTGCTTTTTGCAGCTTCTGAAGTTTGTCCAGGGGGAGAAAGACCCTCGCCAGAGCCGAGTCCAGAGTTAGCCCCAGATAAGTGACCCATACTGATGGCGTCAGAGTAGATTTTTTTAAATTGATAGTCACCCAAATTCTTCAAGGGTCTGAATTGTGATAAGAGATGTTGCCCAACAGATCTGAGTGGGAGACTGCTCGCAACAGGAGATCGTCCAGATATCCCATAATGGGGATACCTCGCCGACGTAACAAGGCCAGTACAGGGGCCAGGACCTTGGTAAATACTCTGGGAGCCAGGGTGAGACCAAAGGGTAATGCCACAAATTGAAAGTGCTCCTCTGCCACTGCAAATCGGAGGAATCACTGGTGTCCCTCGAAAATGGGGACGTGGAGATACGCATCCTTGAGATTGATGGAAGCCAGGAAATCCCAGATTCAATAGATTGAATAGAAACCTTGAGAGCGTTCCTGCTGAGGGACCAGCACAATCACCCCTTGAGCCAGGAGATCTTGTACAGCCTCCCGCAGATCCTTCAAATGCTCTGTACCCCGGAACAAATCAGTTTGCGAACCCAATCGTCCTGAATGAAGGAAGTCCAGGGTTCCTGGAAGAGCAGACGAGCCCCCCCCCCACCACCCAAGCTGGGTGAGGGCGCCCCTTCATGTTGAAGAGGACTTGTCAGCAGCACTGGACTGACCGGCCTTTGGCTTACCCCAATGCTTTCTAGCCCCTCCAGAAGCTCTGAACGGGTGATCTCGCCAGAATAAAAGGTCACACTGCTCAGTGCAGAACAAAGGCTACACAAACATGGTTGCCCATACAGTTGCAATAGGAAACTCAGGGAAAATGGCTGCCCCATACAAGTCTATGGGGAAAAAACAACACTGCCCACACTTAAGATGGCGAGTCATGCGGCCAGGGACCAACACTGTGAAGGCCTCAGGATTTACAACAGGAACCAGCAAGCCCAAAGTACCATGCCACCCCTCCCCCCCCAGGCGCCCCAGACACATAGGCCCCCGCAGGAACAGGGAAAGGGGGGGGGGGTAAGACACACAGACTGGGCAGGCCAGGGGGATCTTTCAGGAGGCACACATCCCATTATCCCAAGGAGAGGGCCCACATCCCCCCCAAGGCCAGCAGGGGCAAGGGGGGCACATTTACTCACCATACCATGGACCGGATGGGCTCTGCTCCGGGCAGACTGCCTCCCTCATGAAGTGGAGGTGCTGCAGGTCGAGGGGTACGCTGCGACACATGGCGTTCCAGGTTGTCGTGTCCCGGCGAGGCATCCACTTGCACGCTCATCCCCATCCAGAAAAAGGGCAACGTCGTGGCTAGACCTAGTGCGGGACTATAACCTGCTCACACTCGTGGGCCAGGCTGGGGAGACCATAAGGATCTAGATTATCCAGTGCGAAGCCCCAGCCGGCATCGTTGCTTGTAGAGCACCAGGAAATTCTTCCCTGAACACTAGCTAGCAAGTGAGTAAAGAGAAATAAGAAAATATTCTGAAAAGAATACAAAAAACTGAGACTGGAGTCCCAGCAGGAAACCTAGGTCCTACTCCTTCTCTAGACAGAAACAAACTGATGTGCTGGGCTGTCTCTGTGAGGGTTATGTCTGGAGGGACAGCCCCATGGGCATGTATATGTAAAAACTTTGTAATAACGTACTGCCTAGACTACTCCTGCAGGTGGCAGCATAACACAGCTCATGAAGATGAGGCTGCGTCTGTCAATGGACGAAAGGGAAAAATACATTTCACCACATTAAAAAAAAAAAAACTTAACAGTAAAGTTAGCCCAATTTTTTTGTATATTGTGAAAGATGTCACGCCAAATAAAATGATACCTAACATGTCGTGGTTAAAATTTCGAACACTCGTGGAATGGCGACAAATTAAGGTACTTAAATTTCCATAGGCGAGGCTTTAAAAAAATTTTAAACGGTTACCAGTTTAGATTTGTAGTGGAGGTCTTTTTCTAGAATTTTTGCTCTCACTCTAGCGATCGCCGCGATACCTCAAGTGTGTTTGGAACACTCACGGCGATGGGGGCGCTTTGAAATGTATTTTTTCGCCATTTTAATCACTTTTTGAAAAAAAAAAATCTGACAGTAAAAAAATCATGCCTACAATGCATTTTAATAGGGGTTTTTCTATTTCGCGGAATTTCACTTTTCGCGGCTGGGTCCGGAACGGGGGGGGGGGGGTTACTGTACGTCGGTTTGTGGGAAGTGGTTACATTTCCAAGCAAGGCTACAAGCATGACTCTCTGCAAATTATATATTTTGGAGCCAATTTTTTAAACTTACTTGGGGCATCCTGACACACTTGGAAAGGTGCTAATGCAATCCAAGTCATTGGACATTACACAATGGGTCCACCCAAAATGGTTAATACTGAGGAGTTCGATCACCTGACAGTTGGTGACCAAAAAAATTGGATTTTTAGCTTACCAGCTTATCCATTTCTCTGGTGTTCATTGACGGACACAGCTTCAGATCTTAATAACTGTTGGGTTATACTGCCCCCTGCAGGAGTAGGACACTAAGCAAAAAAGTCTGGCTAAGCCCATGGGCAGTTCCAGGGGGTATACTCCCCCTTCTCTGCCATAGCCATTCAGTTTTATAACAGGCAGTATCAGAAGAATTACAATTCCACAAAGAGGTGAGTGCTGTGTCTGTCAATGAACATCAGAGAAATTGATTTTAAGGTAAGTCAAAAAACGGAATTTTTGTAAAATCTTACCTGTAAAATTCCTTTCTCTGAGTCCTCCGACAGTCGCCGCCCTCTTCATATACGTCACAATGGGGTATTAGACTTTGCTCCGAAGGAGTAGCTAGGCAACAGAATAGGTCAATATAAAAGTTTTAACACATCCCACCCCCAGGGGGTGGTCCCCTCAGTCAATACCCTCCCACTTCCTGTATCCATACTCCAGTTTCAGTGGAATAGCAGTAGAGAGTACAATCAACCCCAAAAGAGGGGCGGGGGCGGCGACTGTCGGAGGACTCAGAGAAAGGAATTTTACAGGTAAGATTTTACAAAAATTCCGTTTTCTCTTACGTCCTCCGACAGTCGCCGTCCTCTTCATATTCGTCACAATGGGGACGTCCCAAAGCAGTGCAAACATGAGGGGTGGGAAACGCAGCCGCGCCCCAGGCAACGCCGTCTCCACAGCAGAGAAAGGAACCTTACCAAAGGAAGGAAACCATCTGGGCAACAGAAGAAAAAAAACTTGCTCAACAGAGCAAAAAATCCCAGGAAAACAAATAACCCAGGGATAACAACATGTATCCCAAACAGCCAAGAAGCCCATACAAGAGGCTCTAAGGAACTGCCGCACTAAGAACCTTGCGGCCAAAAGAAGCATCTGCCGATGCCTGAACATCCACTCTGTAGAATTTTGTGAAGGTGTGAACGGACAACCAAGTCGCCGCCTTACACACCTGGGCCACAGAAGCCCCATGACGACAGGCCCAAGACGTACTCAGAGATCTTGTAGAGTGCGCCTTCACAGGCACAGGGGGAATTTTTCCCCTCAAAGAATAGGCCTGTTCCACAGTCTGTCTGATCCATTTGGCAATGGTAGAGGCCGACGCAGCCAAGCCCTTCCGAGGTCCCTCAGGAAGGACAAACAAGGAATCCGACTTGCGGAAAGATTCAGTCGATTTCAGGTAAACCCTAATCGCCCGAACAACATCCAAGGAATGCAGCTCCACCTCCTTCGGATGTTTGGGCTTCGCGCAGAGCGAAGGCAGGACAATGTCCTCATTGATGTGAAAATCCGAAACTCTCTTCGGAAGAAAAGAAGGGTTGGGCCGCAAGACCACCTTATCTAGATGAAGGACCAAGTACGGAGACTTGCAGGACAAAGCCGCCAGCTCCGAAACCCTACGAGCCGAAGTGATCGCCACCAAAAAAGCGACTTTTTTGGACAACATGGACAACGAGATCTGCCTGATCTGTTCAAAAGGAGCATGTTGTAACACGGACAGCACAAGATTCAAGTCCCAAGGAGGTAAAGGCGCCCTCCTAGGAGGGACCAGATGTCGCACCCCTTGAACAAAGGTACTAACCAAAGAGTTAGACGCCACAGGACGTTGAAAGAGAACGGCCAGCGCAGACACCTGACCCTTGATCGTAGCCAATGCCATACGCTGGTCGACACCAGTCTGAAGGAAGGACAACACCCTAGACACAGAGTATGTGCAAGGTGAAAACCCCCTGGACTCACACCAGGCAAAATAGGCCTTCCAAGTACGGTGGAAGACTTCCTCGCGTTAATCAAAGTGTGAATAACCTCCGGAGAGAGACCCCTATCCTTCAGGACCTCGGTTTCAACAGCCAGGCCGTCAAAGCCAGCGACTGTAAAGCAGGATGGAATATCGGCCCTTGAGACAAGAGATCTTCCCGAAGAGGCAGACGCCAAGGAGCGTCTACCGCCAGGGTCACGAGATCCGCGTAACAGGACCGGCGGGGCCAGTCCGGTGCCACAAGAATCACCGTGTGTGGTTCCGAGTTCAACCTGCGAAGGAACCTGGGCAGCAATTGAATCGGCGGAAACGCATACAGCAGCCGATACTGGTGCCACGGGGCTACCAACGCGTCAGACGCGTCTGCCCGAGGATCGCGCGTCCTTGCTACGAACCTTTTCACCTTGTTGTACAGACGAGACGCGAACAGGTCCACTTCCGGAAGACCCCACTTCGCGCACAACATCTGGAAGACAGCCGGGTGGAGAGACCATTCCCCCTGATCCAGGGTCTGGCGACTCAGATAAACCGCCTGCCAGTTCTCCACCCCCGGAATGTGTACCGCCGATATCGCCGGGACATGAGTCTCGGCCCAAGAAAGAATGTCGGCCACTTCCCGAGCCGCTCGGGCACTCCTGGTGCCCCCTTGGTGATTGACGTAAGCCACCGCCGTGGCATTGTCCGTCTGCACCCGAACCGGACAGCTGCGCAGCCTGTCCGTCCAACGGTGAAGGCAGAGATTTATCGCACGCAACTCCAGAATGTTGATCGGAAGGGAGGATTCCTCCTCCGACCAAGTCCCCTGGGCAGACAGAACGCCCAGAACACCACCCCAGCCTGACAGGCTGGCATCCGTGGTGATCACCGTCCATGAAAGAGGACGAAAAGACTTTCCCCCCGACACCGCCGGGGACTGGAGCCACCACAGAAGATCCCTTCTGGTGCGATGGCTCAACGAAATCTGGACATCCAGAGACTGCGGATGCCCGTCCCACCTGGACAGAATCTCCGCTTGGAGACCCCTCGTGTGAAACTGGGCAAAGGGTATTGCCTCGAAAGCTGAGACCATCAGACCCAGACACCGCATGCACTTCCGCAGGGACGAGCACGGCGCAAAAGGTTTGCGAATATTACGCCATTGTTCCTTAACGGCGCTCTGAAAATCATCAGTGCAGGGAAAAACCTGCGATGTTTTGCGCCTTCTCTTTGTCCCATAAGCTGCCAAAGCAGCCGGCGGACACGGTTCATCCTGCAAGCGCAGCGTTTGCTTGATTGAAGCAACCAAGTCATCCATGAGTGCAAGCTCTTCAGACGAGCCAGGGGGAGAATTATCCACCCCTTCAACCTCAGCCTCCACCTCGGACCCCACAAGATCCAGGGAGGAACGGGACCCCGACAAGGAGACCCCGGCTAAAACAGCCCCCGCACCATCACCCTCTGAACCAGAGGAAATTGAAACTCTGGACCTCTTTGTGGATTGAGCAGCCACCAGCATTTGCACCTGGGCAGCAAGATTAGCCACAATCACAGCCAAATCCCCCCCTGGGGGAGAAACAGCAGTCCCCTGGCTACCCACCAATGTGGCAGGAAATTTGCCCTCCTGAGAATCCATTGCCCCACAAAACTTATGCTGACAAGAAAGGGTGAACAGCCCCCTTAACAAGCGCGGCGAGCGCAGCCCACGGCCACACACACAAGCCTAATGAGACCCCCACAGGGATAGCACAGAAACACAGGCAATGGATACAGGCAGATAGAAAAGATAAAACCTGAGGGGACCCCTGTAGTAGCTGCTGCTTCGATCGGTGCACATCAGGAAAGAGGAAGTGATGCAATCAGGGCGCTCTTGTAAAACCTATGAGAGGCTACAAGAAAATGGCCGCCCGCATTGAAAACATGCGGCCGGGACGATGCAGACTTGGCGCCGAAAACGCCGCTCCCCCGCTCTGCGATGTAACAACATCACCCATGTAAAAAGCAACATGGCAGGTCGCCGCAGCGACCGCTGTACAGTGCCCCCAACATGACCAAAAGCATGCCCCACAGCACACAGCGCTTCACACATTAACAGGCAGACACACAGTGCCACACAGCCCCCCCTCCTGCAGCCCACAGCGTGCAGGCAGAATGACAGGGAGCCAAATAGTGTGAATAGAGGCAGGTTACACAGTCCCAGACTGACACCCCCCCCCCCCGACAGACAGGTCCCCACATAAGTACACTTACCTTCTAATGACGCGGGGGACCCGCACAGGCGAACAAACCGCAGCACATGAGGCAGGGAGAGTCGCATCCAGGACGCACGAAACCGGGGTTAAGAAACCACACAGCATCCAGTGAGGTAGCCACCTCACCAAGCATCCCTGCACCGAACAGGGATGGGTCGTTCACTGTGCCAGGAGCGATACCTGGCTGAACGCTCGATGGCAGGCCGGGAAAACCACTGACCCACAACCTGCGATCAGGGGGATCAGCCCGAGTCCCAGCCCGCACGAATCCTCTTCATCAGAAGAACAACTAACGCTGACAAAATGAACAGCTAAGCAAACAGAGAGAAAAAACTCAAACAAAATCAAAAAAGAATAGAGAAAAGGCTGAGACAAATGCCCCAGCATAGAGACATCCAGCTACTCCTGACAAGCTAGACATTGAAACTGGAGTATGGATACAGGAAGTGGGAGGGTATTGACTGAGGGGACCACCCCCTGGGGGTGGGATGTGTTAAAACTTTTATATTGACATATTCTGTTGCCTAGCTACTCCTTCGGAGCAAAGTCTAATACCCCATTGTGACGAATATGAAGAGGGCGGCGACTGTCGGAGGACGTAAGAGAAATCCCATTTTCTCTTTTGTTCATTGACGGACACCACTTCAGATCTTCATAACCGTTGGGACGTCCCAAAGCAGTTGTAAACATGAGGGGTGGGAACAGCAAAAAAAATTCCCAAGGCTAAACAGTAGCCAACTAGGCAACAGGAGCTCAACCAAAAACCCTTGAAGAGGATCAGGTCCTCTCAACAGCGGCCTGCAAAACCTTATGGCTATAGAAGCATCCGTAGATGCCAACACATCCACTTTATACAACTTTGTGAAACTGCACCGACGACCAAGTGGCCGCCTTGCAAACCTGCGTCACTGACGCCTGATGACGGAAAGCCCAGAAGACACTTTGCGCCCGCCTAGAGTGCGCCTTAACAGGAAATAGGAGGAACCTGACCCTTGATGGAATAGACCTGAATCACTGTCTGTCTGATCCAACTGGAAATGGTCGCAGAGGAAGTAGACAACCCTTTACGAGGGTCATCCGTGAGCACAAAGAGTCTGATTTCCTGAAAGAATCCGTAGCTGCCAGGTACACCCCAATTGCCCGGACCACATCCAAGGCATGCAAGGTAAATTTCTTCAGATGTTTAGGCCTGGGACACAGGGAAGGCAACACAATGTCTTCATTCAAATGAAAATCAGAGACAACCTTGGTAAGGAAAAACAGACAGGGGAAAAGAACCACCTTATCCCTGTGAATCACCAGGAAGGGCGAACGACAGGATAACGCCACCAGTTCCGACACCCTGAGTGCAGAGGTGATAGCCACCAAAAAGGCCACCTTCTGGGTCAGTGTAAGCAAGGGAATTTCCCAAAGATTCTTAAAGGGAGGCTTTGGGAGGACTGAAAGCACCAAATTGCGGTCCCAAAGGGCCAACAGAGCCCACACTGGAGGAACCAACTGTTGAACACCCTGAAGAAAGGTACACACCAGAGAGTGAGTGGCCAAAGGTTGTTGGAAGAAGACCGCCAAAGCCGACACCTGGCCCTTGATGGTATGCAAGGCCAATTTCTGTTCAACCCCCTGTTGAGGAAGGTCAAGATCTGAGCCACTGAGAAGGAGCGAGGATGAACCCCAAGGAGACTCAAATCACGCAATGTACCTCTTCCACGTACAATGGTAGATCCACCTAGAAGTAAATTTCCTAGCTTTTAAACAGAGTAGGAATCTGTCAGGTAGGTAAATTGAATAAACCATGTTTTGTGTGAATCTAAAATATATCTAGGGTTATGCTTTAAGCTTACTTGTAACTAATGAAATGTGCTTATCCGAGGTAAAAGTCTGCTAGCGGAAACAGATGGTCTGCTTATTTCATAAGAATACAGTTACAGCTTGGTGAAAACCAACGGCTTACTTCCCTGTTTGACCAACGAAATCGACCACCAGTTCTAATATTTAACCCTCAACTACCATAAAAAGAAAATGGACTCCGATTGGACCAGTTACATGGTCACACCTAGGTTACAGCCCAGGATACATCTATGTCTCATGCATATTCATTACTATAAAAGCTTAAGCCCTATGGGGGATAGATAGGAACCACATACAGGCTATTTGTGCACTTGAAATAAACACTTGTTTTCCTACAAATCCCCGGTATTCAGCTTGAAATTCTTCCAACAGAATCCCCAACTCAGATAAATTTCTATCCTTCAGCACCTAACGTTAAACAGCCAAGCCGATAAAGCCAGCGACTGTAAAGCAGGATGGAAGATCAGTCCTTGGGACAGCAGATCCTCCCTGAGAGGAAGCATCCAAGGAACGTTGGCGACCAGGCGTACCAAGCCCGGCGAGGCCAGTTCAGAGGCACTAAGATGACCGGAATCCCTTCTGCCTCGATCCTGCGTAGAAGTCTTGGCAGAAGCTTGAGAGGAGGGAAGGCGTAAATCAGATGATACTGATCCCACAGGGCCACCAGCGTCTGTGTCATCCGGCAGAGGATCCCTTGACTGAGCCACAAACCTCTGCACCTTTCCGTTGAGCCAAGACCCCCCCCCCCACCAGAGACACAACCGATGAAACCCCTCCGGATAAAGGGACCACTCTCCTTGGTCCAAAGCTTACCGACTGAGGTTTTCCACCCTGGGAATGTGTACGGTGAAGAGGGTTGGAAGGAACCGTTCTGCCCACTTTAAAATGCTAGCTACCTCAAGAGCCGCCAGGACACTTCTTGTGCCCCCTTGGTGATTGACATAAGCCACGGCCGTGGCATTGTCTGATTGAATGCGCACTGAACATCCCTGAAGACAATCCTTCTAATGGTCCAGACACCATCTGATCGCTCGGAGTTCCAAGATATTGATTGGTAATCTGGACTCTTCCGGCATCCAGATCCCGAGCAGAATGCTTGCCGAGGACGCCCCCCCCAGCTGGACAGGCTGGCATTCATGGTGACCACTATCCAATACAAGGGGAGGAAAGATTGTCCCTGGCTAAGCGCCGGAGAACGAAGCCACCATATCAGGGACTCCTTTGTTCCCCGACTCAGCCAGGTTTGATTGCCCAGAGACTGCGGAGTTTTGTCCCATTTGGTCAGAATCTCCCTTTGCAGGGACCTTGTGTGCAACTGTGCAAACGGAACTGCCTCGAAGGTAGACACCATCATGCTTACCTGATGAGGGATGACCATCTGTTGGTCCAGAGGAAGGAGCACTCTGGCTAAGGCTGAGTCCAGAGTCCGGCCCAGATAGTCCAGCTTTGTGGACAGAACCAGGGCAGACTTCTGAAAATTCAGAATCCAGCCAAAGTCCTGCAGAGTTCGTATTGTGATCTCCAGGTTTTCCACCAGAGCAGAAGGAGATCGTCCAAGTGGCCCAGTACCGCGATCCCCCATTGGTATAGCAAAGCTAGCACCGGGGCTAACACTTTAGTGAAGACCCGAGGAGTAGAGGCAAGACCAAAGGGTAACACCACAAACGGATAATGCTCCTCTCCCATGGCAAAGTGGAGGAAGCGCTGGTGACTGGCACATATTGGAATGCGAAGGTAAGCATCCTTGATGTCGATAGAGGTGAGAAAAGCCCCCTGACACAGGGATGCCACCACTGTGTGGAATGGACTCCATTCTGAACTTCTGCACCCGCACAAAGCAGTTCAACGCCTTGGGGTCCAGGATTGGACGCACTTTGCCTTTCTTTCCTGGGAACTGTAAACAGGCTTGAGTAAAAACCCTGAAAACGTTCTGAAGTCGTTACTGGGACAATCACCCCTTGATGTAACAGGTCTTGTACAGCCCCAAACAGACCCTATAAGCGGTCCAGGGACAGGTGCAAGTTGGAAGGAAAGAACCTTGCCGGAGAACAAGAGCGAAACTCAATCTTATAGCCAGATTGAATGACTTTGTGGAACACACTTGTATTGCACCAGTGAAGTCCACAGGTCCTGAAACCAGGATATACATCCCCCTACGCCCGATACGGGTGAGGGCGCACCTTCATGCTGAAGGAGCCTTGTCCGCAGGTCTGGAGAAGCCCGCTCTCGGCTTGCCAGGCCAGGTTAGTTTGGATCCTCCAAAAGGAGGCCCTGAAAGGCTTTAAATCCTTGTCAGTCAACCCTGAGGGACGAAAAAACTTCCTATGAGCAGAAAAGGAAGCCCCAGGTCTACAACGAGGTTCCTTGCCCTGAGTAGGCTGCGGAAGAAAGGTACTCTTCCCCCGTGAGACCTTTTTATGATGTCATCCAGGGTAGCTCCAAACAGGTGATCTCCTTGAAAGGGAAGACCAGTCAAGGCCTTTTTAGAAGTCTGGTCTGCAGACCAGCATTTGAGCCAAAAGACACGCTGAAGGACCACTGCCAAAACAGAGACCCGAGCCACTAGGGGGGCCGCATCCAAAGAGGCTTTACAGATAAACTGCAGCCCCTGGACCAGTTGGTCCGCCAGCTCAGCAAGGGCAGGGGGGAGCTGTTCTCCCTCCAGGTCACGGCGTAAAAGCTTAGCCCACTCAGAGTTTGCGACACCAGGGCAATGGTTAATACTGTGCTCAGTGCTGAACCAGCCAGAGTGTACATATTGGGGGCCACAGCCTCCGCCTTCCTGTCAGCTGGATCCTTAGAGGCCGGGGACTCTTCAACTGGAATCATGGTTGCCTTGTTCAAACTGCAAACCGGAGGGTCCACCACCAGTGGAACAGTCCACTTCCTAAGAAGGGACTCCTCATAGAGTAACACCTAGTAAAGCGCTTAGGGACCCCACGGGGATGCTTTGGTCGTCCCCACTCTCTTTAGCGACAATTCTGTCAAAATAGGCGGGGACAGGAAACACCTTTGCCACTCTGGATGGCTTGCGAGTTCCAAAGGGAACCTGCACCTTCGTCGCAGCTGCATCCTCCATCTTCAGTGTCTCAAACACAGATACAATCAGTGCTTCCACCAATGCCTCTTCGTGCATGGTTGCAGACGTGGAGGAATCATCCTCACTATCAGAGGATTCCAGGCACGTGGTTGCAGACCCAGCAGGGGGACCCACGTCGGCAGCAGGCCAAATCAGATTCAGTATCTGATGAGATAGATGAGGCAGGGGAAGGCGAGGGGCGCTTTTTGTTAGCACAAAGAAACACAAAGGACTCTAGGACGGCCGTCAGTGCATGGATGGATGGTTGGGACCCGGAGGGCCCCCGCAGCCTGAAAGAGGGGATTAGGGGTGGAGATGTGCTCAAAAGACTCCATGAGTGACTAGGGGATCCCCACAAAAAGTGTATAACACTGCAAGGGACTATTCCGACCATGCTGGCAGCACCACCCGGTCGCCAGGCACAAGCACCAAGCGATCCTCAGCAGAGAGGGAGAGAACCCCACCAGACTCACCACCTGCAGCCACCAGGATATTCTGCATTTCACACGCAGTGATCAGAAAGTGAAAGGATCCAGGAGTCAACACCAGGGGATGAGGAGGGGCTCCCACCGCTGAAATCACTGCCCACAGGGCTCTACTGTCATGGCCGCCTCCATTTTCAATAGCAAACCACCACAAAATGGCCACCGGACTAAACAAACATGGCCGCTGTGTATAGAAACACAGGCTACAACAAAATTGCAGCACCACGAGGCTTCCAGGGACCCAGGAGGGAACCCAGGCCTCAAGGACAGACCCAGGCAGGACAGGGGGCCCTGGCAGGAGTCCCCACCAGGTACAACCCTCCCCCACAAAGACGATCGTCCATTTGCCAGTGGCGCACCCCCCCCCCCCCCCCCGGCCCCCATCACCAGCATAGCGCCCTGCCCCCACCCAAGGAGGTGGATCAGACCACCCAAACAGACCCATCAAATGTAGAGGGGGAAGGGGATAGGATGGGGGACAGATGACAAGAGGGGTGCCTGATGGGAAGGAGGGGAACCCGGGGATCCGACCATCCCAAGGAGGGGCCCAAGTACACCCCAAAACCCACCAAGGGGAGAGGGGGGACAGCTACTCACCATATCAGGAACATGGCGGGCACTGCTCCAGACAGAACTCATCTCCATGGAAATGGGGGGCTGTCGGCCAGGAGGAACGCTGCGACTCAGGCCAAGACCCGGTTGTATGCGACCTCGTGAGGCATTTAACTCGCAGGTCAGCCCCCGTTTAGTGGGGCGATGCCGCGGCTGACCTAGCGCGCAGCTGAGGCATGCGCATGCTCGCTGCCCAGAGTGGGATCTATCCAGCCCATCGCCCAGTCCAGCAGTTGATTGTAGATCTCACAGGAAAAATCCAGGAGAAAAAAAATTAGGGCGGCAGTATAACCCAATGGTTATGAAGATCTGAAGCTGTGTCCATTAATGAACGAAAGAGAAACAAGTCATCCCTATTTCTTTGTAAGATTTTGAACTTATTTTTATAAAATGATGAAATATGAGTATGGCAAGCAAAGAATGAGTCGAATACCCAAAACTGCATTAGGCTCGATTCACACTAATGCGTTTTTTCATGCTGTTTGCAGAAATGCATTTCATTTTTTTTTTAACATGGGTTCTTATGGAATACATTCATATTAATGCATTTTTTGTGCATCTGCGTTTTTTTTTTTTTTTGGAAAGGGGACTTCTTTACTGCAAATTGCAGTGTTTTGCATGCAATAGACTTCTAAAGACCTGCATCCAAAAAGCAAGTATTGCATTTTTGCCGCGATTTGCGTTTTTAAATCTGCCCAACAAATTTTCCAAAAAAACCAAACTCAAAATAGAAATTGCGGTAAAAAAAAAAAACGTGGAAGGCACAGCAAAAAGAACTACAGAAATGCTCAAAGGCTACATGCATAGGTTTGAATCAAGCCTTAATAACACAGCCAGGAATAAAATCTGAAAAATGATGTTGTTAAGAACCCCCAAGAGATACAAGAAACCACTGGAAACCCACCCAGACTCCATCCATAACTAAAATACTATCAGTTGGTGGATAAACAAAACCAGTGAAGCGGTGAAAAAGTAAATAGGCTAAAGTTGTATAATCAAGTGTCTACATGTACTTCTGTCATCCATAAATACTGCTGCAGTTTCCTAGGTAGCCTATGAACCGATAGACAAATACCAGCTTTGAATAATGTCTGTGTTAAGGTATGCCATACATTTCATTACACAGTGCAGTAGGGCATGGCTGGCAATCCGGAGCCCTACAGATCACAGAAGAGCAGTAATTCAAGAAGACAGAGGTAAACAAACACCTAGTTATGCCTGATTTCAGATTAGTGTGTAGATGTCAATGACAATCTTACCGTAAAATCCTTTTCTCTTAAGCTCATTGACAGACGTAGTCCTCCTTGATTAATATCAACTCGGGTTATACTGCCCTCTACAGGAGTAGGACTAGACAGGAAAGAAAACGTTCTGGCCACACCCTAGGGGCAGTCCCAGAGGGTATATCCTCTCACTTCCTGCTACAGCAAATCAGTTATGTCACAAAGCAGTGTTTAGAGAATTTAACCCAACTCAAAAACAGAGGGGCGGGTACTACGTCTGTCAATGAGCTTAAGAGAAAAGGATTTTACGGTAAGATTTTACAAAAATCCATTTTTCTCTGTCGCTCATTGACAGACGTAGTCCTCCTTGATTAAGATCAACTCGGGACGTCCCAAAGCAGTGCCACAAATGAGGGGTGGGATAATGGAAATCAAAATCCAATCTAGAAGGCCCAACCGGTGCCAACTAGAAGTTTTAAAGGCTCATCAATCACACGATGAGACTCAACTGAAATTCCAACGGAAAAAAAAAACCCCCCGAGGTAGACCACCGGTCTCCTCAAATTGCGGCCTGCAAAACCTTGCAGCCAAATGAGGCATCCGCCGATGCCATCACATCAACTTTATAAAATTTTGTAAAGGTATGAACCGACGACCAGGTAGCCGCCTTGCACACCTGGACCACTGACGCCTGATGGCGGTAGGCCCAGGAAGTACTGAGCGCTCGAGTGGAGTGCGCCTTAACAGGGAACGGAGGATTCCGACCCCTAATCGAATAAGCCTGTACCACCCTCTGTCTGATCCATTTGGAGATAGTCGCGGCAGATGCAGGCAACCCCTTTCTGGGGCCATCCGTGATCACAAAAAGTGAATCCGTCTTACGGAACGATTCCGTAGCCTTCAGGTATACCCTGATTGCCCGAACCACATCCAAGGAATGCAACGCATATTCCTGAGGATGATTGGGCTGAGGACACAAGGAAGGTAGCACAATATCTTCATTCAGATGAAAGTCTGAAACCACCTTAGGAAGAAAGGATGGCTTCGGATGAAGAACTACCTTATCCCTATGAACCACAAGATATGGGGAATGGCATGATAATGCAGCCAGTTCTGACACCCTGCGTGCAGAAGTGATAGCCACCAAGACGGCCACCTTCTGGGATAATGTAAGCAAGGGAATCTCCCTGATATTTTAAAAGGGAGGTTTCTGCAGAACCGACAAAACTAAATTAAGATCCCAGGGCGGTAAGGGCGCGCGCACTGGCGGAGCCAAGTGCCGCACCCCCTGGATGAAATTCCGCACCAAGGAATGAGTAGCCAGCGGCTTCTGAAAGAAGATTGCTAACGCTGAAAACCTGACCCTTGATAGTGCTCAAGGATAGTTTCTGCTCAACCCCCTTTTGCAGAAAAGCCAAAATTCGGGTCACCAAATAGGTACGTGGGGGAAATCCCAACGTTTCACACCACGCAATATAAGTCTTCCATGTGCGATAATAGACTTTGCTAGAAGTCGCTTTCCTTGCTTTAATTAGAGTAGGAATAACTGAAGCTGACAATCCCCTGTCCTTCAGTACCTGGGTCTCAATGGCCAGGCCGTTAAAACCAGCGACTGTAAAGCACGATGGAAGATGGGTCCTTGAGACCGCAGATCCTCCCTGAGAAGAAGTCTCCAAGGAGCGTCTGCGACTAGCCTGCCCAAGTCGGCGTACCCGGCTTGACGAGGCCAGCCCGGAATTACCAGGATAACTGGAGTTCCCTCCACCTCTATCCTGCGGAGAAATCTCAGCAGTAACTTGAGAGGGGGGGGAAGACATACAGTAGCTGATACTGCCCCTATGGGGCGCTCAGCGCGTCTGCTGCGTCCGCTAGAGCAGTGGTCCTCAACTCCGGTCCTCAGGGCCCACTAACAGGCCAGATTTTAAGTATTACCTTAGGGAGATGCAGACTAGAGTACTGCAATCACTGAGCAGCAAATTATATCACCTGGGATGGATTCCAGTTATCTTGCAAACCTGGCCTGTTAGTGGGCCCTGAGGACCAGGGTTGAGGACCACTGCGCTAGAGGATCGCGGGCGCGAGCCCTGTTGAGCCAACCTGCCAACAGATCCATATCCAGGGTGCCCCAATGAAGGGACAGCTGGTGAAATACCTCTGGATGAAGAGACTATTCCTCTTGATCCAGAATCTGACGGCTGAAATAATCTGCCTGTCCACCCCCGTGATAAATATCGCGGAAGGAACTGGAACAACTGTTCCCCCAATAAAGAATGTTGGCCATTTCTATGGCCGCCAGGGCACTCTTGGTGCCCCTTGGTGATTGACATAAGTCACGACCGTGGCATAGTCCGATTGGATCCGAACCGGACTGCCCTGGAGCTGCTCGGTCCAGTAAATCAGACAAAGTCTGATCGCTCTCAGTTCCAACACCTTTATCGGTAACCTGGAATTTATCAGAAGAAATGACTTCCCCTGGCTGAGCATCGGAGAACGAAGCCACCAGACCAGAGCCTCCCTGGTCTGCTCGCTCAATCGGATCCGATTGTCCAGGGAATCGGGATTCCGATTCCATATGAGAAGAATCTCCTCTTTGGAGAATTCGGGTATGAGACTGGGCAAACGGTACTGCCTCTAAGGAGGCGACCATCAATCCCAGCCAGTTGACGGACAGCAACATCCGAATCATTGACTGAATCTTCTGGAGTTTCTCCGCCTGGAGAAACACTCTTGCCAAGGATGTATCCAAAATTAGGCCCAGATAGTTCAGTCTCCTGGTGGGAACCAGGGATGATCTTAGGGAAAAGCAAGAAAAACGCTGATGTCCTGCGAAGATGGGGATATGAAGATAGGCATCCTAAATGTCTATGGACGCCAGGAAATCCCCCTGATGCAGGGAGGCCACCACTGTATGGATGGACTCCATCTCTTCCAAGACCAGAATTGGACGCACCTAGCCCTTTCTCCTGGGCATTGTGAACAGGTTTGACTAGAACTCCTCCAAGGAATGGGAACTACCACTGCTTGTTGCATCAAGCTGTTCCCCGCAAAGCTTTTTAAGCGACCCAGGGATGTCGAATATTGGAAGGGAAGAATCGCACCAGTGGAAGTGATCGAAACTCGATCTTGTATCCTGACCATATGACCTTGCGAACCCCTTTATCCGGGATTCTGGAAAGCCCTGGATCCGGAAACCGGTGAAGACGTCCCCCCACCCTAGAGATGGGTGGGTCCCATTCTGTCAATCCAACGAGATAACAGTGGCTTTATTTAGTCTGGAAATCGGTGAGTCCACTATTGGTGGTACCGTCCATCTTTGTAATGAGGGATTCCTCAAAATGATAGCGCCTAGCAATGCGTTTGGAAATAGCAGGGGCTCGTTTACGGAAGACCCCATTTGGGTAAGGGAAACCCTTCACCATTTTGGTAGGCTTGCTAGTACCAAAAAAGGAATATGAGTCTCAGCTACCTCTGCTGGTGTAACCTCAAGATTTAAGGTCTCCCGGCAATGACAAGCTCAGAATCCGTATCTGAAGTATCAGATGACATAGGGGTAGGCGGGGGTCGCTCTTCTTGACCCCCGTCCCTGACAGGCTACCTCCACCCGGGATACCAAAGACTCCAAAACTGCTGATAATGCATCATCACAAGTGGGGTACTGGAGGGTCCTACGGCCAACCCGAGGGGATCAGGTGGGGATACATGAGTGGCAGGGTTCATGTAACAAGACACTTGCCAGTAAACACAAAAAAATTAATTGCAAGAAAAAAACATTTTTTTTTTTTTTTAAACTTAGTCCCCCAGCGCAGTAGCGCCCCTCAGTCTACCTGTTTGGACCCCTCAGAAAGAGAGAGAGAGAGAGAGAGAGAGAGAGAGAGACCCCAAGGCTCACCTGATGCACAGAAGTTTCTTATCAAACTGCTTCCAGCACTGTCTGTTACAGACAGGAAGTCTTTGGCTTGCTTTCCCAGGGCCAAGGAGGCGGCTCCGCCCCTTTTCACGCCTTCCGGCGCCTCCCAATTACTCCACGAGGTGTTTGGTCACCTCAAACATGGCCGCCCCCATGCTGGAGACACGAGGCTACGCCAATATGGCGGCCTCGTGCGATCTGCAGGAAAATGGCGGCGGCCTGTGTAGGATAGCGGCAGCTTGCAAGCTAGCAGCGGCCTGCGGGATGTGTGCATTCAGCCTGTGCGGCCTGCGGAAGTGCCTCGGCCTGTGGAAGGTGTCCTCGGCCTGCGGGAGGCTGTGTGGCCTGTGGAAGTGACCGGCTTTCTGGAGGGATGGCGATCTGTGGCTGCAGTAACTCAGGCATAGGCATCGGCCTGTGTACACACTAGACAGGTAGGATACCTCTATACCTCAATAGTAATGCCTCTTAGTAGTCTGCCACTGACTTCAGTCACCCTTACAGTCATATAGTGACTTTTAGATAGTCAGCTCCTAAACCAAGCCTCCTGGTTTCTATTCACAAAAATCACACTCAAATTGGGGGATCTGTGACCTGTTATCGGATAGAGGGGAGACCCAGAAAACCGAGTGTCCGACCATCCCAGAGAGGGGCCCACGTCCACCAACAAACCCGACAGGGGGAGAGGGGGAACATTCTACTCACCATACCGGAACCAGGCGGGCTCCAACTCCTGACAGAACCCCTCTCCACCGGGGTGGGGGGACTGTCGACCAATACGGACGCCGTGACTCTGTTGGTCATTGGCGTCCAGGCGAGACGTTTAACTCGCAGGGTCAGTCCCCGTCCAGTGGGACTATGTCGCGGCCGACCCAGCGCGGAGCTATGGCATGCACGCGCTCGTAGGCTGAACTGGGGTGACCACTGGATCTCAACATCCAGCCCGTCGCCCAGTTTCAGCGTACTTGCTTGAAGATCTCACAGGAACACTGGAGGAAAAAAAGCTGTCTAAAAAAGTATTTCTAAAAAAAAATCTTGCCAGGACCGAAGATCCTAGCAAGGAATCTAGGTCCTTACTCCTAACTAGACAGAAAAAAAACTGATTTGCTGTAGCAGGAAGTGAGAGGATATACCCTCTGGGACTGCCCCTAGGGTGTGGTCAGAACGTTTCCTTTCCTGTCTAGTCCTACTCCTGTAGAGGGCAGTATAACCCGAGTTGATATTAATCAAGGAGGACTACGTCTGTCAATGAGCGACAGAGAAATAATGCTTTGCCCATGCAGGGGAAAGCAATAGGTTTACTTTAAATCCAGTCCATGCAGCATCGAATATTAACCTTCCCTTTGTTCATCCATCATTCTCTGCTGGGAGCAAAGTCAAGCAGCTCTGAAGACTCTCTCCCTCAATAATCAGCGCTGTTCTATGGGAGGAGGGAGCAAGTCACATGGTTCAACTACTTGGATGAACCTGGTATCTTCTTTTTTCCTGGTGAAGAACAGTGGGGTGGAGCAAAAAAAGAAGCTGGGCCTTAGAGTGAACCTGGTACTTGGCCTTGCATGTACAAAGCAAATGTTACCTTTAAAGATGAAACTTTTAAATTGATAACAGAAGGCTAATGGCAGTCATGCGTGCCATTAGGATGTATAAAATATTCCAATAGAAGGTAAACAGCAAGTGTGATGTAACGCCTGTAAAGCATGATGTATCATGTCCTCCTGTCCTGAATCTGAGTTCACAAGTGAGCAGATTCTAAACTGGAAATAAAATAGTGTTATTTAGAAACCTCACAACCACCAAGAACAAGAAAACCAGATACACAAAATATCTGAGCCTTTTTTGAGATGCACAATACAGAACTCATGGCTGCGGTATACATTTAAATTATTTGAGGCTTTAGGATGCTGTTGAGAAACACTATGCTGCTGAAGATGTATGGAATGAAGAGTTTCCACATTGAAATGTTTTATAAATTTTACTATATATTAGGTTTAATATTTTGCAATTTGGTAGGTACAGCTTTAAGTATGCCAAACAGCTTTTTTATCGGAGTTTGTCCTGCCCAATTCAAACTGCAAATAGATTAAAATTATTAATAAACACTATACATACCAATAAAACAAACCGGAATGTGTATGCATTCAAAATTTAACTGGAATAATAAGAGTTTTGACAGGACCATGTAATACTTTTCTCTATTGTGATACCCAGACATACAGGAGGATTGGACAGTATCAAACAAAATCCAGTAGGCCATCATGCTTCAGTTTAGAAGTAAAGCAAGATCAAGAGCATAATTTTAAACAATGAGGAGTGTCCCTTAATGGACTGCGATGATAAGGAAATCATAATTTCTCTCTTGCTCTTTAAGGGACACAGAAGTTCTGAAACCTCCATCAAGATGTCCAAACGTAGTGCAACCATCCAGAAAGACAAAAAGGCGTTAATTTACCAAAAGTGGAGAGTGCAAAATCTGGTGCAGCTGTGCATGGTAGCCAATCAGCTTCTAAAGCCCCGTACCCACGTACCGATTGTCGGCCGTAAATATTCGGCTGCCGACCGATCGGCCGTTTGTAGGCTTGTTAGTATGATGCTTCCAACAGCCGACAGCGCATTTTCGGCCAAACAGAATCTGTCGTGCAGACTTTAAAATATTTGTTGGCCGTCACCAGAACGGCCGATTGTTCGCTAGTCAGTACAGATTTCGGACGACAGACAGCAGATTAGCAAGACTGGGCATGCTCAGAAAAGAAAAAAGACAAGGAAAGTTAACCATCACATGACATCACTTCTGCAGTCGGCTGTTGTTGGCCGACAAAATTCGTGTGCAGTCTTTTGCAGTTTTCAACAGACACGACAGCCCTGGACAAAAGACGGCCGATCGTTCGGCCGACGATCAGTACGTATGTACGGGGCTTAACTTCCACTCAGGTTTGACAAACAAACCTGGAACCTGTTCTGTTTCTATGCAGACCTGCACCAGATTTTTTACTCTCCAGTTTTTGTAAATCAACCCCAAAAAAAGTCCATCTTTTTAAATGAAACAATGATGGAGAGAAACTTGCATAGCTCAAATTACATCCGGACAAACATGTTCTGTAGCTGTACACAAGGAGTAGAGAGGGGAATGACTCAAAGGCTCAAAAAGAGGCTTCAGAGGCACCAAAAAGGCCAGATTTAAATATCATGGCGGCAGAGAGGATTTGAGCAGAGAGTGAGCAGCCAAAAGGTCTCTAGACCTTCCTGCAGACCCAATTGCAGGAAGGAAAGAATCCATCCCATTGACAAACACCAAGCAAAGGTTATCTTTAACATCAGATTGTGGCCTTACTAGTCTTGAGCTTCGTAGGGAAAACACTCCCAGAGATGCTTCCCGTGTCCTAAAACTAAGGCTGGGTTCACACACATGCGAATTGGATGCGGTTTTCCTGCATCCAATTCGCATGACAGGTGATCGAGCCAGGTCACACAGGTCCAGGGCGCCTGCGGTTCAGCATTCAAAGAGTCCTGTATGTCTTGTCCTGTGGGTTCGATTCAGGCGTGAATTCAGGCAAAAATTCAGACCTGATTCGCACCTGAACTGGTGAACAGGGATGCGCCGGACCCCAGGCGCGAACCCATGGCCACATGTGTGTGAACCTGGCCTTAGGCTTCAACAGCCATTGACCAAGAAACGGGATGGTAAACTATTTCTTGGGATAGCAGATCTGGTTCATCTGGCAGAGCCCAGTGCACATCTGCAAGAAGTCTTTCCAAGGCAGCATACCTTACTCTGGGCCAATCTAGGGCTATGAGATTCCCCGTAATGTAATCAATATCAATCCTGAAAAACAGATAGAAGGAAAGGCGAAGATCAGATTGTACTGATTCCACAGAGCCTCTAAAGCATCCACTGCTTCTGCCAGCACGACGTCCTGCCCAAGACAGGATTTGCTCTTCCTCTCCTTATCTCCTTAGTAAACCTCCCCAACCCAAAAAAACCTTCTGCAACAGGGACTGAGGCAACGACTGCTTGGTCCAAAAGACCAGAGAGCGCACAATGTATATCAGCTATAATCTGAAGGGACACATGGAAATTGGAAGTTAGAAAGCAAGGAGATTGCAGAGAAAACTCAAGCTTAAAACCCTGGGACACCACCTCATACACCTATGCATCAGGGAAGCAAGACTTCTGAATGTCTAGAATCAGACACGTTGCAACTACAAATGAAGGTTACTTCCATGCTTACCCTACCTTGTCCCGTCTAGCAGGGGCCCATTGCAGTAAAGACCAAAAGCAAAGCCTGATGATAAAATACACCAGATGGCAGCAAATAAGGTGGGGAGACCACCTGCAGCTACCAGGTGAAGATTCTTGATTGAAGAGGTAAATATGCTAGAAGAAATTACAGATTAAGTCTTGAATCAGTGTAGCGGTAGAAAGACTTGTAACCTCTTAGAACACTCGCAAAAAAACTAGGGCATGTTGGTAGAAAGATAAGGCTTGGACTACGGTTTTTTTTTTTTTCTATTTACCAAGGTCTGAGCCTTCTGTAGGCAGCAGTTTAACTTTAAGGTTTCAGAAATCCTGTGTCATTCTTTGGGCAAAAGAGAAAGCAACGTACACACAGCGCATGTACAAAACATTCTTGCAGCACCATCTTATATTTTTGCATCCTTGCATGGTCCTGTGACAGTTTGTCCTATACCAGTAGCCAGACTGCTCTACTTTCAGATCCCCATTTCAATCTATCTAAGCCACACCCTGCAGCAGCTCCTATTACCTACATAAGAGAATTCCAGAATGCTGGAGGAATAATGCCTCATACACTAAAAGCACAGTCGTAAGCCAGTTGGTATCCAGGACTATTTGTATAGCTGCTTGGACTGAAAATTTCAGACTTCAAGCTATGTCAGCTCTATTGTAGAAAGGAGGTAGATCTGTGATAAAGTCTAAATCCAGAAGTATAGAAGCTTGAATATCACAGCTGGTACTTCTTGTACCTACCTCCTCTCTACATGTATGAGCTCCTCTGTTACCGACAGCTGGAGGAACCAATAAATTGCTTTTTCTGAAGCCATGTGTGGAAGGCTCCTTAGACATTAACTATTATTACATGTATTAACAGTCTGAGTTTTAGGTGTCAGGCAGAATAACATTTGGTTAGAATATATAATTAAAAAGAAAAGATCATTAAAGATAATCCTAAGGATCAAAAATGGATTTTTGTAAGAACTTACCGTAAAATCCTTTTCTCTTAAGCTCATTGACAGACGTAGTCTTCTTGATTCTCAAGAGCTGGGTTATGTTGTCTCCGCAGGAGTAGGACTAGGCAGAATGACAAAACGTTCTGGCTCCACCCTAGGGGGCAGTCCCTGAGGGTATATCCTCCCTCTCTCTGCTACAGGGAATCAGTTCTGTTTAAAGCAGTACAGAGAATTTAACCCAACCCAACTCAATGATAGAGGGGCGGGTACTACGTCTGTCAATGAGCTTAAGAGAAAAGGATTTTACGGTAAGTTCTTACAAAAATCCATTTTTCTCTATCGCTCATTGACAGACGTAGTCTTCTTGATTCTCAAGAGCTGGGACATCCAGAAGCAGTGCCACAAATGAGGGGTGGGATTGACAAAATCAAATCCAATCTAGTAGGCCCAACCGGTGCCAAACTAGAAGTTTTAAAGGCTCATTATAAACAAAGAATGAGACTAAAAGAAAAAATTTTCCAACGGAAAAAAACCCTCGAGGTAGACCACTGGTCTCCTCAAATTGCGGCCTGCAAAACCTTGCGGCCAAATGAGGCATCAGACGATGCCATTACATCAACTTTATAATGTTTAGAGAAGGTATGCACCGACGACCAGGTAGCCGCCTTGCACACCTGGACCACTGACGCCTGATGGCGAAAGGCCCATGACGCACTAAGTGCCCGAGTGGAGTGCGCCTTAACAGGGAACGGGGCTCCCGACCCTTAATAGAATAAGCCTGCACTACCGTCTGTCTGATCCATCTGGAAATGGTTGCGGCAGATGCAGGCAACCCCTTTTTGGGTCCATCTGGGATCACAAAAAGTGAATCCTTCTTGCGAAACGAGTCTGTCGTTTTCAAGTATACCCTGATCGCCCGGACCACATCCAAGGAGTGCAAAGCAAATTCCCGAGGATGACTGGGCTTAGGACACAGGGAAGGTAATACAATTTCTTCATTCAGATGAAATTCTGAAACTACTTTTGGTAGGAAGGATGGATTCGGACGAAGAACCACCTTATCTCTATGAACCACCAGATATGGTGAACGACAAGATAATGCGGCCAGTTCTGACACCCTGCGTGCAGAAGTAATAGCCACCAAGAAGGCCACCTTCTGGGACAACGTGGGTAGAGGAATCTCCCTAATATCTTCAAAGGGAGGTTTCTGAAGAACCGACAACACTAAATTAAGATCCCAGGGGGGTAACGGCGCGTGCACTGGCGGAGCCAGATGTCGCACCCCCTGGATGAAATTCCGCACCAAGGAATGAGTAGCCAAAGGCTTCTGAAAGAAGATGGCTAATGCTGAGACCTGACCCTTGATAGTACTCAAGGCCAGTTTCTGCTCAACCCCTTGTTGCAGAAAAGCCAATATTCGACTAATCGAATAAGACCGAGGACGGAACCCCAAAGGTTCACACCATGCAATGTAGGACTTCCATGTGCGATGATAAATCTTTCTGGAAGTCGCTTTCCTTGCTTCAACTAGAGTAGGAATAACTGAAGCTGACAAACCTTTGTCCTTCAGCACCTGGGTCTCAATAGCCAGGCCGTTAAAGCCAGCGATCGTAAAGCAGGATGGAGGATCGGTCCCTGAGACAGTAGATCCTCTCTGAGAGGAAGTCTCCACGGGACGTCCGCCACCAGTCTGACCATGTCGGCGTACCAAGCTCGACGAGGCCAGTCCGGAGCTACCAGGATTACTGGGATTCCTTCCTCCTCTACCCTGCGAAGAAGTCTTGGCAGTAACGCGAGAGGAGGGAAGGCATATATTAGCTGGTATTGCCCCCACGGGGCGATCAGTGCGTCTGCGGTTTCTGCTAGAGGATCGCGGGAGCGAGCCACGAATCTCTGAACTTTCCTGTTGAATCGTGATGCCAACAGATCCACATCCGGGGTGCCCCACCGTAGGCACAACTGGTGGAAAACGTCTGGATGGAGGGACCATTCCCCCTGATCCAGGGTCTGACGGCTGAGATAATCTGCCTGCCAATTCTCCACCCCCGGAATGAACACCGCAGAGATTGCTGGAACAAATCGTTCCGCCCAGCGAAGAATGCAAGCCACTTCTTTGGCCGCTCGGACACTCTTGGTGCCCCCCTGGTGATTGACATAAGCCACGGCCGTGGCATTGTCCGACTGGATCCGAACCGGGCTGCCCTGGAGCTGCTCGGTCCAGTGAATCAGACAAAGTCTGATCGCTCTCAGTTCCAATACATTTATCGGTAATCTGGATTCTTCCGGGGACCAAAGTCCCTGGGCAGATAATTGACCGAGAATTCCTCCCCATCCGGATAGACTGGCATCCGTGGTCACTATCGTCCAATATATTGGCAGAAATGACTTTCCCTGGCTGAGCATTGGAGACCGAAGCCACCAAACCAGAGACTCTCTGGTCTGTTTGCTCAATCGTATCTGATTGTCCAGGGATTCCGGATTCCGATTCCATCTGAGGAGAATCTCTTGCTGAAGAATTCGGGTATGGGACTGGGCAAATGGGACTGCTTCGAATGAAGCCACCATCAACCCCAGAACCCTCATGCAAGTCCGAAGGGAAGACCAGCTGTTGGACAGTAACAACTGGACTGCTGATTGAATCTTTCGAAGTTTCCCTACCGGAAGAAACACTCTTGTCCTGACTGTGTCTAGAATTAGACCCAGATATTCGAGCCTCTGGGTGGGAACCAGAAAAGACTTTTACTGGTTCACCAGCCACCCGAATTCCTGTAAAGAAATCATAGTAATTTCTATGTTTTGTAGCAAGGTCTGAGGAGACTCTGCATGAAGCAGAAGATCGTCTAGGTAACCTAGAATCGATATACCTCTTTGGCGCAGAAGTGCCAACATTGGGGCCAACACTTTTGTGAAGACCCGCGGAGCCGTGGCGAGACCGAAAGGTAACGCCACAAACTGATAGTGGTTCTCCTCTACGGAAAAGCGTAGAAAACGCTGATGTCCTGCGAAAATGGGAATGTGAAGATAGGCGTCCTTGATGTCTATGGACGCTAGGACATCCCCTGGATGCAGGAAGGCTGCTACCGTGGGAATGGACTCCATTCTGAATCTTCTTATGTTGACGAAAGAATTGAGTGCTCTTAAGTCCAGAATTGGACGCACTTTGCCCTCTTTCCTGGGTATTGTAAACAGGTTTGAATAAAACCCTTGAAACCGTTCTGTCCAAGGAACGTGGACTACCACTCCTTGTTGTAGTAGATCTGTGACTGCTCTCCGCAGATCTTCTAGACGATCCGGAGATAGTCGGATATTGGAAGGGAAGAATCGCGCCGGTGGGAGAGATCGAGTCTCGATCTTGTACCCTGACTTTATGACTTCGCAAACCCATTTGTCCGGGATTCTGGAAAGCCATGGATCCGGGAACCGGTGAAGACGTCCCCCCACCCCAGTTATGGGTGGGGGCGCACCTTCAGGCTTTGGATGGTTTATCTTCAGGTCTGGAGGGGGCGGGCTTTTGCTTGCCCGACCAACGACCCCTGATGCCTCCTGTAGGAACCTTGGAGGACTTAGTTTTTCCACCCGCTGGACGAAAAAACCTCTTGTGAGCAGAAAAAGAAGGCCCTCGTCTTTGACGAGTTCCTCTACCTTTAAAATTTTGCGGTAAAAAGGTGCTTTTTCCACCGGTGAGATCCTTAATGATCTCATCTAAGTTGGCTCCAAATAGACGTTCTCCTGAAAAGGGGATATTAGCCAATGCTTTTTTGGAACCTTGGTCGGCTATCCAACCTTTTAGCCACAGTGTACGCCTGAGAACCACTGCTGAGACTGATGCTCGCGCCATTAATGGAGTGGCGTCTAACGCCGCATCACATACAAACTGTAACCCCTGTATCATTTGCTCCAACAAATCTGATACCGCCTGAGGGACTTCTTCTAAGTCCCGGCGTAACCACTTGGTCCATTCAGTTACAGCCTGCGAAACCAGACCAATAGCAATTATTGGCCTGAAAGCTGATCCAATCAAGGAAAACATGGTGCGAGACATAGCTTCTATCTTGCGATCCACTGGATCTTTAAAAGACGGAGCGTCTTCTAAAGGAATAACCGTGGCTTTATTCAATCTAGCAATTGGTGAATCCACCACAGGTGGTTTTGTCCATTTCTTAATAAGGGTTTCCTCAAACGGATAACGCCTGTCAATGCGTTTGGAAATATTAAAAGTGCGTTTTGGCAGACGCCATTCTTCATCGATTGGATTGCCAAAACATTTGGGCAATGGAAAAACCTTTGCCACTTTGATGCGCTTTTTAGTCCCAAAAGGGATCTCAGTTTCAGCTATTTCTGATGGAATACCCTGTAACCTTAAAGTCTCTTGAACAGATACAATGAGTGCGTTTACCAACGCTTCCTCTCGGGCTATGGAAGATGCCGAAACATCCTCCTCACTGTCTGAAGAGACAGGACCCGAGACACCAATACCAGATGAAGTACCTGCAACTGCAGAAATAGGCTCAGAGTCTGAATCCGAGGTTTCAGATAATAAGGGGTTAGGCGGGGGTCGCTTTCTTGCGCCCTGTCCCTGACAAGCCACTTCCACCCGGGACACAAAAGTTTCCATAATGGCTGACAAAGATTCAATTGTCAATGGGGTGCTGGAGGATCCCGCAGACCCCTCGAGGGGATCCGGAGGAGATACATGAGTGGCAGGGTCCATGTTAATACAGGACACTTTTGCCAGCAATAAACAAAAAAACCTTTTTTTTTTTTTTTTTTTTTTTGTGTGTCTCCCCCTAGCGCAATAGCGCCCCTCAGAGTACCTGCTTCTCGATCCCAGAGAGAGAGAGAGGGACCCCCAAGGCTCACCAACCGATGCAGTGCAGTTTCCAACAAACTGCAGCCAGCGTCTGTCTTACACAGACTGGAAGGAGCTGTTTGCTTTTTCCCGGGCAGAAGGCGTGGCTCCGCCCCCTGTGTACGCCTTCCGGCGTTCCCAGCCCTCCACGAGGAAGCTGGGCTCACAAAACATGGCCGCCCCCATAGAAGAGACATAAGACTCCAAAAACATGGCGGCCGGCGTGACCTGAGGACATACATGCATTCGGTCTACGGCAAAATGGCGGCGGACCGCCGATATAGTCTTCCCAGCACATCCACCTGCACTCTGCTGAGAGGTGACATATGGATCTACAGAGATACACTGCACATAAGGTAGGATTATACCTCCTATGTTTGCTGTAATGTTACAGTCTGCTGGGTAGAGTGTTAGCTCTTGAACCAAGTCCACTTCCCACAAACACATGCTGTATTACAAGGGGGACTTGTAAGTGTCAGATATATACTGACCATATCTGGAGGGGCCCATAATATATACTGCCTCATAAATGAGGAAAAAAGGGAACGTTTTACTCACCATACCGAACCGACAGGCACCCTCTCTTCATAATACCCTCTCCACCGAGGTGGGGGTTTGTGGACGCCTCGACTCTCTGGTCCTGGCGTCCAAGCGAGCTTTTAACTCGCAAAGTCAGTCCCTTTACTGGAACTCCGTCGCGGCCGACTCAGCGCACTGGTCTGCACGCGCTTTTAGGCAGAAACCGGGGTGACCACTGGATCTCACATCCAGCCCGTCGCCCGGCCCCGCATACTTACTTGAATATGTCGCGGCCGACCAAGCGCAATGCCTGGTCTGCACGCGCTCGTAGGCCGGCTGGGGTGACCACAAGTGTCGCCCAGTCCGGCATTTTTGCTTGAAGATCTCACAGGAAAAAAACACTGGAGAAAACTACCTAAAAAATGTCTTTTTCTTAAAGAAAAAAAGTCTTGCCAGGACCAAAAGATCCCAGCAAGGAACTTAGGTCCTTACTCCTGACTAGACAGAAAAAAACTGATTCCCTGTAGCAGAGAGAGGGAGGATATACCCTCAGGGACTGCCCCCTAGGGTGGAGCCAGAACGTTTTGTCATTCTGCCTAGTCCTACTCCTGCGGAGACAACATAACCCAGCTCTTGAGAATCAAGAAGACTACGTCTGTCAATGAGCGATAGAGAAAACACATTTAGAATCCTTTATCTGTGTTGTTTCTGCATGCACACCTGAGAGAGCAGCATAGAGAGAACCTTCCGTAGTGGTAGGATAGTCATGGTCTTACATACATCAGCGGGGTTTAAAGGGAAGCTATAGTCTATTTTCAGTGATTACATATTTTGAGTTATAAGAAAGCATACCCAAGAGCATTGTTTTTATTTTCACTTTTTACATGCTTAGTATGTTTTATTATTTTTTAGACAGAGATTGATTGGTATCCTGGTGGCTGAATATGAATATCAGATTGAGCAATCAATTGCTGAAGGACTGTTGAGACAAAACATTTACACGTGCACATCCATACTGCTAAAATGAATAAAGCCTTGTGCTGATTATTTTTGAAATGCTCACAATACTGAGTATGGGTTATGATTATTTGGTCATTTCTGAACCCAAGGAGGACAAAAAGCCATTGAGGAAATTAAAGGAGTCTCTTACCACACAGCCATTATTTTGCAAGATAAAGCCTCAATTACCTGCCTCAATATTTTGTTGTCAATATAAGCAGTGTGACAGACTTGCATTGAGGGACAGCAATGTATAATTCCTGTGCAGCACTACTATGCAGGAAGCATAGGAAACAATACCGACCCAATATGGCCATACCATTACATATATAAATGCAGGTTTTAGGCATGAACACTACTTCATAAGATGATCAATCCAATCAAAACTACACGCAAAACACTTTAAAAAGACTATAGATTCCCTTTAAATAAAACAGTGTGTAATGTAATCCCAACTAAAAAGGGAAATCCAAGGGTAGTGTGGGATACTGAAAAGAATCTGTATGTGATGACAGCCTTATCAGCAAGAAGACCAGAGAAGTGATCCTAAACATATTTTACAGAGGAATGTACAAAGTAATCTACAGAAAACATGAGAGGGGTTATAGCTGTTGTAAACGTAATCACCATCATACAAAAGTCAACTTTCATTGCCCAGCTTCAGAAAAAAAAAATAGTCCTACTAATATTGTTCTCAGGAAAATAAAATTGCCATCATGCAAATATTTTAAATATATAATAAACCCCCCTAAAAAAAATGTAATAGATTGCAGTTTACCAGTCCTTAGATGTCGTGGCAGCATTTATAATTACTCAGGCATCTTTCTTCCTTTATTTTGACCTGATAATGCCGCAAATAACACACTTCCCGCCCCACTCACTTCTCCACTGTAGCTATGGAGGCAGCCATGGTTGTCAAATACATTGTACTTTGCCCACCCAAACAAACATGTCTGCCTTTGGTCATCTCCATTACATGGTAATTAGTAGGATTAGTCTATTGCGCAACAAAAACAAAAAAGGATGTTTGTGCCGCCTTCTCGGGTTACATTAAGTCAGTGGCCCTCAACCCTGGCCTACAGGGCCCACTAACAGGCCAGATTTGCAAGATAACTGAAATACATCCCAGGTGATATAATTTGCTACTCAGTGATTGCAGTACTCTAGTCTGCATCTCCCCAAGGTACTACTTAAAATCTGGCCTGTTAGTGGGCCCTGAGGACCGGAGTTGAGGACCACTGCATTAAGTGACAAAGATATAGAGTTTCCAGTAAGATCAATTGGTATTTTCTGTACTTGCTGAAAACATTCTTAGATGTGGTGGCTACATTAGCTTTCCTATTTCAGATTAAAAACTGGTATGTTGCAATATATTACCTTTTTGTTTGTGTGTTTAGATATACCTTATTTAAAATGAGCAATCTAACTTAATTCAAGCTTTCTTATAGTGAGATTTGGCTATGCTTTCAGTGTCTCTGATTCCTCTTTCCAGTCATCCTGGACAACCTTTCAGCATTATACCTCCCTTGACAAGATCCTACAGGGGCATCAGGGTGAATATGAAGACATACAGATATATTTCAGACGTACAGAGTTGGTAATATGGACATTCATAACCTGCGGGAGAATGTGCCAAACAAAATAGATTGGTGCACAGAATGATTTTAAGAATGAAAATTTAGAAAAGTGTATATTTTTATGCAGATATGTTGATCTATGACAATATGATAACTTTAATGGACAATGTTTTGTAGACTGCTCCAGGATAAGGGCTCTGCAAACAGAGTGTCATACCTTTTGCAAGACATACATTTGCTGCTCATGTGACAAAAGATAACAGATTACTGCCTGTTACTATAAACGCCAAGACTTATTTCACGGCACACCCAAAAAATTCTCAGGAACCATTTTACTGAAAGCATCATACAGCCATTTTCAAGAAATCCTGAACATCTCTCAGCAGTGATAAGGAGTCTTCCTGCACTCGAGTGCCTGTTTATCCTTGACCTCTATCTAGAAGAGACATGACCAGTAAAGCGATTTTCTGTATGAAAAGTAGCAACTCTTTCAGTGTTCTCTGCCATCAACTATCCCTTCATGTATCGGATAGAACACAAAAAAATACTGAGATTCAAAATGGCTCTAATTGGAAAAAGAAAATAAAAAAGCAAATGACAGCAGTCTAAGATAAAAGAAAAGCACAACTGCAGGTTCTGCAGCAACAAGTAATAAATAATCTGGAAAATATCCTTGAAATTCCAAATTCATACAAAAAAATATATATGACTATCCAGATATAACTTGAGCTGTACATTTCCTGAAAGGGTGGCTAGTAGTACCTGGTGTCCACGGATTTATCCAATAGTAACAAAGAGATAAGACTTATGAAGTGACAAGTGTGGAGAGTTTCAATGTACGCACATCCTGTGTCTTCACAGTGTACAGCTCTGTGCTCTCCTCAATAAGTCCTGCGTATCTCTTTGGCGCTTTCCATTCCCAAGTATTATGAGCCGATGATGAAACACAAACAGGAGACCAAAATATAGTAGTAATGACAAAGTAATTGATGGAGAAAATAGGGAAATTTAAGAGTCATTTAGTTCCTTTCCTGTACAAATACAGTCTCTTGAGGACACAAGCCTGCTTCCTGTAATGTGATGTCATAGTCCAAATGCGATAGCTTTCGCCTGGGAAAGTTTGTCAAGAGCTCAAATCGCTCGTTGGGGTAACCGTTTAGCTGAACATGTTTTACCAAAGCCTGCCAGGAAAGATGAAGACAATGTTACAAATAAATGGCATCATAGAACCATATCATGCTGCAAAATCATGTACCCAGCCTTGCTCCAAAAGCTTTGTTCAATACAGCCAAGCTATTACACCATGGTAAAGCCACCAATGTTATTTATCACTCTGCCGCTAAGTACCTTGCAAAATCTGCATATTATAGCCTCAACACTTCAAACTGAAACATACTCCCTCCTTCCCTTATACTAGTCATTAGAGATGGCCCCCTGGTTTGGTTCTCACCAGAACTCTCGAACACCGCAAAAGTTCGGAAACCGAACCCCATTAATGTCTATGGGACCCAAATTTGAAAAATCAAAAGTCCCCATTTCGAAGGCTTATCTGCAAGGTACTGGCAAGAAAAAGGGTATGGGGGTCCGGGTACTGTCCCAGGGGACATGCTCTCCCCCCCAAACCATACCAGGAGACATTCTCCCCCCTTCCCCCAAAGCACCTCATCCCCATGCAGCAGCAGAGCTTTTTTTTTTTTTTTTTTTTCAGAAAATGGTCCAAAGGTCGCGGCGGGATCATCAATGGATCTATATGGGAGGACATTGTTTATTTATTTTTTTTTAATAAAGGAATTGTCAAAAACTGCCTCCTGTCTTTTTTTTTTTCAACACTTTTTGTGGGTGAATGGGTAGGGGTACAATGTACCCCATACTCGATCACATACTGTAGGGGGGGGGGCTGTACTTGGGGGCCCCCCTGTTTAAGGGGGCTTTTAGATTCTGATAGGGCCCTTGTCCTCATCAACATGGCATGCAGAGCACAAAGCACCCCCTAATGTTGAGGGCATGTGGCCTGGTATGGTTCAAGAGGTAAATAGATGGTCTTTCCTGGCTTCCCAGGCTGCATGCTCAGATAAGGGTCTGCTTTGGATTTGGGGGGGACCCTACGCCATTTATTTATTTTTTAAACATTTTCTATTGCCTCCAATGTTTATTATTTTCATTCAGCTGTCAGCAGGGAAGCCCACTGACAGCTGATGACACATTTGTTGTTAAGGACACCATGGCTGGCTTCCCGGCCCGTTCCTTAACATCCAGCTATTCATTGTGCCCTGATTGGGCAAAGATTTGCCCAATCAGGGCTTGGAATGCACTGTGCAGCGCACACTGCATTGTGGGTTGCTCGACGGGAAAACATCCCACTGAGCGGCCAGCAAATTCTGGTGTTCGTTGAACAGGTGATTTTTGGGCCGCACTTTTGCTCAGTTCGAGCCCTTCGCCCATCTCTACTAGTCACCAATGCTATACAAAGAACAGCTGTGAGGCAAACCACTGAATTTACATACACATGATATCATATGTTGGGTTTTGGTGCAGTAGATCTCAGCACAGGGCTTTTGGTACCAAAACTAAGAAAAAAAAAAAAAAAAAAGCTGCTATTTCTGAAGTGCTCCTCAGCAATCTCTACTGTAAAGCAGACCCTAAAACTCTATTCTCAGGTACCCAAACCCCAAACAATTAGCCATGAAATCCTAAACTGCTCCGTAACATTAAACCTGTAAAATAAACCCCTAACATTGACCCCCTAAACCTACACCCTAACACTTTACCTCAATCAAAACCCTACCCTCAAAGCCATATGCTGGCAACCCACTAGGTAGTTTTGTTTTCCTTTAATTCCGTTAAAAATGATTTTTAATCAACAATGTCCACCCAGATGTTTTGTGCTGATGCTTGAAATCAGAAAGCGTTTGTGGTCAAAGGTTTACGAAAGCATCAGATATGCCAAGTATACAGTATGACTAGCAAAACAGTTGACCTTAACCCCTAAAATGGCTTTAACCCCTCTGGCAGTATACTAAATGATAAGGTCTCCTTTCTAGAAAAAATAATAAAATGCATATTTTTGCAGAAATAAAAATGTGCATTCATTATTTGTTTCCTGAAGGAGCCTGGAAAGCATGGTTCCCGTGAGCAGTGGAGCAATTTCAGGCTTCCGCAGAAAAGTCCTGCAGCTTTCTGCCCATACCTTCATAGGGGCTGTCTGAAAGCAGCAGCACTTATGAACGAATTACAAAAGAGAGCTCATCGGCGCCCTTGCAGTTTATTCAAAACTACAAGGCGTCAGCCACAGTGACTGACGGTACTTGTAGTTCTTTTACAGGAAAATGTTAATGAATGACGTGGCTGTGTGTTGGGTTCTTCTCCAAAAGCAACAGTGGCTGCTGGGTAGAAGATCCCCTGCCCACTGTCACACTGAGGGAGAATTTGGGGAATCGGGGGAACTGGCGGCAGGAGCTAGAACATGTAACTTGTTCCACCCTAAATACGGATGGAGCATGTAACAAGTTCCAATCCAAAGGGGGAATTTATCTTTTAATCCAGTGTATGAGTCCCCAGCAATGAAACAGAGCTAAAACCAATAAACTGTGACATACTGAGTGTGTGTAGACATATATACAACAATATAAACACCTACAAATAATAAATTGCTGACAGTATTTCACATGCAATAAAGATATATTTGTATCTATTTTTCCCCCCTTTACTGCATGTGCTATACTGTCATATATTTACCATCGATTTTATACTGTATCTATTTTTACTATTGTCTGCAAATAAAATGGTTTTATTTTTTTTCTCTACTGCAATAAACCACTTTTATTAACTTCCAACATTTGTTTTAAGGTACTAAAAAATAAAGGAAAAAAAAAAGGGGGACGGCACTTACCATTAATTTGGCCTTCTCTGGTAATGTAATCTGTTCCCTTTTCCCATCAGGGTACCGCAACATTAACTTTGCTTTGGGTCCTAATAACAAAAAATTCAGCAAAGTTGAGCAGAACACAGAAGATCATATTTTTTTTTTTGAGCACAGCATTTTATGGTGGGATCTTTTAAAAGGAAGAAATGCAATCTGCAGCCTAATTGCAGTCACAGAGGTCTTCCTAATACAATAATGACAAATGGTAAGCAAATAGCTGAAATTTAATTCCATAATTACCCAAAATACAGAACAGGCTTGGCAACACTGCAGTAGCCCATCCGTAAACACTTGATTGCCATTCATAATCCAATCAGCATGTGTGGACAGCACAATTTCTCAAGCATATTACATGTTAGTCTGTTACAACTGCATACCAGCATATGTACTGTAAGGTATAAAAACTAATTTGACACTCACCATTATTATCAACACAATCTTCTATGTGGTCTGGACTACTGCTATGTTCTTCTAAGCAAGATTCCGTCAGAGATTTGAGAGGTTTTTCTAGGTGTGCTTGCTGGCTTAGAAAGTCAGGTTCCGCTGTATTATCTTCCACAGGTTCTGACTGCTCCTCTCTTCTGTGATTGGCATTTTTAGATGTGGCCTTCTTAGCTTTACTACTGCAAGTCTCTGGCTCTGGCAATGTTTCCACAGGCGTCCCATCTTCATCCTCATGGTCAGATCCACATACAGAAATGAATTCTTCACTGCCAGAATAGAGCTCCGGGTCGGATTCATCCTCATACTGAGAAGTTTGCTTTCCTGATGTAGAGTCAAAGTGGGTTTCCTGTAGGGATGCACGTATCGCTGCTTCTAGTTGGCTGTCTTCACTGGCATCTATGAGGCTCTCCTAAAAAAAATGAAAATAGATCAGACAAATTAAGTAACTAGAAAATAATTGTACATAAAATAAAATCTTCAAAACGGCAGGACATTAATGTGATGCTGAAACCATTTATCAGCTTTATTTCACCCAGACACATCTACTGCCCCTCACCCAGTTACTGTGGCCTACAAATGCTCCCCAAATGACAATAACTCCAGTCTCTCGTTGTTAGGTCCCATGAAGACAACTTGGACCAGCAGATTGGTCTGCTTTTATACAAGGGTTGTCGGTGTAGAATTCTGTGATGTTCTGAAAAACTATCTACCTTTTACATAAGTATTAAGTACTTTCCTTATGAATTTCAGATTAGGACAAAAAGAAAAGCCGCAGGATCACTTTTACAAGAAGGGGAAGGGTGCCCCCCACTTCTGGTTTCAGTCTTTTGTTAAATAAGCAGCTGATCAAACTGATCTCAGTTTGATCAGCTGCTTTGGAGAGCAGAAGAGATTTCTCAGTAAAGAGTACCTGTCACTGCCCATGCTATCACAAGGAATGTTATTCATCCTTTGTGATGGCAAAAAAAATGAGTGTCAAAAAATTAGGATTTTTATTACAGCTTACCTGTAAAATCCTTTTCTTGGAGTACATGACGGGACACAGAGCTGGTAATAATTACTATTTAGGTTATACGCTACCTTCAGGTGAATGGAAACTGGCAACCAATAGAAAGAAAGTCCTATATAACCCCTCCCATACAGGAAGAACATCAGTTTTTGAAGCAAGCAATGAAGATCCTAGAAAAGAGGGGAGGGAGCTCTGTGTCCCGTGATGTAAAATCCTAATTTCTTTATCGTACATCACAGGACACAGAGCCGGTAATAATTACTATTTGGGTTATACGCTACCTTCAGGTGAATGGAAACTGGCAACCAATAGAAAGAAAGTCCTATATAACCCCTCCTATACAGGAAGAACATCAGTTTTTGAAGCAAGCAATGAAGATCCCAGAAAAGAGGGGAGGGAGCTCTGTGTTCCGTGATGTACTCCAAGAAAAGGATTTTACAGGTAAGCTGTAATAAAAATCCTAATTTCTTTATCATACATCACGGGACACAGAGCTGGTAATAATTACTATTTGGGATGTCCTAAAGCAATGCCCTTGAGGGGAGGGGACACAGAGTCCCAAATTTGCCCCTGAGCAAAGAAAAAACGTAGGACTATACAGCTGCTTGCAGTACGCTACTACCAAACCGAGCTCCTTCACTGGCCCTAACGGCCACTTGGTAGAATTTTATGGACATATGTACTGAAGACCAGGTAGCAGCTTTGCAGATTTTCCTAGAAACAGGCATCCTGGCATTGACCAATGTGGCCGGAGCCGAAGCGGAGACCCCCCAGTCTCTAAAAATGATGGTTTCAATAGCCAGACTGTCAAATTCAATGACCGTAAAGCAGGGTGGAATATAGGACCATGAGATAGTAGATCCGGACGACATGGTAGCAACCATGGTTTCCCCACTGCTGATTTCTGCGAACCCAGACCTTCTGGGATACGCTGGGGTCACCCGGATCACCGGTTTTCCCTCCACCTGTATCCTGTTCAGCAGCCGAGGTAGAAGCTGAACTGGAGGAAATGCATAAACCAGGTTGAACCGTGACCAAGGGGTCACCAGAGCATCCATTCCGACCGCAATTGGATCCCTGGACCTGGAAACAAAATTGTCCACCTTGTTGAACCTGGATGCCAAAAAATCAACATCGGGAGCACCCCAATGTAGACAGATCAGCCGAAACACTTTGGGGTGTAGGGATCAATCCCCTGGACACAACTGCTGGCGACTGCCAGTTGTCCACCCCTGGAATGAATACGGCTGATAGACATGGAACATACCTCTCTGCCCATGATGGGATATTCACTTCCTTCTGAATCGACTGGCTTCTGGTGCCGCCCTGGTGGAAGATTTAATCCACCAGGGTGGAGTTGTCGGGCTGAATCCTGACAGGACACCCCTGCAACCTGGTTGTCCAATAATTCAGTGCCAAATGGGCAGCTCGGATTTCCAGAATATTGATGGGTAAAAATCTTTTCTGCTCGAGACCACGTTCCCTGGGCAAACAGACCCTCCAGGATAGCACCCCAGCCCAGCAGGCTGGCGTCTGTGGTTACCACCTTCCAGGCTACCTGCATAAAAAAATCTTCCCTTAATCGATTTGATGGGAACCAGCCACCAGATGAGATCCTGCCTTACCTTGGGGAAAGGAACATCGGGCAATCCAAAGCTTGAACCCATTTGTTCCAAGCTGAAAGGATACTGTTCTGAAACAGTCTGGAGTGGAACTGTGCATAAGGAATCACCTCGAAGGAGGACACCATTTTGCCCAGTAACCTCATACACAGCAGGATGGAGGGAATTTCTTCCCTCTTACGAACCCGACTAGCTTTCTTAGATCTAGAACGTTCTCTGATGGCAAGAAACATTGCCTGAGCAGTGTCTAGGCCTAAACCTAGATATTGTAGGACCTGAACAGGCTTTATGGCCGACTTTCTCTGTTGATAATCCAACCCAGACTCTCTAAGAACTGGATTGTAAGGAACACATATTGTGACAGACCTAGGCTTGTGACGGTATCAGATTTTCAAGCTGCGATTAATTGATTAAGGTTTTGCCACGGTATACGGTATTATCACAGTATTCAATTATTAAATTTCTACCTCACTTGAATTTCATTGCTAAATTTAGGGACTTTGGTTCACTTATGCACATTATTATATAGTCAGTCAGTACAGACTCTGAACCAGGCCTAAAATAAGCCATCAAGCAGTGTCTGGCCTACCTGGTGATGACTGGTCCTGGCGCTCAGCTCCGATGGCCTGGTCATTAAGGGGGCAAATCCTTGTGGTCAAGAAGTGGTTAAACCTGATGGAGGACCGGTGTTATTTATAAATTACTTTACTATTGCTTTAGGCCTGGTTCACATGTATGCGGGTTGGCGGCCCACATTTGCCCAGGCATGGCAGCCCATTGATTTAAATGGGCTGCTATGCCCTCATTTTCTGCAGAAAAAAGGTGCATGCAGCATTTTTTAAAAATTCAGTGGCCTTGAAATCCATCCTGTTTTTTGCACCATGTGACTAACCTGCAGTTCCTGCTCTGGCAAGCTTTCTGCGGTTTTTATATACGTGGGCCCAGCATTTAAAAACACAGTTTGCATGTGCAGCAACTGCAGGTAAGTCACATGGTGCAAAAGAAGGATGGCCACTGCATTTTTTTTAAATTCTGCATGCACTTTTTCTCAGCCGAAAACGCAGGCATAGCAGCTCAAGCCCATTCGAATCAATGGGCTGCTATGCCTGTGCAAATGTGGGTCGCCAACCCGCATACATGTGAATCAGGCCTAAAGCAATACTAAAGTCATTTATAGATAAAAACACCGGTCCTCCTGCAGGTTTAACCACTTCTGGACCGCAAGGATTTGCTCCGTTAATGACCAGGCCATCGGATCAGAGCGCCAGAACCAGTCATCACCAGGTAGGCCAGACACTGCTTGATGGCTATATAATAATGTAATGTGGGCTGCTATGCCTGTGTGTGTGTGTATATATAATATGCTGCTATGCCTATGTATGTATGTATGTATGTATGTATGTATGTATGTATGTATGTACCGTATGTATGTATGTATGTATGGGTGTGTAATATATATCTATAATATCTATCTAGATCTCTAGATCTATCTTTATCTATCTAGCTATCGATCTAATTCTATCTGCAGAAACTTGCTGGTAAATTAGGCAGTGTTTCTGTGTCTGAGCCCTTGAAGAAGCATGTGGGTGTGTGCTGGGACTGGGAGGCGTCTGATTGGTTACAGGGAGGAGCTAAGCTCTCACTCTAGGATCATATTACCAGAGCTGTCTCTGTTGAGTGAGTGAATGAGTCATTCAGCTCAGTGAAATGTATCATTTCAAAAGTCAGACTTGAGGAGCAGATAAACACGGTATTTTAAAAATGCCACAATAACAATACCGTGGGTATGCAATACCGCGATATATCGAATTACCAAAAACCGGCATATCTCTAGTCAGACCTGAGCTTGAATGATTCTTGAGCAGTAGGTCATCCAGGTATCCTACTATAGAGATGCTTTGGGCCCTTAAAGAAGCCAACACCGGCGCCAGAACCTTTGTGAACACACGAAAAGCTGTAGCAAGGCCGAAAAACAGGGCCACAAACTTGAAATGACACTGCCGCACTGCGAACGCAGAACCTTTGTTGAGGCCTGAAGATTGGCAAATGAAGATATGCATCTTTGATATCTATGGAGGCCATAACGTTTCCTCTTCCTAGAGAGGCTACCACTGAACAGATTGATTTCATGCGAAAAAACCGTACGGTCAGAAATTAATTCAGAGCCTTGAGATCCAGAATAGGTCTCACCTTGTCCTATCATGCGTTTATGGAAGCAAGCATGCGTTTATGCAAGCCAAAGTTTATGCGTCTTATACAAGCAAGCAGGCGTTTATGGAAGCAAGCATGCGTTTATGCAAGAAAATTTTTTTGCAAGCAAGCAGATATGTGCTTATGTAAGCAAGTGAATCTTTCGCTGACTGGAACCTCCACAATCACACCCTTGATCCATAGGTAATCTAAGACCTGGAACAAGGGCCTTCTTTTTTCTGAGTCCAGAAACCGATAGGGAGGAAACACTCGAAACTATCATGCAGCCCCGAGCTATAGTGGACAAGACCAATCTGTCTTGAACCATTCCTTACCATGTTTTTAAAAACTGTAAAAGACTCCCCTCCCCCCCCCCCCCCCACTCGAGCGAGAGGGGGTGCCCTTTCATAAGGCGGACTAAAACCTGTTTTACCAGGCTTTTGAAACCAGAGCTTCTTTTGCCCTTGGGGTTTACTGAAAGCGGACGACTGAGGCCATCGAAACTGCTTTGAAGATGCTGCATTGGTAGGGACAGTGACACTCAGAGCCTTAAAAGACGGATATTCATTCCTTCTCTAACAGGCAATAAACCCCCCCCCCCCCTCGAGATCTTTTGGATATATTTATCCAGATCACCAAAAAGCCATTCTCCATGAAAGGGGAGAACTGTCAGCAACTCTTACAAGGCATTTCTGACGATCAATTTTTCAGCCACAGGACTCTGCGCATATGAACAGAGAGGAGGATCCGGTATACTTGCTGGATAGAATCCTTAAAGGCACTAATTGTAAACAATAAAGCATGAGGTATCTCTGCTAGATCATCTGCAGATTCACTCTGAATAGGCAAATCTTTTGATAGCCTCTAAAAACGGCCCTTCAAGGACTGACATACTCCTAGCTGAAAATAGCTGGTTGACCAGCAGAGCCAGCAACAGCAAAGAAGCTTTAAACAAGGACTCCACTTTTTTTGCTGGATCCTTTTCATACACCAACTGCTGCAGCAGGGAAAGGAAAGGCTTGAACACTATGTTTGAGGATGCAAAAAGCTTAACGAGGAACAAGAGGCCTCAGATCTTTCTGAAGAAGGCAATATAAAACCAATCCGTACCATTTAAATGAGGGACGGAGTCAGCAATCTTTGCATGTGAGATGCTGTAAATGGTCCCTCAGGATCAGAAACCTCTGAAGAGGAAACATGATCCACTTGTGATTTTAAGTCACCAATGGTTACCTCTTCATTATCTTCTACTGCCCAATCAGGTTCTAGGTCAGAAGCCCCCCCCCACACAGGATCTAGGGCTATAGGCCTCACCGGTTTGCTGGGCCCAGGTGCATGGGAAGGGGATCTATCCCTTTTTCTTCCCACCCTAACAGAGGAAATCATCCCTGCTACTTTACCTTATAGGCTAGCCAGGGCAGATGCTAAGTCATCCTAGTAATATAGGGAGAAACAGAAGCACCAGAGGTAGCACAATACCTGATAAGACATAAAGGCTCGGATTGGCCAGTAGGTTCAGGTCTTTCTGGGGAAGAAAATGCAGGGGAAACCAGACTAGGAGAAAATAATCCTGGTGCGGGGGTACTTAACCCTTTCCCTGCTGCACCCCCACTTTTCCTTCTGGAAGACACTGCTTTAAAATATAAACAAGGCCCAGAATCAAAAACAGTTCGCACCAAGGTAGAAAATTGTGATCCAGATTAACAGCTATCGCAAAACAACCACCGTTTTTTTTTTTTTAATAAAAAAAAAGGAAAAGGAATTCTTACCAGTCCCGCCGCAGAATCCTGCAATAGGATTCAAACTTCACCCATCACGACGGGCTCCGTCAAAGACCTTCAAGGACCGGGTCCTCCAGCTGTAGGAGGCCACTCCCTTGGACCTGTAGAGCACCCTGCTGGAACCACCTTGGGTAAGTTTTAACCAGGGTTCCATTTCCAAGGGTCCAGCACCCGAAGGACCACATTACAGGCTAAACCTCGGATCTTCGGTTACCGAGGCGCGGGTACCATCCTTTTAGCGCTTAGCCTTTTGAATGGATCCAATAGATCGCCCCTTTTTCAGGGACAATACAAAATCTTGGAGAGCTTTAACAGCCATGACCACCACCTTCAAGACACTGGCGAAAAAGCTGATGTTCTTGCGGTATGGGAGGGGTTATATAGGAGGAACTTTCCTTCTATTGGTTGCCAGTGTCCATTCACCTGAAGGTAGCGTATAACCCAAATAGTAATTATTATCAGCTCTGTGTCCCGTGATGTACGATAAAGAAAATAAATTAACCTAAAATAAATAATAATGATAAAATGTTTTTTTGCAAATGCGTAAACCATGATCGCACCACACATATGAGGTATTGCCGCAAATGTCAGAGTGAGAGCAATTATCTTAGCTCCAGACCTTCTGTTTAACTCTAAACTGATAACCTGTAAAGGCTTTTAAAATGTTGCCTATGGATAATATACTGTATCGTAGTTTGTCGACATTCCACGTTTTGAAAATTGCTGCTCAAATATCGGGTGATGTAAAGGAAATGCAAAAGCCACCATTTTATTTTCCAGGGCCTTGATTTAAAAAAAAAAAAAAAAATTGATTTTTGTCTCACCATAAAATCCTTTTCTCTGATGTTCATTGACAGACACAGCTCCATATCTTCTTTGATCCTTGGGTTATGCTGCTCTTCCTAGGAGTAGGACACTAAGAGGAAAAAGGTTAAAAAAAATTAAAGCTTAACTACGCCCATGGAGCAGTCCCAGGAGGTATACTCCCCCTTCCTGCTCTAGGATCTCAGTTTTGTAACAAGCAGTGTCAGAAGAATACATAACCCAACTCCACAGAGGGGTGGGTGCCGTGTCTGTCAATGAACATCAGAGAAAAGGATTTTACTGTAAGACAAAAATCCAGTTTTCTCTTTCGTTCATTGACAGACACAGCTCCATATCTTCTTTAACCCGTGGAATGTCCCAAAGCAGTGTCAACATGAGGGATGGGAAGAACATAGCAATAAATATACTTCCCAAAGGCTAGATGTAGCCAACCTGGAAAAACAGGAGCTCAACCAGGAACAACGGGAGCTCATCTGACAAAAAAGTACACCCTCAAAGAGGACTAATCCTCTCCAACAGCGGCCTGCAAACCCTCGCAGCCATAAGGAGACATCCGCAGATGCCAACACATCCACCTTATAAAATTTTGTGAAAATCTGCCAGGTGGCCGCCTTGCAAACCTGCACCACTGACACCTGATGACGAAAGTCCCAAGAGGCACTAAGCGCCCATAAAATGCACCATAACAGGGAAGGGGGATCCTGACCCTTAATGGAATAGGCCTGCACCACCACCTGCCTATCCAACGGGAAATGGTCGCAGCAGACGAGGCCAGCACATAACAGGGTCCACCCGTAAGAACAAATAGAAAATCCGAGTTTTGGAATGGCTTAGTTATCGCCAGGTACACCCTGATTGCCCGTACCACATCCAAAGAAGGTGAGGCAAGCTCTTTAGGGTGCTTAGGCTTTTATGTACAGTAAATGGAAACCCGAAAAAACTTTAGGAAGGAGTGACTGGCAGAGACGAAGCACCACTTTATCTCTGTGAACCACCAAGTAAGGTAAACGACAAGACAAGCTGCCAGCTTCGAAACCCTACGTGCAGAAGAAAAAGCCACCAAGACTACCTTCTGGGACATGTAAGCAGAGGAATCTCGTGAATATTTTCCAACAGCGGTTACTGAAGATCTGACAGTACCAAGTGGATATCCCACAAGGGCAATGGAGACCGCACCAGGGGAACCAAGTGGCGAACCCCACTAACAAAGGTGCGAACCACAGAAAATGTAGCCAAAAGGACGATGAATAAAACTGCCAAGGCCGAATCTGGTCCTCGGTGGTACCAGAGGCCAGACACTGCTCCACACCTCATTGGAGGAAAGCCAAACTCCGAGTCACCGAAAAGAAGCAGTGGTGAACCCCCAAGAGATTCACATCCGCAAACTACGCTCTTCAAACGCGATGGTAAATCTACCTAGAAATAGATTTACTAGCTAACAGCAGCGATGGAATCAATGATTCAGACAACCCCCTAGCCTTCAGCACCTGGCTTCTGACAGCCAAGCCAATATAAAGCCAGCGACTGTAAAGCAAGATTAGCCCTTGAGCCAACGGAGTTCCTCTAAGGGGAAGTCTCCAAGGAGCATAGGCAACCAACTGTATCAGATCTGCGTACCAAGACCGGCTAGGCCAGTCTGGAGCCACTAGGATGGCCGTAATCCCTTCTGCCTCAAGCTTATGCAGGAGTCTTGGCAGAAGTTCTATCAGAAAAAAAAAGACCTTATATCAGAAGATACTGAACCCAAAGGAGCCACCAGTGCTTCTGTGGCATCGACCAGAGGATCCCTAGACCGTGCCACAAATCCAAGTACCTTCCTTTTGAGACAAGAGGCCAACAGGCCCACCTCAGGAGTTCCCCACCGCAGACACAACTGATGAAACACCTCAGGTGGTGTTTCCAGAGTCCAAACCCCCTGAGCACATTGCGTGCCAAAATGCCACCCCACTCAGACAGGCAGGTATCCACCGTCAAGTATAGGGGAAAAAAGATTTACCCTGTCAAAGAGCCGGAGAGCAAAGCCACTGAATAAGGGACCCTATCGTACCCCAGCTCAACAGGATCAGATTGTAGAGAGACTGTGGATTCTTGCCCCACATGGCAAGAATCTCTCTTTGTAGAGGTCTCGTGTGGACAGAATTTTGAGACTCGTCCCCTGGGAGGAACACCCTGGCTGAGGCCGAGTCCAGAACAGACCCGGATAGTCCAACTAGATGGACAGAACCAGAGCCAATACCAGGAAATTTAATTTCCAACCGAACTCCTGCAGAGTCCCCACAGTAATCTCCAGGTTGTCCTTCAGAGCAGTCGGAGACTCTGCTCGCAGAAGATTATCCAGGTACTCCAGTATTGCAATTCCCCACTGGCACAACAATGCCAATACCAGCGCCAACACTTGTGAAAACCAGGGGGGGGGTCGAGGTGAGACCTCTTGATAATGCTCCTTGCCCACAGCAAGCGGAGGAAGCACGGATGAATGACCTATATTGGAATATAAAGGTAAGCGTCCTTACTATCAATAGGAGTCCAGAAGATCCCCCTGATGTAGGGATGCCGCTACCGTACGAATGGACTCCATTCGAAACATCTGTACCTGCACAAAGCGGTTCAGGGCTTGAGGTCCAAGATTGGACCAACCTCGCTTTCCTTCCTGGGACCTGCAAACATGAAACAAATGTTCCAAGATCTGAGACCGAAACAATCACCCCTTGTACTAGAAAGTCTTGCACCGCCCCGAAGAGACCTCGCAGGCGGTCTGGGGATAAACGCAGGTTGGAAGAAAAGAACCACTCTGGAGGAAAAGACAGAAAACTTGATCTTGTAGCCAAACCAAATCAGCTCGTGGACCCACTTTTCTTGAATCAGGGAGATCCACGGGTGTGGAAAGAAACAAACACGTCCTCTCCCACCCCAGATACGGGTGAGAACGCCCCTTTAGGCAGAAGCAGTGTTTGTCTGCATGTCTGAAAGGACCCGCTCTCGGCATACCAGATCAGGTCCTCACGGAACCACTGAAGGAGGTCTTTCCAGGGAGGCTCTGAAAAGACGATTTGCCAGAAAGGGAAGATCACAAAAGGCCATGTGGAAAGTCTGGTCTGCAGAACAGAATTTTAGCCATATCATGCGCCAAAGGATCATTGCCGTCACGGACAGCCCAGGGAGAATAAGGGAGCTGCATCCAGAGAGCCATCACAGACTAACTGCAACCTCTGGACCAACTAGTCTACGAGCTCCGCAAAAAACAGGAGGAATCTGTTCCCCCTCCAGATCCTGGCGCAAAAGCTTTGCCCACTCGGGAAAGTCAGGGACACCATGCTATGGTGAACACCGGCTTAAGAACCGAATCGGCCACAAAAAACACGCGACGGACCAAAGTCTTGCTCTCCAGTCAAAAGGATCTTTTAAAAACCAGAGACTCCTCCACCAGAAATAGGGCAGAATTATTCAGCCTGGAAACCTGAGAGTCCACCACAGGTGGGGCTGCCCAGGTACTCAACAGACACTCTTCAAGGGATATCATCTATCGAAACGCTTAGGCACCGCCATATTGAGTTTAGAACAATTCTACTGACTTGCGACAACTTTGTCAAAGTAGGCGGGAAGGGGCGGGAAGGCGGGAAGGGGACAGGCGCCTCTGACGCAGCAGCAGCTGCATCCCCCATGTTTAAAGTTTTCCTTCCTGCACCAATATAATCAGTGCATCCACCAGCGCCCTTGCAGGAAAAGAGGAATCATCCTCACTGTCAGAGCACCCGAAGTGCATGGACGTATGACAGTAGAGACTGCTATATGCCAAGCTCACCCTGAGAACATAACAAGAGGGGGAGGTCGCAGACCACAGTCCTGCAAGGAGACGCCAGCTAAAGGTTCACAAAAGGACCACCTATTAGACCTAAGGGTCGCCCTCCATAGAGGACATAGTAGGACATGGCCCCCTAGAAAGGGCAAAAGGGGGCCCGCCGTGACGCAGACACACAGGCAGAGTACCCTCACACAATAATGGCTGCTTCACTTCGCTAAAAAAAATAAATAAAATAAATAAATAATGCAGCACCCCCGATTCAAGGGGGGCGCCAGGCAGACCACATGTCCACCTCCCTGAGGGGGGGGGGGGGGGGGGATACCAGTCCGCTGCTCCATCAACCCTGCCAGCAGCCCAAACAGCCTGGTTATCAGCACGGACAGCCAGCCACGAGTAGGCCACAAATCCACGGCTTAAATTTGGGGCCCCGATCTGACTGCGTGAGTCGCAAGTCCGCCGGCAGCTCTGTTAGCTTGATCAGCAGCTCGGACAGCTCGGTTAGGAGCTCGTACAGCTTGGTCCAGCGTAGGCCTGCAAAGCCGCAGCCCCAACTTTCGGCCCAACCCGACTGCGCATCCGTCTGCAGCACCGTCTGCCGTGCAGCTTGGACAGCCTTGCCAGGCACTCGGACAGCTGCGAATAGGCCGCAAAGCCGCTGCCTCAATTTGTGGCTCGATCCGGCCTCGTAAGGTGCGCATCTGTCGGCAGTACCATTCGCTACATCATCAGCTCGGTCAGGCACCCAGACAGTCGCGAGTAGGCCGCAAAGCTGCGGACTAAATCTTTGGCCCGATCCAGCCATATGAGGCACAGACCCGCAGAGACATCGAGATATACGCACTGCGGGGAGCCCAGAGGACATCCCTGCCCCAGTCACTAACTCCCAGGGGGTCGGGAACTAGCTCAAAGACCCCTGTGTGCGATCCAGGCAGCTCGGTCTGTAACAATCACATTTACCCCCCCCCCCTTACAGGAGCAAGTGGCAAAGCCAGCTCCTACCCCGGGGGTAGGTTGGGGCCAAAAGACCACCGTGACTGTTCGAGGTGCTGGGGGGAATGGTAGGGAGCCCGGGGGTCCGACCATCCCATAGAGGGGCCCATATCCACCCCGAGGCACCACAAAAGGAGAAGGGGGGGACACTACTTACCACACCATGGACTCCCCCCATCTTGGAAAGGGGGGTGTTGCGGGCTAGGAGGTAAGCTGCGACTCAGGCCACAACCAGGTCGTGTGCGTCCTCGCGAGGTGTTTCACTTGCAGGCCAGTCCCTGTCCAGTGGGACTATGTTGCGACCGACCTAGCACAGAGCTGAGGCCTGTGCGCGCTCGCTGACCAGACTGGGGAGACCTTAAGGAAGCTGTTGATTGCAGTTCTTACAGGAACCAAATTGATTGTAGTTCTCACAGGAACAGAAAATAATAAAAGAAGAAAAACAAATTCAGTTTAAAAAAGGAAAAAAAATCACAGGACCAGAGATCCCAGCAAGGAGCTAGGTCCTGACTCCTGACCAGGTAGAAAAAAAAAAAAACTGAGATCCTAGCGCAGGAAGTGGGAGTATACCTCCTGGGACTGCACCATGGGCATAGTTAAGCTTTGTTAACTTTTGTTAACCCTTTTTCCGCTTATGGTGTCCTACTCCTAGGAAGAGCAGCATACGCCACGGGTCAAAAATATGGAGCTGTGTCTGTCAATGAACGAAAGAGAAAAATCTCTAATATTTGATCTGTTCTGAGTAATTTTTAGCGAGAAAATGCTGATTTTTACATTTACGTAAGAAATGTCAGAATTGGCTTGGCCAGCAGATAATTAAAGGATTGGCCAATTAATTTTATGTCATATTCAACAACTAATGATCTTAAAGTAGAACTCAGAATGAAACCTTTTTATTTTATTTTTTTTATTGGAGGGGGGGGGGGGGAGGTGTATTTCCCTTCACTTCACATGCCATGGCAACAACAGGAAGTTAGAGGAAATCCCTTCAAATAAAGTAAATCCCTGGCTGTCACCAGAACTAGTGTCCCCCACTAGAAGATTTCCCCTGTGTTCTGGTAACTCAAACTCTTTCACTTTCGGTAATACTAGTCACCAGGCCAAATAGAGCGGGTGAATCTTAATAACAAGTGTCAAACAGCAATAAAAACCTGACCGGTCTTCTAATCCCTCTCCAGTCTATTCAAAACTAAAAAAGAAAGTGTATACTTTAATTAAAAAGTTCTGACAGATTTGTTCCAGGACACACAGCATAAATAGAGTTTTGGTTTGACCTTGGTTATCCTCCACGCTATGATGCATGCCTCTTCCTTTTGATCCACACAGTGAAATGCTAACAAGATGCTCAACATAAAGCTTAACCTTTTAAAAGCTTTATTCATTCCAATAAAATCTATAGTAGTGCACTCACATTATTTAGGTACTCAATCGCACCAAATATATATCCAGCAGTGTTAGGTTTGGTGACCCTGTTCAAATATCGTGAGAAATCACTTGATTACCACACAACCGCATTCCAGCCGAGTGTCGTGACGTTATCCAAATCCTGCCCCTACGCGTTACGTCATGCAACATGTGACTCTGGGAAATACCCTGAGTGTTGGGTGACGTGTTGCGTGGCAAAACGTGTGGGGATGAACTTGAATAACGTCACAACGCTTGGCCAAAATGCAGTAGTCAAGTGATTTCTTGTGATATTAGCACAGGGTCACCAAAACCAACAAATGCTGCTGGATATACTAACACTGCTGGATATATTTGGCGCGATTGAGCACCTAAATAATGTGAGTGTGGTACTATTGCTTTTGTGGGAACTAATAAAGCTTTTAAAAGTATTATGTAGCGCATTGGGTTTGCATGTCACTGCGTGGAGCAAAAGTAAGAGGTGTGCATCATAGTGTGGAGGATAACGAAGGGCAAACCAAGGCATTACCCATGGTCAAAATAAAGGGACAAAAAGTGCACCCTGATCGAACATAGTATGTAGGGTCATACCTCTAAAGTGAGAGTATCCCCGGTGGTGGTCACAATTAAAGTGATTTTGAAAAGCACATTAAGGTGCAATAGTGTGAAAAGAAGACAAGAGGAATTGCGCTGTACACACTAGATTATAGAAAAGCGCTGTACACACTAGATTATATTCGCAGGTGTGGTGGCTGGCTGGTAGGAGAGTCATATTAGGTGTATAGCAGCTGGTGTACTAGAATTTCGAGATTGATCAAAGAGAAATTTGTCCTTTTTTTAATAAGTTTATTTCTTTTGGACACTATTTGTATACAAAGAAACCACCACAGCAGCTCACAATAGATATTTTATACATTCATACACATATATATATATATACACACACATATACATATATACATGCACACACACTATAAATAAAGTTTACCTACAAATGGTATATGAAAATAACGTTAAAAGTACGTCTTCCTACTCACAGAACGTGGTCGCTTCTTAGGTGGACTGCTGGAGAGACCATCAAGCTGGCCATGTTCCCCTAAGAATCCAGTAACTTGCTCCAAGAAGGAACTCGCATCTAATTTGTGCCACTCAACCATCTTCTGACCTATTTACAGTAAAATGGCAGTCAGTGAGTTCATGGAGGAACCAATCAGAGCAAAATGGGCTCTCCAATCACACTCACCTGTGCGAGGGTCCAGAATGGAAACATATGGGAATTCAGATAACTTGTAGAACTGAATGTACCTCTGTCCTTCTTCACTGTCATGATATACCTGTGCAATCAAAGCATGTGACATTGTCATGAAACACCAGAAAATATAAAACAAATTGTATGAACCAGGAGTAAAGTATATGACACAGAGGATTTATTATATTGTGTGGTCACCAAAGGTTATAATACAACAGCTAGTAACATTGAAAAAAAAAAAACAAGAAAATGGAGTGGTCCACAGCAATCAAAATAGATGACCGTATTCATTTTCTTACACTGAAGACTGGAATACCTTTTGTTTCAGCAACAGAAATAGCTAGTAGCATGCCAGTAAATGCTGACACTTTTTTTCAGCACGTCAGCTGAAAAATTTATTTCAGTCATCTCTTAAGCTGGCCATAGATGGGTAGAATTTCAAACAAAAATTATTAGGAAAAGAATGTTCTAAGAAAGTTCGTTCTTTTTTCTAATCATTTGTGGGGTCAAATCGACGTTCGTTTTTGAAAAGAAAATTCAAAGGTGGAGGAAAATACTTGTCGAACGAACCTAACAGTGTATGTGGTTTTCTTTAAAGAGGTTGTAAACCCATGAAACTTTTTTTTTTTTTTGCAACCTGAAAAAGACAAACACATAATGAGCTAGTATGCATCGCATACTAGCTCATTATGAAATACTTATGAAATACTTACTTACTTACTAAATACTTACTTACTTACCTTAGAACGAGCCCCCGCCGCCCGCTTACCTGTATGACGAGCGACATGTCGGGATAGCGGCATCCGGCCATCTGATTGGCCGGAGCCGCGGTGACGTCACTCCCGCGCGGGAGCCGACGGTCACGGCACGGGGCTCTGAAGAAACGGCACCAGCGGCCGTTCCTTCAGAGCGCATGCACCAGTGACGTCACTGGCTGCATATAAGGTAAATATCTCCTAAACGGTACATGTTTAGGAGATATTTACAGTACCTATAGGTAAGCCTTAATATAGGCTTACCTATAGGTACAAGTTACAGAGGAGGGTGGTTTACTTCCTCTTTAATTCCATTAATTTTAAATCGAATGTTAAAAGCAAACAAAATCTTGTGAACAACATTCAAATGTTCTGAGAATTTCTGCACAAATTTTCATAAGACCTTTCCTTTGAATTTGGGTTAAAAATTGTATTCATCTACAGCCAGCTTTAGTCCTCAGTCACAGCTGATCAGAAATGCATTAATTTAATTGCAAGCACGTAGCATGATACGACACATCAAAAGAGAACATACTTGGCAGCCAGAAAAAATGTAAATTGATATTAAAAGTTTACTTTTTTATTTTTTTTACTTACTTACCTGCTCTGTGCAACGATATTGCAAAGAGCGACCCCATGCCTTCCCTTCTGGAGTTTCCTGTTCCCTATTCCTATTGGTCCTCCTTAAGCAAGCCAGGCACTAAGGTGTGCATACACACATACACACACACACAGTGCCTTAACCATGCCCTTTGCTCCCTATGACTCCCATTGCTCTCATCTCAGAGTCTCCTGGAAACGAGATTCGGTGCTGCGGCCGAGACAGCACTGGATCGGTAAGAGGAGACAGGTGTTTAGGGATTGGGGGGGGGGGGGCTGGGTACATTTTTTACCTTTAATGACAGGAATGAGTTAAAGTAAAAATGTTTACAAGCAAGAAATGGAAATTATGGGACTTTTAACCACTTAAGACCCGGAAGATTTTACCCCCTTCCTGACCAGGACCTATTTTGCGATTCGGCACTGCGTGACTTTAACGGACAATTGCGGGGTCGTGCGACGCTGTACCCAAACTAAATTGACGTCCTTTTTTCCCCACAAACAGAGCTTTCTTTTGGCGGTATTTGATCACCTGTGCGATTTTTTGATCATGCGCTATAAACAAAAAAAGAGCGTCAATTTTGCAAAAATAACAATATTTTTCACATTTTTTTTATATGAAATTCCCCCCCCCAAAAATTTTTAAAAAAATCTAAATTTTTTAACACTTTCGGCCAATTTGTTTTATGCTACATATGTTTGGTTAAAAAAAAAAAAAAAAAAAAAAAAAAAAAAAAAAAAATCGCAAAAAGCGTATTTTGATTGGTTTGCGCAAAAGTTATCGTGTTTACTAACAAAGGGAAAGATTTTTGTCAATTTTTTTAACGTGTAATGGCGGCGATCTGCGATTTTTTTTGCGGTATTGCGGCGGACAGATCGGACCCTTGACTGACATTTTTGACACTTTTGGGGTTACCAGTGACATTTCTAAAGTAATCAGTGCTATACATATGCACTGTTACTGTAAAATTACACTGGCAGTGAAGGGGTTAACTTTTTTTGAGAGGGAGGGGTTGTGTGTGTCCCTAGGGGCGTGATTCTAACTGATTGGCTGTGGCTTGATGTGTAGGAACAATGATCAACGGTCCTACATAGTAGAACCGTATGATCACTGTTTCTACACAGGGGAGAATGACAGGCGGCTTGTTTACATGAGCCGCCTGCCTTTCTCCCTCTGCAGCGACGATCGCCGAGTGACCGGCGTACATCGGGTCCGCCGGTCACACGCAGGGGGGGGGGGGGCGGGGTGCCGTGACCGCGCAGGAGCACGCCTCCGGGGGCGCGCGCGCGCTCCCTAGACCCTCACAGGCTAGCGACGTAGATCTACGTCACTCTGCCTGTGAGGGGGCTGACTGCCGACGTAAATAGTCGTGCGGCAGTCGGCAAGTGGTTAAGTAGAAGCCATTTAACTTTTAAGAAGAAGCCATTTCCTTATGGCGAAACATGTTGAGCTGACACCACCAAGTGTTTCTGTTTCCTTCTTTTTTCTTTTATGGTTTTAAAAATGACATGTGCCCATTTGTAATCAATAAAATGATATAATTTTTTATGGAAAGAAATAGATTTTTCTCCATTATTATGGAGTTCCACCCTAAATTTATACTTACCTCCATCTTCTCGCTCCGGGTCACCTGAAAAACAAATGGATAAATGCAATTTTTTTTTTTTTTTTTACTTACCTTGTAGAGAAAATATACTTACCTTACTTCCTTCTTCCTCCCCTCGGCGGCCACGGCGATTCGTCACTTCCTGGCTTTTGCATTGATTCCTGGGAGCTGAACGTCATCGCTCCCAGGAATCAATGTGCCTGCACCGGCCCCCGACGTCAGTTCCGGGGCGCGCGCACCATTCCCTTCTAAACAGCTTCTGGGCATGTCCAGAAGCTGTGGAGGGATGACGCGCGCGCCCCGGAAGTGACAGCGGGGCCGGTGCAGTGCATCGTGGGACCGAAGAAGAAGGAAGAGGACGCAGAAGAGGATCGCGCTGGCTTCAAGCTGCCCACACCTAAGATGGCAGCGCTGGAGAATACTTTTTCAAGGTAAGTATTTCTCCTAAAAGGTAAGTGCAACCCGGGACAGATCAGAGGCTAGCCATTGTGGAATGTACTAGCCCTGACTGTTGCGGGGGTATTTATATTAAAAAAGTATAACCAGGGTGGAACTCCGCTTTAACCAGTTGCCGACCGCCGCACGACTATATACTGCGGCGGTCAGCCCCGGCCAGGCAGAGTGACGTATCGGTACGTCACTCGCCTGTCACTGACTTGCGAGCCTATCGCGGGCGGGCGCGCGCCCGCCGCGGCTCGTTCACAGGCAAGTCAGTGCGTGTGACCGGCGGACTCGATGTCCGCCAGTCACACTGCGATCGCTCCTGTGAAGGGAGAAAGACAGAGCAGCTTGTGTAAACAAGCTGCCTGTCAGTTCTCCCTGTGTAAAAGTAAAGATCTGACCGTTCTACTATGTAGAACGGTTGATCTTTGCTTTTACACCAATAGGAATGTCCCTACACAGTAGAAAGCACGCCCCTAGGACACACTTAACCCCTCCCTGTCCAATAAAGTTAACCCCTTCCCTGCCAGTGTCATTTTTGCAGTAACAGTGCATATGTATAGCACTGATTACTGCAGTAATGTCACTGGTAACCCCAAAAGTGTCAAAAATGTCAGTCAAGGGTCCGATCTGTCCGCCGCAATGTCGCAGTACCGAAAAAAAAAAAAACGCAGATCGCAGCCATTACGCGTTAAAAAAAAAAACACCAAAAATGACAAAAATCTTTCTCTTTGTTAGTAAACGCGATAACTTTTGCGCAAACCAATCAAAATACGCTTTTTGCGATTTTTTTTACCAAACATAGGTAGCATAAAACAAATTGGCCGAAAAATGTTAAAAAATTTTGATTTTTACTTTTTTTTTTGGGGGAATTTCATATAAAAAAATGTGAAAAATATTGTTATTTTTGCAAAATTTACGCTCTTTTTTTGTTTATAGCGCGTGATCAAAAAATCGCACAGGTGATCAAATACCACCAAAAGAAAGCTCTGTTTGTGGGAAAAAAAGGACGTCAAATTCGTTTAGGTACAGCGTCGCACGACCGCGCAATTGTCCGTTAAAGTCACGCAGTAAAAAATCGCAAAAAAAACCCTGGTCCTTTAGCAGCCAAATCCTCCGGGGCTTAAGTGGTTAATATAGCTCTATTGTGCACCTTAAAAGTCCCATAATTGCCATTTCTTGCCTATTTTTGTTTGAGGGATGTGGTGCATTATTTACACTCTCCGGCAAAAAAGAAAGTTTAGAACCATTTTAATATGAAAAAATTCACAAAGCGCTCAATTCACAAAAACTAAAGCAGACCATACACCAGCAGATTTTTGAATGAATGTAAACAATTGTACGAAAATTCTAATTAGTACATTTAATAAACCTACGAATGTCGTTCAAAAGTACATCCAAAACAACTTTCTTTTAAAGTTTAATTTTGAATGTGTGTTTGGACACTCATATTGTTATAAATTTGTTCGTTCAAGAAAGCATTTTCATCCTGCTCCTTCAAATTTTTTCATCACAGGGGTCGAAAACAAATGTTGATTTGATCCTAATAATTAGAAAATAAAAGGAATGTTCTTAAAACAAACATTTTTCACTAGTGTATGGCTAGCCTAACATACCAGTATAAGGATCTTAAGGAATAACCAACACATGCATTGGGCTTCAAGGCACCACGGTGGTGACTGTATTATGCAATTACAACGAAGTTGTTTTAGAACGCCACCTATCATGTTGGACAATCTAAATCTGCCTTGACACATTCCATAAGAGGACGGAGTTACACATAGCTACAAACAAACAGTGGTGGGATTCAGACAGTTTGCACTGGTTCCATAGAACCGGTTACTAAATTTCTGCGAGTTCGCAGAACCGGCTGTTCACTCTAAGCTGCGCGCCTGACCGCGCAGCCGTGGCGGCCAGGGAGCAGAGCAGTGCTCCACCGAGCCCGCCCATTCTGTGACAATAGCGAATGAAAATTCGCTATTGTCACACGGATCCTCCTCCTGGCCAATCAGGGAGCGGGTCCTCCCGCTTCCTGATTGGCCGAAAGGCAAACCCCGTGCCATTGGCCGAGGAGGCGGGAGGACTGAGGAGACGCGGGGAGCCAGGGACTGAAGAGAAGCTGCCGTGACCATCCGTGAGGTAAGTCCACGGGTCTCGCGGGGGGAACGCTGGCCACTCTGCAATGATTGGGGGCCAATGCTGTGGGCACTCTGCAATGATCGGGGGCCAATGCTGTGGGCACTCTGCAATGATCGGGGGCCAATGCTGTGGGAACTCTGCAATGATCGGGGGCCAATGCTGTGGGCACTGTGCATTGAAAGGGGGCACGCTGGTCTCTCTGCATTGAAAGGGGGGCACGCTGGTCACTGTGCATTGAAAGGGGGGCACGCTGGTCACTGTGCATTGAAAGGGGAGCACGCAGCGCTGGTCACTGTGCATTGAAAAAAGGCATGCAGCGCTGGTCACTCTGCATTGAAAGGGGGCACGCTGGTCTCTCTGCATTGAAAGGGGGGCACGCTGGTCACTGTGCATTGAAAGGGGGGCACAAATAATTTTTGATAAACAAATATGTTACCGATATATATCTCCTGGTTTCACCAGGAACATTTTTGTACCTTAGTGAAATTTGCTTTTATATCTGTATTTTTTAAATATATAATTTCTGTCCTTGTTGTGTTGTTTTTTCATTTCAGGCAATTAGAATTCTGATGTAATTGCGGACCGATCCTGTGGGGGCAGTGTGGGTAAGCATGGAGGTCGGCCCCATCAGTGAGATATGTGCGGCCAGATAGGCCGCAGGTCAGTCCCGCCCCTTCCGGGCGGAACTTCCTGTGGCACCTGAGCGGACTGCGGAGGCACTTCCTGCCTCTGTATAGTCTGCATACACCTGTGACTAAGCCGAGAGCCTCGCCGGGGTGTCCCCGCGCTAGCTCTCGAGCGATGTCCGGTGGGAGTGGCCGGGGCGGTGACGTCCGTTTGACGAACCACCCGGGATCCATGCTACTTAAGGGCGCCATTTACAAGCCCTGGTATGGTGGAGGTTCCCCATCCGGTGAGGACTGTGCGGAAGCTGGGAACAGCGTGGCAAGGGGTAAGCTTTATATGGCCAGTATTAATACTGTAACATTACACTTTTGTGATATCCGGGAATTCACCTTAATCTTACTGTGCTTAACAGCCGACATACAGGCAGAGGAGACATGCTCCCTACATTTGGGCTCTGGTCCTTCCTAAGTTTGGTGAGCATTGCTAGGGTGTCTGTGTGTGTTTGGAACTTTTGTACTGCATGGCGATCTATCATCTTGGGTGGCACTCTATATATATTTACTACTATGTTTATTACTTATGTTTATTCTAAGTACGCTTTGCATGTACTCATCTTGGACCTCATGTGGCGACTGCTTATCTATATATGACCCTGGTCACCCCCCTATTATTATAGAGGAGGGTGGGCCGGATACGAAATTGATTACACACACATTTTCACATATGTGTGTGAAAGCAAATCAGTATACATGATATATATTTTACTACAGGGGTAGCCCATATACGAATGGGTAAACTCTATATGTTAGTGTGTAATCGTTTATAAACGCATGGCACCTGTCTTCTCTTACGGTCCAGAATGACTATGTGTCTTTTCTGTTGCCCCCCCCCCCCCCCCCCCCTTTTAGGGCAGATGTTCTGTGGGCTCTATGGGTACTTACACACTCTTATAACAAGCATGAGGCATACAGATTTTACCACTTTAGAACATTTGAGCTTATGGTTTGGCATTCCTATGGGCTTTCCCTTAAAGTGATATCATAGAATTAAAACGCTTACTACTCTGAGAAACATTGTTTTTCTGCTCTCATCCACCCAGATATGAGACATGGAGTGACTACCCTCACTACTATGTCACTATACATTGCCTTTTTGAGTTTCCCAAAACGCACAGTCCTCCTCGTTAAAGAATTCTCTATGGAAATTGAGATATGTGCCTGATTACTATATGTACAGGTATGTATACATCTTTCTGTCCATTTACCAGGTATATAAATAGGATATATATGCTTATACTATAATTACAGCATGGATCCCCACATATACTCACTATTGGCAACCTCCGTTCTTTCCCCTAAACTCCTCTAGTGTCTGAATGCAACTTAAGACCCAATGTTATATTGTGTTGATATTGCAAAAATAGAAGGACTTATCTGAGATGTGTAAGACGATTATATGTAATTAAAAGGAAAGATAAATGATATGCAATTGTAATTATAACATACTGAAAATAAGGTAACACATATATGTAATCTATCTAAATACTGTTATTTCTCACACAGACAAAAGAAATGATATGCTCCAGATGAAGCTTTTTTGTCTAAGAAAGCGAAACATGTCGAGCAAAGGTCATATATTACATGGTGAATGTTAACTTATATTTTCAGTCGACCCTGCTGACCGGCACCATACTGCTTGGATGTCCGTCGGCGGTTCTTCTGATAACAAGCAATACGTTTCCAAGGATTATATGACTACTAATGATCTTGTACTTTGAACTGTATGTAAACCGACTTTTATAAGTTCTATGCACTGAGATATTGTACAACATAGACCATTGTTGTGTGGTCTCACTGTGTCCTTAATACACAATTATTTGCCTGTATTTTTCTATGATTTTAAAATATTTAGTTCTGTGTTGAATAAAAGAAATCTTTTTAACAAAACTCCTGTGCCCGAAATCTCTGTTTCCCAATCCTTCCAGATTGTTATAAATTTGTTCGTTCAAGAAAGCATTTTCATCCTGCTCCTTCAAATTTTTTCATCACAGGGGTCGAAAACAAATGTTGATTTGATCCTAATAATTAGAAAATAAAAGGAATGTTCTTAAAACAAACATTTTTCACTAGTGTATGGCTAGCCTAACATACCAGTATAAGGATCTTAAGGAATAACCAACACATGCATTGGGCTTCAAGGCACCACGGTGGTGACTGTATTATGCAATTACAACGAAGTTGTTTTAGAACGCCACCTATCATGTTGGACAATCTAAATCTGCCTTGACACATTCCATAAGAGGACGGAGTTACACATAGCTACAAACAAACAGTGGTGGGATTCAGACAGTTTGCACTGGTTCCATAGAACCGGTTACTAAATTTCTGCGAGTTCGCAGAACCGGCTGTTCACTCTAAGCTGCGCGCCTGACCGCGCAGCCGTGGCGGCCAGGGAGCAGAGCAGTGCTCCACCGAGCCCGCCCATTCTGTGACAATAGCGAATGAAAATTCGCTATTGTCACACGGATCCTCCTCCTGGCCAATCAGGGAGCGGGTCCTCCCGCTTCCTGATTGGCCGAAAGGCAAACCCCGTGCCATTGGCCGAGGAGGCGGGAGGACTGAGGAGACGCGGGGAGCCAGGGACTGAAGAGAAGCTGCCGTGACCATCCGTGAGGTAAGTCCACGGGTCTCGCGGGGGGAACGCTGGCCACTCTGCAATGATTGGGGGCCAATGCTGTGGGCACTCTGCAATGATCGGGGGCCAATGCTGTGGGCACTCTGCAATGATCGGGGGCCAATGCTGTGGGAACTCTGCAATGATCGGGGGCCAATGCTGTGGGCACTGTGCATTGAAAGGGGGCACGCTGGTCTCTCTGCATTGAAAGGGGGGCACGCTGGTCACTGTGCATTGAAAGGGGGGCACGCTGGTCACTGTGCATTGAAAGGGGAGCACGCAGCGCTGGTCACTGTGCATTGAAAAAAGGCATGCAGCGCTGGTCACTCTGCATTGAAAGGGGGCACGCTGGTCTCTCTGCATTGAAAGGGGGGCACGCTGGTCACTGTGCATTGAAAGGGGGGCACACTGGTCACTGTGCATTGAAAGGGGGGCACACTGGTCACTGTGCATTGAAAAAAGGCATGCAGCGCTGGTCACTGTGCATTGAAAGGGGGTACGCTGGTCTCTCTGCATTGAAAGGGGATACGCTGGTCTCTCTGCATTGAAAGGGGGCACGCTGGTCTCTCTGCATTGAAAGGGGGCACGCTGGTCTCTCTGCATTGAAAGGGGGCACGATGGTCACTGTGCATTGAAAGAAGGGCACGATGGTCACTGTGCATTGAAAGAAGGGCACGATGGTCACTGTGCATTGAAAGGGGGCACGCCGGTCATTCTGCAATAAAAGGGGGCACGCTGGTCACTGTGCAATAAAAGGGGGCACGCTGGTCACTGTGCATTGAAAGGGGGCACGCTGGTCACTGTGCACTGAAAGGGGGCACGCTGGTCACTGTGCACTGAAAGGGGGCACGCTGGTAATTCTGTTGGGAAAGTCGGAACTGGTTACTAAAATTTTTGAATCCCACCACTGGCTACAAATGCTGGGGTACCTTCTTGACACTCATATTTGAAGAAGCGGCTTAGATAAGCTGCAAATTGTCAACATCACAGAACAAGTTCACTTGAATGTGACTACTAGCAATACTAGCTATGACCTGGAAAAAATGAGAACCTTAAAGCTGCTTTTAGACTGATGCAGTGCACACTATGGAACCAGCGTAGTGGTGGTACCTGCGGATTTGGAGCTGGTTAGTTGCGCTTTCCAAGTGAGTTCCATTGTGTCCCACAGAATTCTATTGCATCCCACTTTCTGTATGTGCACCATAGATGCAGCATGCAGGCGATTTGGTGCACTTTCAGACAGCGCACCAAACCCATGGGACACAATAGAACTCGATAGGAAAGCACAGCTAACTCACACCAAACCTGTGGGTAAACAGCACTGCTCCCTGTCTGAAAGCTGTCTAAGAGATGAGACATGCTAATAAGTAAAGAAAAAAAATACAATTACTTTACAAACATATAATCATTTAATTATAACTTATTCAATATTCTATATTTATATAATGCTGAGGATATTTAATTCCCTTCCTTCCAATATATGTAAATGTAAGGCTCTGGGTACTGTCACAGTATGTAAACATATGCAAATATATCTGGCAAAATAATGTCATATTAGAAATACTATAAAACTGCTGCTTAATAGCCTGTAATCAGATTCAGTTAGAGGATAATGCAAATTCTTCATCCAAGAATGACAGAGAATTTTTTACTCCTAATAATTTTTTGGGGTTTTTCAAAATATTACACCAAAATAAGATGGGCATGTAAAGAAAACTGACAAAAACAAGCATAAAAATAGAAGTATACAGAGATGTAAAGAGATGTTGCATGCAGAACAGTGAATCACAATCGGATACAATATAGCTTTTTCAAACAGATATCCCAACATGAAATCAATTTGTAACCTGGGTTGATCACCGACTGTCCTGGGAAAGCTTCTGCAGAGGTTTTGTTCTATCAAATTATGGGGTGGGTGGCTACTACTTTCATTTAGCCCTGGTGTGGTTTGTCATGCCATTGGACAGTTCAAAATGGCATGACAGGTTGCACCCCATTGTAAGCAATGGAACTGTTCAAATAGCTGGGACTCAAAAAAGGTTCCTGCACTACTTTTTGCTGATTACATTGTGACTTGCAAAGACTTCTGTTGTACAAAGTCTCAAGCCACAATAAAATTAGCAGTGCAAATCACACTGTATAGCTTTGAAATTGTGCTGAAGTAGTATGATTGCAAAGCCTCAACGGTGTGAATGAAGGCGATAAAAACACATTCCCTTCTGGGTGATCTATCCTACCTTTTTTAATTCTGAAGGAATTGCTGTCTGTGTCCATGTGCTAAGTGAATCTGTATGGGAGTGCTTTTATAATTATCAATCAGTTGCTGCACCTACAAGGCTCTAATGAGGAAAGCCGCTGGGACTGCTTCCCTTTACATGTGATTTCCCTTTGGGAGCATCTCACCAGAAATGACAGTGTCGCTGACACAACGCACCTTTGATCACGGTAAAGAGCTTATGACATAGGCTCTTTACCATGTGATCAGCTGTGTTCAATCACAGCTGATCATAGTGTAACTAGGAAGTGGTGGGTATCAGCATTCCTCCACTAACGCTGACAGGGGGATGTGCACTGATAAGCAGTGCAGTGATCAGTGCAGCCCCATCAGCGATGCCCACCAGTGCTGCCTTTCAGTGCCCATCAATGCCACCTATCAGTGCCCATAAAAGCTGCCCATAAGTACCACCTATTAGTGCCCATCAGTACCGCCTATCAGTGCCTATCAGTACTGCCTATCAGTGAAGGAGAAAAAAAATGTATTTACAAAATTTTATAACAGAAAAAAAAAAACTTTTTTTTTTTTTTTCAAACTTTTCAGTATTTTTTTTTATTTGTTTAGCAAATAATAAACTCTGGTGATTAAACACCACAAAAAAAAGCTCAATCTGTCTAAAAAAAATGATAATGTTGTTTGGGTACAGCATTTTATGACCGTCTAATTGTCAGCACTGAAAGCTGAAAATTGGCCTGGGCAGGAATGGGGTGAATGTGCCCAGTATTGAAGTGGTTATTAACATTCAATTAAATATGACTTGAGTCGCAATTGTATACACTATATTTGTTTTTTTTTTTCTATTTTTTTTTTCCCCACAAAAGTGGAGTTAACCTTTAAGGCTCAGGAGACAGGTCACAGCACTTGGGTGTATGTGGGGGAGGAGAAGGAAATACAGAGATTCCATGAAGTGGGCTTGATGAGTGGGGGTAAAATGAATATTGCAAGTGCAAGGAGCTTGTGCTAAAAGGTTACTAGAAAGAAAGAAAAAAAAAAAAGGGGGGGGGATGAAGTGGAGCAATGGATAGTGGAAGTATTGGGCATGGTAAGGGACTGAATTGGATGGGAGGCATAAGTAATGTGTCTAGTAAGGGGAACTCGTGAGACAGAGGGGAGGGACCCTGGTCCTATTGTATCACAGGTCTGGGCATGTGGTAAGGAGGGTACTAGGTCCAGAGTTCATATTCGGTTTATATGCTACAGTGGTTTCATAAAAGAGCTGGCAGGCCCACGTTTGGGTGTATTTGTCCTGCATTTTCTGCATTATATGTAAAAGTTCTACTGCTATGTATAACCCTACCTTTAAATTCAGCACACGTATAGATCTCCAATGTACTGTTATGCACAGTCTTGTTGCATTAATCATGCGCACATTCAGTGATTTTCTGGGAAGAGAAAAGTGCTGCAACAGGTATTGAGGTAGGGTCAAGTCTGGAGTGTTCCTAGCAAAATGACGCTATCAACATGTGTCCAACAATCAGAGAGAGAGAGACTTCGGACCATCATTTGTGTAAAGCCTCGTACACACGCAACGATTATTGGCCGACCGATCGGCCGTCTTTTGTCCAGTGTTGTTGTGTTGGTTGAAATGTGCTCTAGACTGCACACGAATTTTATTGGCCAAGAAAAAACAACTTCAGAAGTGATGTCATGTGCTGGTTTACTTTCCGTGTGTTTTTTCTTCTCTGAGCATGCCCAGTCTTGCTCATCAGATTTTTGTCTGCCGAAATCTGTACTGAGTGACGGAAAATCGGCCGTTCTGTTGACGGCCAACAAAAATTTTATAGCCTGCACACCAGATTTTTTTCGGCCGAAAAGTCGGAGTCGGTTGTCGAAAGCATCATACTAACAAGCCGAAAATCGGCCGATCGGACGTTGGCCAAAAATTCACGGCCAACTATCGATGCGTGTGTACGAGGCTTCTTCTATGGCAGAACGCCAGTATCAGTCAGACAGTGATGGGGGGTTTGTGTAGCAAGGATAGTATCTCTATACCATAAGGAGTATATTTTACCCATTTTGTGAAGAAGCTACATTCAAAAAGCATTTGCTAATGCAAAGGTTTATATTTACCATTCTTTCTCAGTTAAGCTAAGGGCTAAATCATTCTCCCTACAGGCAGGTCCTGTGCCGGAGAAACGTGGTAAATAAACAGTACATAGGTCAGAAATTACTTGTCTTTGAGGAGCAGTCTGAAAGCAAAAATGATTCCAGTGGACAAAGTGGTCTGGAGAACATATGATAGATTCTGAAATAGTGGTGAATTTGAACAGGTCCATAGGTGTATTTGTAGAGTGAGTATACCCAGTCAGGGTGGATCTTTCACAATAGAATGGAGTCCTGAAAAAATGATGAGCTAGAGGTTGGGTGTGATGCCAACAATTTTTTAAAAATGGTTGTTGCCATTTCTGGCTCTGAAATCTGGATTTAAGCGAAGAGAGGGCCAGGACAGAGGAAAGATTCAGATACCCGCAGAATGTAACAAAACAATTTTGAAGGCAGTAGCTTTTATTGGGTGGTCCTGAGACCAACCCAGGGTATGTTAACCGCTTGCCGACCGCCGCAAGAAAATTTACTGCGGCGGTCAGCCCCGGCCAGGCAGAGTGACGTTAATTAACGTCACTAGCCTGGGAGGGTCTGGGGAGCGAGCGCGCGCCCTCGGAGGCGCGCTCCCGCGAGGTCACGGACCCCCCCGCGGTGTGTGACTGGCGGACCGGATGTCCACCGGTCACTCGGCGATCGTCGGGGGAGAGGGAGAAAGTCAGGCGGCTTGTGTAAACAAGCCACCTGTCATTCTCCTCGGTGTAAAAACACTGATCAGACGGATCTACTATGTAGAACCGTTGATCAGTGTCCTTACAGCTCAAGCCACAGCCAATCACAGTAGAAAGCACGCCCCTAGGGACACACACAGCCCCTCCCTATCAAATAAAGTTAACCCCTTCACTACCAGTGTATTTTTACAGTAACAGTGCATATGTATAGCACTGATTACTGTAGAAATGTCACTGGTAACCCCAAAAGTGTCAAAAATGTCAGTCAAGGGTCCGATCTGTCCGCCACAATGTCGCAGTACCGCAAAAAAAAAAAATTGCAGATCGCCGCCATTACGCGTTAAAAAAAAAAAAAAACAACAAAAATGACAAAAATCTTTCCCTTTGTTAGTAAACACGATAACTTTTGCACAAACCAATAAAAATACGCTTTTTGCGATTTTTTTTACCAAACATAGGTAGGATAAAACAAATTGGCCGAAAATGTTAAAAAATTTTGATTTTTACATTTTTTTGGGGGGGAATTTCATATAAAAAGATGTGAAAAATATTGTTATTTTTGCAAAATTTACGTTCTTTTTTGGTTTATAGCGCAAAAAGTAAAAAGCGCACAGGTGATCAAATACCACCAAAAGAAAGCTCTGTTTGTGGAAAAAAAAAGGACGCCAAATTAGTTTAGGTACAGCGTCGCACGACCGCGCAATTGTCCGTTAAAGTCACGCAGTACCGAATCGCAAAATACCCCCTGGTCGTTTAGCAGCCAAATCCTCCAGGGCTTAAGTGGTTAAATTTAAGCCAGGACAGTGAATGTTGAGGATGGTACACAAAAGCCTGTTCAATCTTGGGCAACTCCTGCCACCCACTCCACAATACGCTGGTCAGTCTGCGGAGTACCATCAGTGACAGATTGTTACAACCACGATGCATCACAGAGCGATACAAGAAATCATTTTTGTCTGTGGCCATCAAGTTATAGAATTCTCTGTGAGGGCTGGAGACGAATATTTAATTCTGGTTTATGATCAGGATTTTATGTTGTTTTTCTAGTATGTTGGTAATATGTTAAAACTTTTATTTGGGGTAATGTTAGAGAAAGTGGTGTGTTTTTTGCATTTGGTAGTTAGATTTTTTTGTTAATTTTGTTATTTATTTTATATTGTATTTTAAATGAATGGATGGTTTTATTTGTAGTGTAGTTTGTTATTGTTATTTATAAAATAAAAAAAGCTTACAATCTATAAAACAGGCTAACAAGCATTTTTCTAGTGTCCTGGTGGACAAACATAAGAGATTTTTATGCATACGGGTAACCTGGATACAGCTACACCACCCAAGGATGGATAGGGCTAGTCTTCGATGTCTAGGCTTGGGACGGGCGGCCTGCCCCAGGAATGTGCTCAAAGCTTGAACCATTTTCATAACTGATCAACTGTGGGTATAGTATTGTGTATATGGCATCGTTTTTTTTCCACTTTTACTGGCTGAACTAGATGGACTTGTGTCTTTTTGCAACCTGACTAACTATGTAACTAACTATACTCATTCATTAAAAAAGTGTGACGCAGAACCTATTTTTCGAATTTTCTCTTGTTTTTCCTTCCTGTCTGATAGCCACTACATTCTCTGTGACGCTCTGACACATGCTGGTCATGTTCTAGACATTAAGTTCTGTATTATCAGGATGAAGTTCCCAAAAGTATGTGATCCTTAGGGGTTAACTAAGTTGAATACTTATGAAATGTGATATCATCATATGTAACCTCAGAACTTTGAGTTTCATTCACTATTTACTGCAACATATTTTATTCTGGTCTGATAACTATACTGGCATTGGTTACATAGTTAGTGAGGTTGAAAAAAAGACATCAGCCCATCCAGTTCAACCTATAATGTGTGTGTGCGTTTGCTACTAACCATACATTGTATACCCCTCTATGTTGTGATCGTTAAGGTGCCCATCTAATAGTTTTTTTAAACTATTCGATGCTCCCTGCTGATACCACTGCCTGTGGAAGAGAATTCCACATCCTTACCACTATAACAGTAAAGAACCCCTTACGTAGTTTAAGGTTAAACCATTTTTCCTTTAGTTTTAGTGAGTGGCCCCGTGTCTTATTGTATTCCCTTTCTCTGAAAAGTTTGTTCCTTATGCTATGGTCACCAGTACAGTATTTGTACATTGATATATCCCCCCTCAATCGTCTCTTCTCCAGAGAGAATAAGTTCAATGCTTGTAGTCTTTCCTCATAGCTGATGTCCTCCATTCCCCTAATTATCTTTGTTGCCCTTCTCTTGACTTTCTCCAGTTCCAGCACATCCTTTGAGGACCGGTGCCCAGAACTGGACGGCATATTCCAGATGTGGCCAGACTAGAGTCTTTTAAAGTGGGAGAATAATCTCTTTATTTCTGGAGTGAATCCCCTTTTTTTATACATGCCAGTATTCTGTTGGCTTTGCTTGCAGTGGCTTGGCATTGCATGCCACCGCCAAGCCTGTTTTCCACTAGGACCCCCAAGTCCTTTTCCATCTTTGATTCACCTAGAGGTTCCCCCCCTAGCGAGTAACTTGCATTGGTATTTCTGACATCCAAGTGCATTACCTTACATTTTTCAACATTAAACCTCATCTGCCATGTAGTTGCCCACCCAATTATTTTGTTCAGATCTACTTGTAAGGTTTCCACCTCCTGCATAGAAGATATTGCCATGCATAGCTTAGTATCGTCCGCAAATACCGAGATTGTGCTGGATATCCCCTCCTCTAGATCATTTATGAATAGATTAAAAAGGATTGGTCCCAGGACAGATCCTTGAGGGACCCCACTTTCCACATCTACCCAATACGAGTACTCCCCATTTATCACCACCCTCTGGACTCGTCCCTGTAGCCAGTTCTCTATCCAGATACTCACCCTATGGTCCATACCTACGTACCTTAGTTTGTACAGTAAGCGTTTGTGGGGAACTTTGTCAAATGCCTTTGCAAAGTCCAGATACACCACATGCACAGGCTTTCATTTATCTAGATGGCAGCTCACTTCATCGTAGAAGGTTAATAGATTGGTCTGGCAAGAACGATTTTTCATGAATCCATGCTGATTACTACTAATAATACCGTCACTATTACTATAGCATTGCATATGATGACTGTGACGAGGGAGTAGGCCCTTAACATCCCCTCCAAAATTTTGCAGACTACAAATGATAGGCTAACCGGCCTATAATTCCCTGGGATATATGTCAGCCCTTTTTTAAATATTGGTACCATGTTGGATTTTTTCCAATCCGCTGGCACCTGTAAACTATCCATAAAAATCAAGAACAATTGTCTGGCTATTACCTGATGGAGTTCTTTAAGAACCCTCGGGTGCAAGCCATCCGGTCCCGGTGATTTATGTTAAGTTTTTCAAGTTTAGTTCTAAGTCTATCTTCTGTTAACCATGGGGGTGCTTCCTGAGGTGTATTATTTATTTTAACATTACAAATTGGGTTAGTGTAGCCCCCCAATTCACTGTTAATGTTACTTGAACACGAAACTGTAATTTATAAGAATATGGAATTAGTTTTACATTCATTTGAAACTCAATAAAACATTGACACAGAAAGAAATCTATATAAAATCAAGTAAGATCATCTACCTGCCAGAAGATGAAATGTTCCCGTATTATAGTCTTTACAGAGTCATTACTCCATATATCCCGATTCAGGCACTGGCAAGCAAAGTCCTGTACATTCTGTATGTTAATCATCAGCCACTTGTTCTTTAGCTGTCCACATTCCTTAGCCTGTGGGTTAGATACAAAAAATGATGGTAAATAAGCATTATATATATGCAATATTAACCTAACCTATACAAACAGACCTAAGTTCATCTACATTGTATACTGTGTAAATACACAAACAAGAGATCGAGGTAGAAAGTAATTTAACCTCCCTGGCATGATTATGTCAGGAATTATCTACCAAAAGCGGTACAATTTTTTGCATGGAAATTTGGCGTTATGTATTATAGGCCTACAATTCTTAGTAATTACTGACTTAAACCTGACCAAAACAAGACTCTAGTAGACATCCCAGATGTGATAAATTTGAAACACAAACGCATGAATTATAATTTAATCAATAATATAATTTTATTATAGAATATATATATATATATATATATATATATATATATATATATATATATATATATATATATATATATATATATATATATATATATATATATATATATATATATATATATAGGAGGTGATACAATGTAATCTGAATTTATATATGATATATATAAATAAATTTATATATATATATATAAATGTATTATATATAAATTTCAGATTACATTGTATCACCTCCTTTTTATGCGTTTGTGTTGGTGCAACTTTTGAATTTCCCTCCCAGTTCCGCTCCCATGCACCAATGCTTCTGCAGGGAACGGAACCAGGAAGTCATCAGAGCGATGGACGAGTGGCGGGGATCTCGGCAGCGATCACAGCAATGGGAGATCATCGCTGGATCGCCAGGAGAAGGTAAGGAACACCGCTGCAGGCTCTAAGGTAAAAAATTCTCTGGTACCTGTTTCACCCTCCTAACTCCCTTCTATACAGACTGGAGTCCTCACTTGATCAAGCTCTGTGCCTGTCTGTGGGGGCTCTCCCCACTCTCACAGGCTTTGCTGAGGTAGCAGGAGTCAATGGCTATCAGTCAAATCTTGTGACGAGGGAGTAGGGCCGATCTGCACTGTCTATGGATGCAGCGCAGTGCGCTAGCAGGGGACCCCAGAAGAGGAGGATTGGGGCCACTCTGCAATTCTATTGCACAGAACAGGAAAGCACACCATGGCGATGATTTGCAGCTCTTCAACCCTCTCTCAGAGACTTGGTTGGGAGCAGAGGGAGCCATTGGATCCTGCTACTGTCATTCAAATCCTTTGAGGAGGGAGCAGGGGTGGGACCAAGCCATGCTCTGTGTGCCTATAGACAGACAGCCTGGCTCAGGAGCATGACTGCAAAAGTGCCCTCATAGCAAGTGGCTTGCTATGGGGCTCTCAGAGACGAGGAGGAGGAGTGGCGAGGGGATTCGGGGCTGCTCTGTGGAAAACCACTGCACAGAGCAAGTAAATATAACATTTTTTTTTTTAGAGGGGAAAAAAATTAGGGTTTACAAGCACGTACCTATAGCTGAATCAGAAAGAGTGAAATATATTTTAAACGACTAATAAACTGGTTTTAGCAAGAAAGTGAGTGGGAAGAAGTGGGATGAGTGAGCAAGTGCCTCAGAGACAAGGAGGCAGGCCCAAGGAGCAAAGTATATAAATATCACAAGTCTATTAAGTGGCAGTTTAGTCTACTGGTAGAACTGGGAAACCCAGCATTACTAGATTACTGTATATAAATAGCATAGTAAATAAAATAGTAAATACAATACATTTAGCAAGAAAATAACAAAAGAAAGGAGTGCTTGACCTGAGAATTTGTTTTTTATATATATGTGTGTGTATAATATATATATATATATATATATATATATATATATATATATATATATATATATATATATATATATATATATATATATATATATATATATATATATATATATATATATACACACACACACACACACATATACACACACACACACACACTAACATGTACATGCACAGACATGGCCACAAATATTGGCACCCCTATATTTCTGTCAGATAATGCACCACTTGGCCCAGAAAATGTTGCAATTACAAATATTTAGGCATTCTCATGTTGATTCCTTTAGTTTGCATTGGTAGGGCACAAAAAGTGGAGAAACAAAAAGCCAAATCTGACACATTCCATGCAAGACTCCAAATATGGAATGGACAAAATTATTAGCACCGTCTCAAAATTGGAAGAAATAATTGCATTTGAAGTTTGTCATGCTCATGTAATTTGTAATTAAACTCTGTATCAATCAACAGGTACTAGCAATATAGAAATCACACCGGCAACCAGTTAAATGGTGTAAAATTGACTCAACCTTTCTGTTGTGCGTCTCTTTGCCACATGGAGCATGGAGAAGAGAAAGAGCAGCAAATAACTGTCTGAGGATTGAGAACAAGAATTGTGGAAAAGCTTGGACAATGTCAAGGTTACAAGTCCATCTCCAGAGATCCAATACTCCTGTGTCCACTGTGCGCAACATTGTCTGGATGTTTACAGCCCATGGCACTGTAGCTAATCTCCCTGGACGTGGACGAAAGAGAAAAATTGATCGAAGATTGTGACCAAGGATTGTTTGAATGGTGGATAAAGAACCTCAATCGACTTCCAGACAAATTCAAGCTGACCTTCAGGCCCAGGGTACAACTGTGTCAGCTCGCACTATATGTCGCCATCTGAATGAAAAGTGACGCTATGGTAGGAGACCCAGGAGGACCCCACTGCTGACACAGAAACATAAAAAAAAACAGATTGGCGTTTGCCAAAACATACCTGAGGAAGCCAAAATCTTTTTGTGAGAATGAGCTGTGGACAGACAAAACCAAATGACAGCTTTTTGGTAAAGCCCTTCTACGGTTTTCAGAAAAAGAAAGAAACAAGGCCTTTAAAGAAAAATACAGTCCCTACAGTGAAACATGGTGGGGGTTCACTGTTCACTGATGTTTTGGGGTTGCTATGCTGCTTCAGGCACTGGATGTCCTGACCGTTTGCATGAATTGGTATTATGAAATCTGAAGACTACTAAAGAATTCTGGGGTGCAATGCAGGGTCCAGTGTCAGAAAGTTGGGACTCCATCAGAGGTCATGGGTCTTACAGCAGGACAATGACCCAAAAGCACACAGAAATGGTAAAGACAAAGCGCTAGAGAGTACTGAACTTGCCAGCAATGAGTCCAGAGCTAAATCCCATAGAGCACCTGTGGAGAGATCTCAAAACAGCAGTTGGGAAAAGGAACCCTTCCAATCCGAGAGACCTGGAGCAGTTGGTGAAAGAAGAGTGGTCCAAAATTCCAGCAGAGAGGTGTAAGAAACTCATTGATGGTTACAGAAAGCAACTTATTACAGAAAGCAACTTATTTCAGTTATTTTTTTCCAACAGGTATGCTACCAAATATTAAATTGAGGGTGCCAATAATTTTGTCTAGTCCATTTTTGGAGTTTTGCGTGGAGTGTGTTAGGTTTGGGTTTTTGTTTCTCTACTTTGTGTCTTACCAATAAAACAAAGGAAAAAAAAAAAAAAAAAACACGAGAATGCCTAAATATTTGTAATTGCAACAATTTTCTGGGCGAAGTGGTGCAATATCTGACAGAAATGTAGGGGTGCTAACATTTTTTAGATACAGTCCTCCGCTCAACTTGCAGAAGCATGTGGCCCCTAAACCATTATAAATTATTTAAAACGCCGCTGATCTAGAATACCTCAAGTAATAACCTCATTACGACCAAGCAAAGACAATGGTATCAACTAATGGTAAGTTAGGAAAACGGTAAAATTATTAGAATGTACTTGGATATTTTTTAAATGGGACAATATATCCATCCAGATTACGGCTATACCATTTTGATATTTTAAATAATCTTTCGAAGCTTATTTAAACAGGACGGATCCAGCCAAATGGCTAACTATAAAGTTGCAACATACATAAAGTTTTAAAGCCAGAAAAGAATAGTAGGCAATTCAGGTCTCCACTTCTTTTTTAGTTTACATTTTTAAAAATGACAGACGCATCAACCTTTTCTATTGTGTTGATAAAAGCACATGTCCTAGTTCCTTAAAAGAAACCTTTGGCCAGGTTATGGACATTCAAGTATTTACAAAATCTTAAAGTGGAGTTCCACCCTAAATTTATACTTACCTCCATCTTCTCGCTCCGGGTCACCTGAAAAACAAATGGATAATCGCAATTTTTTTTCTCTTTTACTTACCTCGTATAGAAGAAAATATACTTACCTTACTTCCTTCTTCCTCCCCTCGGCGGCCACGGCGATTCGTCACTTCCTGGCTTTGCAATGATTCCTGGGAGCTGAACGTCATCGCTCCCAGGAATCAATGCGCCTGCACCGGCCCCGACGTCCGTTCCGGTGCGCGCGCGTCATTCCCTTCTAAACAGCTTCTGGGCATGCCCAGAAGCTGTGGAGGGATGACGCGCGCGCGCACCGGAAGTGACGGCGGGGCCGGTGCAGTGCATCGTGGGACCGAAGAAGACGGAAGAGGACGCAGAAGAGGATTGTGCTGGCTTCAAGCTGCCCACACCTGAGATGGCAGCGCTGGACAATACTTTTTCAAGGTAAAGGCAACCCGGGACAGATCAGAGGCTAGCCATTGTGGAATGCACTAGCCCTGACTGTCCCGGGGTATTTTTATTAAAAAAAGTATTCCCAGGGTGAAACTCCGCTTTAACAAGCAGTAATATTAACCTTGGTAGGTGCAGACACTGTGGGGCAATGGATCCTCAAAGCTCAAGAAACCCTGAAGTTTTTCATTTTGGTTCTCCCATATCTTCGTTCAATCTGCTTCCCTATCTAAAGGCTCCTGCTCTATATTTATATTCTACATTAAAAGGCTGGAAGTCAGGGGGTGCCAAGTCACTCCAGGTCAGGATGAGCTAAGGTACTAAGAAAAGGGGCTTGGAAAACTTCAGTACAGATAATTACACATCTTTAATATCATCTTAGATTATAGGAAGCAGGAAAGGGGTGGAGGTTAAAGGATTAGATGCAGCATGGGGTTTTCATCTCCTTTATGAGCAGATAATTGGAGATAAGCTCAACTCACACTTTTCAGAGTTTACAGTTGACTGTGACTTCCAGAGAAATTTGAGCTCCGCCACTTGAGTTAATGGGTCACCTCTGGTTTTCCTCTTCTAGTTTATTATTTCTCCTTTTAAGGTGTTCTGAAATTAGAAAATAACATGTGTAATAGCAAAACTGCCTATGCTATTATCATGTTTTTATTCTAATTCAGCACTCCTTAAATGGAAGTACAAATGCTCCCTCCCATCTTGTAGTTTTAGATCTAATTTTTACAGAAATTGTACTTAGGCTCTGCCTATCTCTATGCCAATAATCAATAGAACATCACTTGTCACCATGTCCCCTGCAATACCCAACCAGTAGTCTAGGTTTTGAGCAAAATATGATTAAAAATCATGGCAAACCAGACAATCAGTATCAATGTAATGTGATTGATTACGGTGCTGTGTAAAAACAAAATTGTAGTGTTGACCTCCTGCTAAATATGAATTCAGTTCATTTTTTTACTGCCCTGTTGCTGTGAGTGCTGGAAAACATACTAGCCATAACACACAATGCTTTCAAATCAAACAGCAGCTCCTCCCTTCAAATGTAAATATGCGCATAAAACTGCAATACCTATTATTGTATGTATATACTGTGTAGTTTTGCATTACTTCAAGTTTACCTGCAAAAGCAAAAATACAAAATAAGCACAAGGGACATTACTTACCTTCAAGTGTGATGTGTCCCCTGTGCTTCTGTCTAGTAGTTCACTAGAAATATTCTGTTCTCCGATGCCAACCCCCCCCCCCCCCCCCTCGCAATCTTCCAGTGTGGTGGGGGGTTAACAGAACTGAGAAGCCGTCACTGGCTTTCCTCAAGAGTGACTGACTATACCCGCCATTTCCATCCAGCAACTCCACTCACAGAACCCATTACAGCAGCTTCTATAAATGGAGGACAGACAGATGGGCTTAAAGGTACACCCCCCCCCCCCCCATGTATAGATCACCTTTTATTCATAGAAGCAGTAACCAGTGACAGATCCTCAGTTCTCCCGAAAGGGAAGATTACAGTGGAGGGGGCATTGGAGGAAAGAAGATTTATCCTGAACTACAGTCAGGGAAAATAGTATTTGATCCCCTGCTGATTTTGTATGTTTGACCGCTGACAAAGAAATGATCACTCTATAAATTTAATGGCAGGTTTATTTAACAGTGAGAGACAGAACAAAAAAAATCCAGAAAAAACCCATTTCAAAAAAAGTTATAAATGGATTTGCATTTTAATGAATAAAATAGGTATTTGACCCCTTCGCAAAGCAGGACTTGGTACTTGGTGTCAAAACTCTCGTTAGCAATCACAGAGTTCAGAGGTTTCTTGTAGTTGGCCGCCAGGTTTGCACACATCTCAGGAGGGATTTTGTCCCACTTCTCTTTGCAGATCCTTTCCAAGGTTGACGTTTGGCAACTCAAACCTTCAGCTCCCTCCACATATTTTCTATGGGAATAAGGTCTGGAGACTGGCTATTCTTACCCAGAAACTTAATGTGCTTCTTCTTGAGCAACTCCTTTGTTGCCTTGGCTGTGTGTTTTGGGTCGTTGTTATGCTGGAAAACCCATCCACGACACAATTCTAATGCCCTGGCTGGGACTCTCACACAAGATTTGAGGGCACATGGCCCCATCCACCGTCCCTTTGATGCGGTGAAGATGTCCAATCCCCTTAGAAAAGCAGCCCCAATGCATGAGGTTTCCACCTCCATGTTTGACGGCAGGGATGGTGTTCTTGGGGTCATAGGCAGCATTCCTCCTCCAAACACAGCGAGTTGAGTTGATGCCAAAGAGCTCTATTTTGGTCTCATCTGACCACAACACTTTTACCCAGTTCTCCTTTGAATCATAGAGCGGTGCATTAGCAAACTTCAGACAGGCCTGTACATGTGCTTTCTCGAGCAGGGGGACCTTGCGGGCAGGATTTCAGTCCTTCACGGCGTATTGTGTTACCAATTGTTGTCTTGGTGACTATGGCCCCAGCTGCCTTGAGATCATGAACAATATTCTCCTATGTAGTTCTGGACTGATTCCTCACTGTCCCCATGATCATTGAAACTTCACGAGGTGAGATCTTGCATGGAACCCCAGACCGAGGGAGGATTGACAAGTTATTTTGTGTTTCTTCCATTTGCGAATAATCGCATCAACTGTTGTCACCCTCTCACCAAGCTGCTTGGCGATGTTCTTGTAGCCCATTCCAGCCTTGTGTAGGTCTACAATCTTGTCCCAGACATCCTTGGGCAGCTCTTTGGTCTTGGCAATGGTGGAGAGTTTGGAAACTGATAGATTGCTTCTGTGGACAGGTGTCTTTTATACAGGTAACAAACTCCCTTTAGGAGAGTGCGCCTAACCTCAGCTTGTTACCTGTATAGAAGACACCTGGGAGCTAGAAATCTTGATAATTGATAGAGGATCAAATACTTATTTCACTCAATAAAATGCAAATCAATTTATAACTTTTTTGAAATGCGTTTTTTCAGGATATTTTTGCTGTTATTCTGTCTCACTGTTAAAATAAACCTACTAAAAGTATAAACTGATCATTTCTTTGTCAGTGGGCAAACGTACAAAATCAGCAGGGGACCAAATACTTTTTTCCCCCTAACTGTAGAGAAAGCAGCACAAGGAGCACATTACAATGAAATAAGTACAGTCCTTTGTGCTTAATTTTGCATTTTTTTGTAGGTAAACAGAGCCAGTTCACTTGTGTGGGGCCAGTTTCAGTGTGATTTTTCAAAAGGGCCAGTGTGGTTTAATTCACAGGTTCAGGTGCGAATTTGTTAAGCATATAGCACTTCAAATCATACCTGAACCGTACCTAAAATCGTACAGGACTCTTGTGAAGAATGCACTGCAGCTGGCCTGCAGATATGTGAACCTGCTCTATAGAAATCTGGTTTGGTTCATACAGTGAATCCAGAAAGTATTCACAGCACTTCACGTTTTCCACATTTTGTTATGCTACAGCTTTATTCCAAAATGGATTAAAATCATAATTTTCCTCAAAATTCTAAAAACAATAACCCATAATGACAATGTGACAGAAGGGTGTTTGAAAACTTTGCAAATTTGTAAAAAAAAAAAAAAAAAAAAAAATCACATGCACATCAAGTATTCACATTTTGTTGGCGGTTCTCGTTACACAGTGCTGCACGAAGAGGAACGCTCATCACCAGATAAGATGCCCATTATGCTCTATATTACTGTAAGTGTTTTTAACCGTGCGTGCAAATAAATAGTTCCATGCAGTCTGCGCTATGAGGAGTGTCTTGCTTTTTATTCCATGAGCCTTCATGCGGTTGAACCTGTGAGCCCTGTGTCATGTGAGGAGGATCGTTTTCTGCACTTAATCATTTGGCCATACTAGACCTCTGTAATAGGGGTCATCCATCTTTGGTAAGAGGCGGTGTGATCAGTGTGTTTGGTGGCGGTTCTCCAGGCCTGCGGCTTTTTACACCTTCTGTTTTTTAAAGTGGACACTGAAGGACTGCTATATTCAGTTTTGACCTGGGACTTTACCGATAGGATTAGCGCCACATTATTACCACTATTCAGTCTTTGCTCAATACTTTCTTGAAGCACCTTTGGCACAAAATACAGCCTCAAGTCTTTTGGAGTATGATGCTACAAGCTTGGCACACCTTTTTAGGCAGTTTCTCCCATTCTTCTTTGCAGGACCTCTCAAGCTCCATCAGGTTGGATGGGGAGCATCGGTGCACAGCAATTTTCAGATCTCTCCAAAGATATTCAATCGGGTTCAAGTTTGGGCTCTGCCTGGGAAAACCCAAGGGCATTCACAGAGTTGTCCTGTAGCTACTCCTTTGTTATCTTGGCTGTGTGCTTAGGGTCATTGTCCTGTTAGAGAAGATGAACCTTCGCCCCCAGTCTGAGGTCCAGAGGGCTCCGACGCAGGTTGTCGTCAAGGAGGTTTCTGTACATTGCTGCATTCATCTTTCCCTCAATCCTGACTAGTCTCCCAGTCCCTGCCCCTGAAAAACATCTCCACAGCATGATGCTGCCACCACCATGCTTCACTGTAGGTATTGGTATTGGCCAGGCAATGAGCGATGCCTTGTCTCTTCCAAACATGACGCTTGCCATTGAGGCCAAAAAGTTCAATTTTTGTTTCATCAGACCAGAGAGATTTGTTTCTCATTGTCTAAGAGTCCTTCAGGTGCCTTTTGGCAAACTCCAGGCAGGCTACCATGTGCCTTTTATTGAGGAGTGGCTTCCGTCTAGCCACTTTACCATACAGGCCTGATTGGTGGAGTGCTGCAGAGATGGTTGTTCTGGAAGGTTCTCCTCTCTCCATAGAGAAACACCGGAGCTCTGTCAAAGTGATCATTGGGTTCTTGGTCATCTCCCTGACTAAGGCCCTTCTATCACAAACGCTTAAGTTTGGCAGTGCGGCCCACTCTAGCAAGAGTCCTGGTGGTTCCAAACTTCTCCCATTCACGGATGATGGAGGCCACTGTGCTCATTAGGACATTCAATGCTGCATACATTTTTTTGTACCCTTCCCTAGATCTGTGCCCTCGGAGGTCTACAGACAATTCCTCGGACCTCATGGCTTTGTTTTCGCTCTAAAAAAACCGTTACCGGTGGGAACTTATATAGACAGGTGTGTGCTTTTCCAAATCATGTCCAGTCAACTGAGATTACAACAGAGGGACTCCAATCAAGTTGTAGAAACATCTCAAAAATTATCAGTGGAATCAGGATGCACCTAGGCTCAACTTTAAGTGTCATGGCAAACGCTGTGAATACTTATGTACATGGGATTTTTTCGTTTTTTATTTTTAACAAATTTGAAAAAGATTTCAAACAAACGTCTTTCACATTGCCATTATGGGGTATTGTTTGTACAATGTTGAGAAAAATAATAAATGTCATCCCTTTTGGAATAAGGCTGTAACAAAAAATGTGGAAAGTGAAGCGCTGTGAATATTTTCCGGATTCACTGTATGTCATGCAAATCGGATGCGGTTCAAAATGCATCCAATTCACATATACGTGAAGCGAGCCTTAGGCTTTAAAAACAAACGTTCCTCAAAAGTCTCTATGGGGAATACGACAGATCTCTCAGATTTGCATACTGGAACACCACAACATGTTCCTTCCATAGGCTCTAGTAAAAGATAAGTCAAGCATTATAGTAAAAAAGTTATTTATCATACTTGGAAAACACAACCAAAATCTTTTTAGAGGCCTAGCAATACTATAACTATCTATATCTCTCTCTAATATATATCTATATATCTATATATATATATATATATATATATATATATATATATATATATAGATATATATATATATATACACATATATATATATATATATATATATATATATATATATATATATATATATATATATATATATATATATATATATATATATATATATATATATATATATATATATACATACACATATATACACACACACATATACACACACTAACCCTAATCAATCTGCTATAGACCAATTTCTGATTACTTCTGCACTGTGGCAGAGTATAGCTTTAAATGGGAACTGCAGAAGGTCTCTTGACTTTCATAGAAGCAGGTAATTTTATATCTAATGAGCTCCAGGGGACCAGGGAGCTCTAATCTTGGACACATTCTAAACCTCAACATCAGGGTGCTGCAGAACTCCAAGCTGAAGTAGATTTATTAATTCAGCTTGTGTCCAAGACCTGGGGATCTCTATATGTGCACAGAAGCAGAATTCATTAGTGAAAGAGGTACTTGGCAACAATTATTAGTCTAAACACATGGTGTAAATGTCAATTATGTCATATTGTAATGTGACAGGTTCACTTTAAAGTATTTATCTAAAAAAAGCATCACCTTTGTGACCAGTTTCAAATTGAAGGGTAGAATTGGCTTACTGATGGGAGACTACCTAGTTCCACAGCAGTGACAAAACTTGCAGTGGCAATTAACAGGTTCAGTTTCACTGTCCTCACATGTGGTCCATATTGGTGAATAGCAGCTTCCATGGGAGTTTTTTTTTTTTTTTTTAAGATCTATTCCACCCCTTTTAAAAACTGTGCTGAGAAAAAAAAAAAATGGATTTTTGTAAAATCTTACCGTAAAATCCTTTTCTCTTAGCTCATTGACAGACGTAGTCCTCGGTGATACACCACCTTCGGTTATGTTGCCTCCACAGGAGCAGGACTAGACAGGAAATTAAAAAGCTCTGGCCACACCCTAGGGGCAGTCCCAGAGGGTATATCCTCTCTCTCTCTGCCTCAGCAAATCAGTTATGTGAAAAAGCAGTCTTTAGAGATTTTAACCCAACCCAACTCAAAAACAGAGGGGCGGGGACTACGTCTGTCAATGAGCTAAGAGAAAAGGATTTTACAGTAAGATTTTACAAAAATCCATTTTTCTCTAGCGCTCATTGACAGACGTAGTCCTCGGTGATACACCACCTTCGGGACGTCCCAGAGCAGTATCACAAATGAGGGGTGGGAAAATGGAAATCAAATCCCAATCTAGAAGGCCCAACCGGTGCCAACTAGAAGTTTACAATGCTCATCCTTAATGATGAGACTCAACAAAAAAGAGAAAATTTTTTTTTTTTTTTTTTTTTTCAAACAGAAAAAAACCCTCGAGGTAGACCACCGGTCTCCTCAAATTGCGGCCTGCAAAACCTTGCGGCCAAATGAGGCATCCGCCGATGCCGTCACATCAATTTTATAGAATTTTGTAAAGGTATGTACCGACGACCAGGTGGCCGCCTTACATACCTGGACCACTGACGCCTGATGGCGAAAGGCCCAGGAAGTACTGAGCGCTCGAGTGGAGTGCGCCCTAACAGGGAACGGAGGACTCTGACCCTTAATAGAATAAGCCTGTACCACCGTCTGTCTAATCAATTTGGCAATGGTCGCGGCAGATGCAGGCAAACCCTTTCTGGGGCCATCCGTGATCACAAAAAGTGAATCCGTCTTACGGAATGATTCCGTAGCTTTCAGATATACCCTGATTGCCCGAACCACATCTAAGGAATGCAACGCATGTTCCCGATGATGCTTGGGCTGCGGACACAAGGAAGGTAGTACAATATCTTCATTCAGATGAAAATCTGAAACCACCTTAGGAAGAAAAGATGGCTTAGGATGAAGTACTACCTTATCCCTATGAATCACTAGGTATGGGGACTGGCATGATAATGCAGCCAGTTCTGACACCCTGCAAGCAGAAGTAATAGCCACCAAGAAGGCCACCTTCTGGGATAAAGTAAGCAAGGGAATCTCCCTGATGTTTTCAAAGGGAGGTTTCTGTAGAACCGACAAAACCAAATTAAGATCCCAGGGCGGTAAGGGCGCGCGGACTGGAGGAGCCAGGTGCCGCACCCCCTGGATGAAATTCCGCACCAAGGACTTGGTAGCTAAAGGTTTCTGAAAGAAGATTGCTAATGCTGAAACTTGACCCTTGATGGTGCTCAAGGCTAGCTTCTGCTCAACCCCTTGTTGCAAAAAGGCCAATATTCGAGTCACCGAATAGGTACGTGGAGGAAATCCTAAAGATTCGCACCACGCAATATAAGTCTTCCATGTGTGATAATAGACTTTGCTGGAAGTCGCTTTCCTTGCTTTAATAAGGGTAGGAATGACTGAAGTAGACAAACCTCTGTCCTTCAGTACTTGGGTCTCAATGGCCAGGCCATTAAACCCAGCGACTGTAAAGCATGATGGTAAATTGGTCCTTGAGACCACAGACACTCCCTGAGACGAAGTTCCCACGGAACGTCTGCGACTAGCATGTCCAAGTCGGCCAGGCCGGCTTGAGGAGGCCAGCCTAGAATTTCTAGGACCACTGGCGCTGATAGAATCTGAACCAGGCGTCCCTAGAGGTATCTGGCCCCGACCATCCGAGAAAGTCTGGTCGTTTTCTGTTCCCACACATTTATCAGATACCTGATTGTTATCAGGAAGGGTGATCTTTTCTGGTTGAACCTCAGGGACCGAAGTCACCCGACTAGAGGCTACTTGGCCTATCTGGTCAATCAGATCCGATTCCTGTGAGGTATAGGGACTAATCTTAGGAAAAGGTAAAGTAAAAGATCTATTCAGGGAACGGTAACTACCGCTTCCTGTAGTACTTAAATGTTGGAAGGGAAGAATCGCACCGGTAGTAATGGTTGAAGCTCGATCTAATGTCCTGAATACCGGTGAAAACGTCCCCCCACCCTGAAACCGGGTGGGGGCGCACCTTCAGGCTGTGTACTCCTTAGCTTCGGGTTTGGCTGGGTTGGTCCTCTGCTTGTCCGACCAGCCCTTCTTGAACCCTCCTGGAGGAGTCTTGCCTTTCCCGCTAGTACCAGCCGGGCGCCCTTTATGGGCGGTAAAGAAAGGTCCTCGCTTGTTGCGAGGTCCCTTAGCTTTAGCAGCCTGTGGCAAAAAAGTGCTCTTGCCCCCAGTGGCATCCTTGATGATTTCATCTAGGTTGGCCCCAAATAGACGATTCCCCTGAAAAGGGAGATTCGTCAAGGTCTTTTTGGAACCTAGGTCAGCTGACCAGCATTTTAACCACAGCACACGTCTGAGAATCACCGCTGACATAGATGCATGCCCTAATAGGGGAGTAGTGTCCAAGGCTGCGTCACAGATAAACTGTAGCCCTTGTATAATCTGTTCCATCAAATCAGATGTCTCCTGGGGAATATCTTTTCCCCTAAGGTCTTGGCGTACCATTTTCGCCCATTCCGTAAGTGTCTGGGAAACTAGACCAATAACAATTACTGGTCTAAATGCTGACCCTATCAGAGAGAAGATGGTGCGGGACTCTGCTTCCATCTTTCGATCCACCGGATCCTTACAGGACGAAGTGTCCTCCATTGGGATAACCGTGGCTTTATTCAGCCTGGAAATAGGTGGATCCACCACTGGTGGTACCGTCCATTTCTTAATGATGGATTCCTCAAACGGATAGCGTCTAGCAATACGCTTGGAAATAGTAAAGGTACGTTTAGAATGCTCCCATTCTCCTTTAATCTGATTACCGAAACATTTGGGTACAGGAAAAACCTTCACCGTTTTGATGGGCTTATTAGTACCAAAAGGAATCTCTGTTTCAGTTGCCTCTGCCGGTAAAGCCTCAAGTTTTAAGGTTTCCTGCACTGCCACAACTAGTGCGTCCACCAATGCTTCTTCCTGAATTATAGCAGGAGAAGAAGCGTCCTCCTCACTGTCTGAGGGGGCTTTACCTGGGATAACAGCCCTTGCAGAGGAACCTGCAACTGCAGTGACCATCTCTGAATCTGAGTCAGAGGTGTCAGATAGTATAGGGGTAGGCGGGGGTCGCTTCCTTGACCCCCGTCCCTGACAGGCCGCCTCCACCCGAGCCACCATAGACTCCAAAATTGCTGTAAATGACTCTACACTCTGTGCACCGGCGGGTCCCGTGGCCCCCTCGAGGGAAACAGGTGGGGGAATATGTGTGGCAGGGTCCATGATAACTCCAGTCACTTCCTGGATAATATAATTCAAAAATAAAAAACTTTTTTTTTTTTTTTTCAGACCCCCAGCGCCACAAAAAACCCCTTAGTGTTACCTGCTAGGGATCCCTATCGATCGAGAGAGAGAGAGAGAGATAGACCCCCAGGCTCACCACTTGATGCTCAGAGTTTAACTGCAACAGGTTACAGCGCTGTCTTGACAAACAGGAAGTCTTTTGGCTGGCTGCCCAGGAAGAAAGGAGGCGGCTCCGCCCCTCTGCGCGCCTTCCGGCGCCTCCCCTAGCTCCACGAGGTGTTTGGATCACCTCAAACATGGCCGCCCCCATGCTGGAGACACGAGGCTACGCCAAAATGGCGGCTCGTGCGATCCAGCAAAAAAAATGGCGGCGGCCTGTACTGAATAGCGGTGTGCTGCAGGGCACACAACACTCTCTCTGCATGGGGATTTGGCGTGGTTGGCGGTACCGGCCCTGGCGGACCGCATGGCCATTCGGGAGGCCTGCTAATAGCTGGAGATCTGATTAGGAAGGCAGTCTACATGTCCGTGGCTTCTGACTGGTAGGTAGCTTATTCTTATCACCGTAAGATTCCCAGAATGCCACAGATTATAATCTTTTTAACATGTATACAATTAGATTGTTAGCTCCCAAACCAAGCCTCCTGGCTTTTTGCACATAAAATCACACTCAAAGTAGGAGGATCTGTGTCATTTATAGGATAGAGAGGGACTCTATCTTACCATACAGAGAGGGGCCCGCGTTCACCACAAGACCCGTCAGGGGAAAAGGGGGAACATACTACTCACCATACCGGAACCAGGCGGGCACCAACTCCTGACAGTACCCCTCTCCACCGGGGCGGGAGGGCTGTCGACCGATATGGACGCCGTGACTCATGGTCTTTGGCGTTTCAGCGAGACGTTTAACTCGCGGAGTCAGTCCTTTAATGGGACTTTGTCGCGGCCGACCCAGCGCGGAGCTATGGCCTGCACGCGCTCGTAGGCTGAACTGGGGTGACCACCGGATCTCAACATCCAGCCCGTCGCCCAGTTCAGCTTTCTTGCTTGAAGATCTCACAGGAACACTGGAGAAAAAAAGCTGTCTAAAAAATCCTTTAAGAAAAAAATCTTGCCAGGACCTAAGATCCCAGCAAGGTATCTAGGTCCTTACTCCTAACTAGACAGAAAATAACTGATTTGCTGAGGCAGAGAGAGAGAGGATATACCCTCTGGGACTGCCCCTAGGGTGTGGCCAGAGCTTTTTAATTTCCTGTCTAGTCCTGCTCCTGTGGAGGCAACATAACCGAAGGTGGTGTATCACCGAGGACTACGTCTGTCAATGAGCGCTAGAGAAACATGCTTTATGCAACAATGAACATGAATTCCCCATCTCAAATATCATCACTGGAGTTTGCAAAATATTAAAAGCCTAAGGGGTGTCTACCTCCCCTCCAATCAGCTCTCAGAGCTCTCCTCACTGAGCTCCACAGAGTGTAACTTCAGCTCTCCACCCCTTTTTTCTGAACTCTCATACAAGCTATTAAATTCAGCATTTTGAACAAATGTAGATAAGAGAAGACTGCAGAATAACAAGTATAACTTATATAGGAGGATTTGTTTCATCTCTGTCTCACCTGGGTCCAGTCACCGCACAGAGTACCTGTAATGCCTCGTACACACGCAATGATTATCGGCCGACCGATCGTCCGACTTTTGTCCAGAGTGGTGTTGTGTTGGTTGGAATGTGCCTAGACTGCACACGAATTTTCTCGGCCAACAAAAATCTACTTCAGAAGTGATGACATGTGCTGGTTTACTTTCCGTGTTTTTTCTTCTCTGAGCATGCCCAGTCTGGCTCATCAGATTTTATTTGCCCGAAATCTGTACTGACTGATGGAAAATCAGCCGTTGTGTTGACGGCCAACAAAAATTTTATAGCCTGCACACCAGATTTTTTTTCGCCCGAAAAGTCGGAGTCGGTTGTCGGAAGCATCATACTAACAAGCCGAAAATCGGCCGATCGGACGTTGGCCGAAAATTCCCGGCCAATGATCGATGCGTGTGTACGGGGCTTAAGGGTTTACAACTGCTTTAAAAAGGCCTTATTAATGAGCCAAAGTTTGCACAAGATTTGGGATAGATCAGGCTGAAGGGACCACTGACAACGTAGGAGATATACAATCAATCTGCAGATCAATTTTTTTGCGTTGTAATGTTTTCTGTGTCTTACAAGCATTTTGTATAGATTTTAAAGGGCATCAAAATAAAAAAAAGTGTACAATGTGCATATTTGCATGTGCTTCAATGCATTTTACATGTCTTTAAAATCCCTCCCATAAAATCTCAAAACACTTGTAAAAGGACATCATGGTGTGTTAGACCTTAACCACTTTACCGCCGAGTACTGGAATAGTACTGCGGCAAAGTGGCTCGTTCCAGTCTGACGACGTAGACCTACGTCGCCAGACTCCTCCACTGTTTTCATTCACAGCGGGAGTCGGGCCAGGGGAGGAGCAGCGGTGATCGCCGCTGCTCTGCCCCGATCGTCGGGGATCTAGTGTGGAGATCCGCCCGCCTGTGTAAACACAAGCGGGCGGATCTCCTCAGTGACAGGGAGTGACAGATCGGAGTGTTCAGCATAGCTGGACATCCGATGTGTCCCTGTCTCACGCAGTCACCTCCCCCCCCACACGTCAGTAAGCACCAGGCATACATTAACCCCTCCCTCTCCAATAAAGTTAACCCCCTTCCCTGCCAGTGTCATTTTTACAGTAACAGTGCATATTTATAGCACTGATTACTGCAGTAATGTCACTGGTACCCCCAAAAGTGTCAAAAATGTCAGTCAAGGGTCCGATCTGTCCGCCGCAATGTCGCAGTCCCGCAAAAAAAAAAAAAAAAAAAAAAAAAAAAAAAAAATCGCAGATCGCCGCCATTACTCGTTAAAAAAAAAAAACAACACCAAAAATGACATAAATCTTTCCCTTTGTTAGTAAACGCAATAACTTTTGCGCAAACCAATCAAAATACGCTTATTGCGATTTTTTTTACCAAACATGGGTAGCAGAAAACAAATTGGCCAAAAATTTAAAAAAAAATTGGTTTTTACATCTTTTTTGGGGGGAATTTCATATAAAAAAAATGTGAAAAATATTGTTATTTTTTCAAAATAAACGCTCTTTTTTTGTTTATAGCACAAAAAGTAAAAATCGCACAGGTGATCAAATACCACCAAAAGAAAGCTCTGTTTGTGGGGAAAAAAAAGACGTCAATTTCGTTTGGGTACGGCGTCGCACGACCACACAATTGTCAGTTAAAATTCGCACAGCGCCGAATCGCAAAAAGTGGCCCAGACGTAAGACAGCAAAATGCTCTAGTGGTAAAGTGGTTAAGGCAGGAATTACAACTGTGCGGTATGTTAATGATGTTGGGCAGTAACATGCGCTGCGTTAAGTCACTTGTTCATTATGAATAGGCTGCCAACACAATCCAATGCAGCCAAAACTGCACCTGACCATTTTTCTCAATACAACTCATTACAGGTACAGTGCATACTGTAATAACGCAATGTAAAAGTGTGAGTCCAGTTTAAAAAAAAATGCCAAGTGAAAATAGAACCATTTGAAAAAATATATCTTCTATTGTCTGTGCACTGCTATGGAAAAACACTAAAAAAAGGCAAGGCAGCTTAAATGAATACTTTTGGCCGATTCCCTAAAATTGCCAGATACTTTGCATCGTTACTAGCTTATTTAGCCAACAGAAATAGGTAACAAGAAATAGAGTATGAGTGGCTGAAGGTATTTTACGTAAAAGTTCCTTTCAGATACTTCTATATCAGTTTCTGAAGATATTCAAATATTTAAAAAGGATTTTCTGCTAGCCAGTACAACCTCACAATCCCCACTGCTAAAGAAAATTACAGGTTCCACATAACTTGCAATGATCACCTGTCTGAAAAAGGCTGATTAGAGACCACTTCCTAGTGATATTTCAACCACTACAACAGCAGCCAGAAATAGCAGTCTGAGTGTCTTCAAATACTCCAGCATTGCAATCAAAAGCTACATCTGAATTACCACAGAAGGAAACATTTGGAGAAGTTAATTCCTGTAGGATAATACACAGGCAACCATATTCCCCCATAATACAAACCATGGACATACCGTCTCAAAACTCCCTTTATGCATAAGATCTATAGGCGGTCGGAAAAGGTCAGCCAAAGTAGTTAGTTTCTTATCCACCACTCCTCCATTCCGCAACTCCTGCTCCTGACGAACTGCAATGCACCAATGAAAAAAAGACACATTAATACGATTGAGGAATAAGAAAACTGTCACGCCTACAGTGAGTACAATACCAATGTAAAAATAGTGCAAATTATGTGTTAATGCATTGTGATAATAAAGTAATATATCTACTTAAAGCCATCAGAAAAGTCTCAAAAACTAAACTAGTTATTGCATTTGGAAATATTTTTTTAAATGACAACTGCAAAATGGCAAGAAATGCAGTAAAAGTCCAAAACTATTGACAGGGCAGCAAATGCATAACCAAAAATCTGAAAATAAAACTAAAAATCTTTTAAAGTGTTCGTTCACCTTCACAGAAAATAAACCAACACCGAACCCACTCCCCCATCCCCGCTGTACTTAGTTGGCACGATCCTGAGCTGTCAGGGCTCCAGCAAGCCGCTCTTACGGCCTGGGGATTTGAAATCCCCACTGCTTTCTCTCCTCTCCTCCCAGTGCTGCAAAGAGGGACCAGCCGGATTCTGATTGTACAGCGCAGTCCATGTGATGGTGCTAACCAATTAGAATCAGTCTGGTCCCTCCTGACAGCACTGGACAGAGAAGAGAGAAAGCAGTGGGGGGGATTTCAAATCTTTGAACCTGTATAGCTTGTGGGAGCCCTGACAGCTCATGGGGCAAGCAGGGTCTGGTGTTAGGTCACCTTTACAGATTTTCTGTAAGGTAAACTAACCTTTAAAGTATTACAGAAGAACTAGCATTGTACTTACTTGCATGGTTTTGGTAATAGATCAAATCTTTTAAACCTATAGTGCCGATTGTAAAAAGGATCTAGTCTGTAAGTCTGGTACATATTGTAGAACCTATTTCTCTATTGGCAAATAAAGGAATCTGGAACATGTAAGCCTTTCTGTCCAAAACATTTATACATCATATATACCAGTCAGCTGTAAAACCATTCAAATGTTCCTGCATGTGTGGCTGTTGCTCTCGTCCAGGAGAATATCACTGCATTTCAAGTAAATTATAAGAAAGGACTATACTTGCATAAATGACCAGCGGTAGTAGCGAATGCTGCAAGCCCATGTTGCTAAATGGCCGCAAACTGTTAATGGTTTACAAAACTGAAAGCATGTCAGGGATCAATATTTCAGCAAAAGTCTGCTGTCCATCAAAGGTCCCTTACTGACATAGAAGGCAGCCATATGCCCAAAGCCAATAAGAGATTGTGGAAGGATAAATTAAATATTTTAATAACTTTTAGCTATTAATAATGAATTCTACTATATATTTGAGATGGCCCTAAGATAATGAATGCAATCATTGATTAAAGTGAATATTTCTTGTAACATTTATAATTCCTGCTGACAAGAAGTCAGCCATGTAAATAGAAATTCATTTCACTAAAATCTTACATTTTATCAGCAAAACGCAATTTAGAAAATATTCAGTTTTGATGAATCCTTCTAACATGAACAGCTCTGTATTACACACCAGTGCCTAACAAGACAGCACACAAACAGCTGTAATAACCACAAGTAATTACTTACTGGTCTCAGTCTGGAAATCCCGAAAGCCATCGAAGATTGAACGTGCTGGTCTTCGCCTTTTAGGAGCTGATTTAAAGCAAAAATGAAATTATATAGGCTTGGCATCCTGAACCAAGAAGCAAATACATTTATAGCAAATTGATTTTACCCCTTTAAAAAGGTGCCTCGGGGGTCAGAACAGGGCAGTAGCAACAGAACCTATTATAGCAGAATGAGTGAAACTGTTGCTGTGATAACGTACAACAAAAGAATAACCTTGATAACTGCAAGACTACATTTGCAATTCCAAAATTCATGTACAATTTTTAATGCAGCTTTTCACAGATTGGTGAACCTCTGCCCATCTTTATGTCTGAGAAACTCAGACTCTCCAAGATGCTCTTTTTATACCCAATCATGTTACCGACCGCTTGCCAATATAATATAATAAAATGTTCTTCCTGCTCTTTCTTCTTAGTGCCCCTTACTGCCAGCTTTTTGTTGCCCTGTCCTAAATTTCTTGCTGCCAATTTCACACATTTTCTGTTTCTAAGATTTTATACAGTGTCCCAACATTTTTGAAATTGGGGTTGTACATTTTACTGGAGAACTATGAGCATGCACCTGTGTGTAGTACTATTTCTGAGACCCTACTGTCACTGACAGCCACATGACTCACTCTAACAACCAAGAGGGAGTCAATATCCTTTCTGAAAATTGTGAAAACCATGGCAGACAATCGTAATTGCATGAGGTTTTTTACCCGCATTCACGAAACACCTTGTATTCTTCTCACAGAATACAAGGCGGTTTCTAAATGGACAAAGGGAGAGTGAATGACAGGAGCCTTCACTAATCGCAGCCCTTTAACCCCACAGCACCAGAATAATAGCTCTGCCTGTACATTCCAGAGTCAATGAAACTACTGTATGGGCTTAATGCTATACAAGGATCCAGGCCCAAGATTACCATCATTAGTAGTTACTTTTTACACAGAACACACGGCAAAAAAAATTGGATTTTTGTCCTACTGTAAAATCATTTTCTCTGATGTTCATTGAGGGACACAACTCTAGAACCTTCTTGACCACTGGGTTATGCTGCCCCCCACAGGAGTAGGACACTAGACAGGGAAAAGCTTTACCACGCCTATGGGGCAGTCCCAGGGGGTATACTCCCACTTCCTGCTATAGGCATTCAGCTTTGTTGCAAGCAGCGTCAGAAGAAAAAATAACCAAACTTAATAGAGGGGTGGGTGCTGTGTCCATCAATGAACATCAGAGAAAAGTATTTTACGGTAAGACAAAAATCCAATTTTCTCTCTTTAGTTCATTGATGGACACAGCTCCAGAATCTCCTTGACCATCAGGACGTCCCAAAGCAGTGTCAAACATGAGGGCAGGGAAAAACACAGCCTGTCAGCACAGTGATGTCCAGTTTGTCCTATAGAGCAGTTGGAGACTCTGCTCATAGAAGAGGATCGTCCAGGTATCCCAGCACTGCAATCCCCCGCTCTTGCAACAATGCCAACACCGGGGCCAGCACTTTTGTGAACACCCGAGGAGCTGAGGCGAGACCAAAGGATAACGCCACTAATTGATAATGCTCCATGCGCACGGCAAAGCGAAGAAAATGCTGATGCCCAACATATATTGGGATATGGAGGCAAGCGTCCTTGATATCGATAGAGACCAGAAGATCCCCTTGATGAAGGGATGCCACTACCGTGCAATTGGATTCCATCCGGAATTTTTGTACCCGCACAAAGCGGTTCAAGGCCTTGAGGTCCAGGATTGGACAAACTTTGCCTTCCTTCCTGGGAACAGTAAATAGGTTTGAATAAAACCCCTGAAAACGTTCCGATTCTGGAACCAGTACAACGACCCCTTGTAAGAGCAGATTTTACACCACCCCAAGGAGACTTCGCAGGCGATCTGGGAACAAAAGCAGGTTGGAAGGGAAGAACCTTGCCAGGGGCCAAGACCGAAACTCGATCCTGTAACCGGACCGAATTAGCTTGTGGACCCACCTGTCTTGAATCAAGGAGGTCCACGGGTCCAGAAAGAAGCAAAGACGTACCACCATCCCAGATACAGGTGAGAACGCCCCTTCAGGCAGAAGAGGGCTTGTCCGCGGGTCTGGAGGGACCCGTCCTCAGGCTTATCAGACCATGGCCTCTTTGAACCTCCTGAGGGGGTTTAAAATGGTTTCAATGATCCCTTTCCTGAGATCCTGAGGAACGAAAGGGCCGCTTGTGAGCTGAGAAGAAAGGGACATGTTTGCGACAAGACTCCTTGCTCCTGGTAGCCTGTGGGAGAAGAGTACTTTTCCCCCCTGTAAGACCGTTAATGATCTCATCCATGGAAGCCCCGAACAGGCAATCTCCTAGAAAAGAGAGATCAGACAGGACCTTCTTGGAAGCCTGGTCCGCTGACCAGTATTTGAGACATATCATGCGCCGAAGGATCACCGCTGTTACAGATACCCTGCAGACTAAGGAGAGCCGCATCCAGAGAGGCATCACAGATGAACTGCAACCCCTGGACTAACTGGTCCGCCAGCTCCGCAAAATTATGGGGAATCTGTTCCCCTTTCCAAATCCTGGCGCAAAAGCTTTGCCCATTCCATTAAGGTCTGGGAAACCAAAGTTATGGTAAACACTGGTCTAAGGATGTAACCGGCCATGGTAAAAAAGGTGTCAGACCAGAGATTCAGCTCTTTTGTCGAAAGGGTCTTTAAAAGACGGAGAGTCCGCCACTGGGAGAAGGTTGGCTTTATTTACCTGGAAACCGGAGAATCCACCAAAGGCGGTACCGTTGTTTTTTTTTTTAACAGGGACTCTTCAAAAGGATACCTTATAGCAAAATGCTTAGGCACCCCGAAAGAGCGTTTAGGGAAATCCCACTTGTCAAAACAGGCGGGAAAGGGGAAAACCTTTGCCACCTTTGAGGATCTGCGGGTACCGAAATGTACTGGCGTCTCCAACACAGCAGTGGCCGTGTCCTCCAGTTTTAAAGTTTCCGGCACCGATACAATCAGCGCATCCACTAGCGCTTTTTCATGTGCAGCCGTAGCGGAAGAGGAATCATCAATATCAGAGCACTCAGGGTGCGTGGACGCAGACCCAGTAGGGTCAACCTCAGAATCGGAGGAGATAGAGGATGCAGGTGAAGGCGGGGGATGCTTTTTGCCTGTCCTGTTTTGCAGGACCATATCTACCCTGGACACTAGTGACTCTAGGACCGCCGTCAGAGTAGACAAAGCAGACTGGGACCCAGAGGGCCCCTGCAGCCTCTGAGAGGGGGTCAGGTGTGGAAACATGCTCCAGGGACTCCATGGGTTAACCCGGAGACCACTAGCAAAAAAAGAAAAAATACTGCTAAAAAAAAAAAAAAAAACACCACTGCACTAGCGGCTCCACAAGTCCCAGCGTGCCAAGTTGCTGCTACAGCAGAAGGAGGGAGCGGGTTTGCACCCACAGGGACTCACCACAACCGACTCAGGATAGAGTAGAATGCCAGACTGCATGCTGTGTGGCGATCAGAGAGAAGGAGCAAATCCACAAATTAACACTAGAGACCCACCGCCAAATCACTGCTCCATAGGCTTCAAAAACATGGCTGCTGCTTCATATCAATGGGAAACTACAAGAAAATGGCTGCTGGAGTACAAAACCATGGCCGCCGATACCTACAGCAGCCATCCACGACAAAATGGCGGCTACAGGCGGTGCCCACGCAACTTCCAGGACCCCCAGAAATGAAAGAGCAGTAAGAAAGGGCCATGGCAGAAGCTCCCACCAAGACCATCCCCCCAAAAACAGCCTTTTTTTTTATAGCAGCCGGCAGCACGCCCCCTCCCCCCTCTCCCCGGCCCCTATTGCCTGCTCAATACCCCGACCAGATATAACAGGTATGGCCACCCCAGCAGGGAGGGGGAAGGAGAGGGGAGCTAGGTGTAGGTAAATGGAGGTGGTCCACAGGGGGAACACAATAAATGAGGGAGGATGCTATGTGGGAAGCCAAAAGGCCACCAGTGGAAAAAGGGACACTACTTACCACACCATGGAAACCGCGTGGGCACCACTCAAGACAGACCACCCCACCATTAGGATGGGGGTGCTGAAGGCCAGAGGTACATTGCGATTCAGGTCGTGACCAGGTCTATGCATCTTTGCGAGACGTTTAACTTGCTGGCCAGCCCCCATCCAATGAGGCTATGTCGCGGCCGACCTAGAGTGGAGCTGAGGTCGGGTCGCGCTCCCTGGCTGGACTGGGGAGATCATAAGGATCTAGGATATCCAGTCAATCACCCAGTCCAGCAGTTGATTGTAGTTCTCACAGGAACAGAAAATAACAAAAGACAAAAATAACAATAAAGAAAAACTGTTAAAAAAAAATTAAAAATACTAGGTTCAGAGATCCTAGCAAGGAACTAAGTCCTTACTCCTGATTAGGCAGAAAAAACTGAATGCCTATAGCATTAAGTGGGAGTATACCCCCCCGAGACTGTCCCATAGGTGTGATAAAGCTTTTTCTTGCCTACTGTCCTACTCCTGTAGGGGACAGCATAGCCCAATGGTCAAGAAGACTCTGGAGCTGTGTCTGTCAATGAACAAAAGAGAAATATATTTTGATGGAGTTCAGCTTTATTATGGAAGTACTTCTGGCCAAACCTTTGATACAATTAGCCCCAATTTACAAAACTTTAACACAAAGAAAAGGCTCTCTAATTTAGCAATGTGACTGTAACTTTCAAATCTAATTTGAAAATATCCTTAGGCTTGTGAGCTAGCTTTGTGAATTTAGCCTGCTGTATTAAAGTGATTGTAAAGACATTTTTTTTTTTTTAAATATCAGGTTTATACTTGCCTGCTCTGTGCAATGGAATTGTACAAAGTGTCTCGAATCTCCTTTTTAGGTCCCCCGCCAGCACTCCTGGCCCCTCCTCTCTGGCGAGGGCCCCCCACAGAATGCGGCTTTCTTAGGGGGGCACTTGTGCAGACTTGCTCCCAGGCCCCGCTATCTGTATCTATAGGCACAGACAGCAGGACTTGGCCCTAAACCTGGTCCCTTGTCACTAGCTTTGACTGACAGCCGCTGCCTCAGCAAAGCCAGTGAGACCAGGATGTGAGGGGAGAGAAGAGCTGCAGACATGCACAATGCTGGATAGAATAAGGGCTCGGGTAAGTAAAAGGGGGATGAGGGGGCAATGCTGATGCCTATACATATAAAATGTTTAGGCTTTATAATCACTTTAATTACAGAGCTTTATGCCAGTTTATATATTTTATGAGAGTAAATATGTTTTCTGCAAAACCCTGACATAAATGGCCATTTTGTGTAAAGATATTTGTCCTACTGATGCAGAATCCTTTTACACAGATTAGTGTCTGGACCCTTGAGACATTTTACCAGGTTACACTTCACAACATGCAAGCCTCTTACCACCAAAGATTTCAGGCTCCACAAGGATTTCTTGTTTCTGTGGAATTGGTGCGCGCACATCATCTCTAAAACAATAAAAGTAACTTAATTAAAAGGGAAAGTATATCAGGCTTTTTCATTTTAGTTACGGTTGTAAAAGGTTACAAAATGTTGTATAATATTTTTATTCACTATTCAAATTCAGGCTAATGCATAACAAGCAGTCTATGAATCATAGTTCAGTACACCTCAGATTGAAAAGTAAAATTTAATTGGTTACCTATAGCAACCAACCAACTAGATTCCTTAATGCATTTCAAAAATTGTAGAACCTATAGTTTGCTATATTTGACAGATCCATTTTTCAAATTAGAGTCATTATTGGGAACATGATAACATTCAGTCCATCTCAGAATAGGATGCATTACGTTTTTGCTGGACATTAGTCAAGGCTCCAGTGCTATGCTTTGAAGGATGGTTTAAAAAGAAACGTATATGGCACTGAACATAAGAACACCACAAAACAGTCCAATAAAATAGTGATATTATATGTAAGAAAAAAAAAAAAACAAGGTGCTCAAAAGACAACTATAGAATTTGTTCAGATATATACAAATGGGTAATTGTAATTTCCTTACACCCACTCAACTGTGCAAACTTTGACAGCTGGTTTCCCAGCCCAGCACATTTATCTCTAGTCTGAACACGTGTAATGCATGGCACGACACAATACAGTGCTGACCCACACCTCAGCAGATCAAAAATGCTGACTTCAAAAGCATGGGCCTCATTTATCAAACTGCTATTAGGGAAGATTTTTTAGTGCTAAAATTAAGTCTTACTGCCTGCATCCTTTGACCCCTAACTTTAAACTAACCTTTCGGTTGCTCCCCTCTCCACCTGAACCCTGGTAACACTAGTGGTTGGGGGAAGTAAAACCTCACAGATGAGATGCATTTTTACCAACCCCTCCACCTTTAGCTGCAGAGGCAGCAGCTGGGGGTGTACACATGCCGCAGCAGGTATTACACCTCATCGCTTTTCGTGGGAGTAGCACTCGCTAAGCACAACCCATCCTCTCCACCTGAACCCTAAGGGCCTGGTAACACTAGTGGTTGGGGGAAGTAAAACCCCACAGATGAGGTGCATTTTTACCAACCCCTCCACCTTTAGCTGCAGAGGCAGCAGCTGGGGGCGTACACATGCCGCAGCAGGTATTACACCCTCATCGCTTTTCGTGGGAGTAGCACCCGCTAAGCACAACTCATCCTCTCCACCTGAACCTTAAGGGCCTGCTAACACTAGTGGTTGGGGGAAGTAAAACCCCACAGATGAGATGCATTTTTACCAACCCCTCCACCTTTACCTTTAGGACCACTCTGCATGCACATAGTTACGACACAAAAGTGCAGGCTGTCAGCCTGAGACACGTTAGACAACTTTCAATGCTTTTAGTCATTGTAGGGTACTGCCCCTGGTAAGGCAGAGGCCTCCAAACTTGCTAAACAATGGGCAGTTTACTATACATCAGATTTTAGCAGGGCCATACTGTGACCAGTTGGAAAATAAAATGCCCGAGCGTCAGTGGAAGTAAACAATGCCTCAGGCTAGGTGGTCAGTGAGAGTAACAAAAATTACACACCTTTGGTCAGTAGTAAGAGAAGAGTGCTGCTACCAGTGGGAGGAAAAATACCCCCCACCCCCAACACCGCTGACATCCATGGGAGGAACACTGCCTCGCCGCTGGCATCCGTGGAAGGATTAGTGCCCCGCCGCTGGCATCCGTGGGGAGCAACTATGCCCCACTGTTAGTGTCAGTGTAAGGAATAATTCCTCATTGCTAGTGTCCATTAAGGAACCAGTGCCCCAAGAGCCAGTTTAAGGCAAGCAGAGGGCTACATCAGGGCCACAGGCTGCAGTTTGGAAAGCACTGCTGTGGGTAAAAATACATGTCACTACCACATGCCATAAAAAAGGTAAACTTTATTAACTTACTCGGCAGGCGGATGGGCACTTGAAGCCCCTGCAGAGCTTGTGCTTGGCTCCTCCACAACAGCACCTCCATCCAGGAACATAGTGACAGCCATTTCCAAGTTGTGATTGCATGCTTCCAACATATGCTTGCCCACACTTTCACTGGCTCCTGTATGGAAACAAATATTGTCAGTTCCATGTTATACACATGTACATTGCAATTGAAGAACTTCCAATTATTCAGAAAAAGTATTATATAAAATGTGATGATTTTCTAAACGTATGACAGTTAGCAGATGGTCACTGCATCTTGCATTGTTTATTTAAATATACCAGTCAGTTCAACTTAAACTGGCAATAGACAGTTCGGATGTCAGGCCGGCCAAGATTCGAACCACGTATGGGCAGACTGATTGTACCACCAGCTTCTCAGATTTTACATGCAATTATTGCTACTAGCAAAAAACATTGTGTGTTCTCCCAACCGTGATGGCTCGCCCCCCCAGGAGAACGCAATAGCTCCACGGGAGGGATTTTCTTTCCTAGAACCCACGGTTGCAGGAAAGAAAATTGCACCATCTATGGCCAGCTTTAAGCCTCGTACACACGCACCGATTGTTGGGCGTAAATTTTCGGTCAACGTCCGATCGGCTGATTATCGGCTTGTTAGTATGATGCTTCCGACAACAAACTGCGAATTTTCGGCCGAACAAAATCTGGTGTGCAGGCTATAAAAATTTTTGTTGGCCGTCAACAGAACGACCGATTGTTCCTCAGTCAGTACAGATTTCGACAGACAGAAGTCAGATGAGCAAGACTGGGCATGCTCAGAGAAGAAAAAACACACGGAAAGTTAACCAGCACATGACATCACTTCTGAAGTTGGTTGTTGTTGGCCGACAAAACTCGTGTTCAGTCTAGAGCACATTTCAACCAACACAACAACACTGGACAAAAGACGGCCGATCGGTCGGCCAACAATCGGTGCATGTGTACGAGGCTTTAGACAATCTACCCCAATCAGTATCTATGCAGGAAAAAGGAACCACTAAAGCCTTGTACACACGCACCGATTGTTGGCCGACCGATCGGCCGTCTTTTGTCCAGTTGGTTGAAATGTGCTCTAGACTGCACACAAATTTTGTCGGCCAACAACAACCAACTGCAGTAGTGATGTCATGTTCTGGTTTACTTTTCATGTGTTTTTTCTTCTCTGAGCATGCCCAGTCTTGATCATCACATTTATGTCTGCCGAAATCTGATTGAGGAACAATCGGCCGTTCTGCTGACAGCCAACAAAAATTTTATAGCATGCACACCAGATTTTGTTCGGCCGAAAAGTCGCAGTCGGTTGTCGGAAGCATCATACTAACAAGCCGACAATTGGACGTTGGCCGAAAATTTACGGCCAACAATTGGTGCGTGTGTACGGGGCTTAACAAGCCGACAATCGGCCGATCGGACGTTGGCCGAAAATTTACGGCCAACAATCGGTGCATGTGTACGGGGCTTAAGTACTGGAGAGATTACCAACATCCATATTCATTGTAGAAGATATCTATGGGCATTACAATAACAGTCCCCACCCTAGGATCCCCCCCCTCTAAATGGGTCACTGTGTGTCATTGCAATACCTGTAGATGTTTGTGATCAGAGAGAGTGAGAACAGTTTATTTTTCCAGCAGTCTGTGAGCATGGACAGCTCAGCTTGTCTCAACTAGCAATACACCAAAATTTCTACTGCTGAAAATGATCACTTGGAGTTTGAGTGGCGGTTGGGAGAAGCAGCTTGAAGCAGAGAAGCCAAAGTAATGCTGCTCTAGGTGAGTGACCGACTCTCACATGTTGTGAACTGGAACCCAGGGTGCTGCACAGCTCGTCTGTGAGATTCAGTAACACGCAGAAATTTGGAATATTGCTGCACTCCATGGTATATTCATAAGAGGTTTGAGTAAGCACTGAATTTAGAGCGAAACGCGTCACCTTTTAATGTTCCTGTCTCACCTGTGATGTCATTTTATTGCTTCAATAAACATACCAAGGAGTGCAGCAATATTCCAGATTTGTGCATATCACGTGAAGCAGATAACTTCTTGGTAATGTCATCATGACCAAGTATCTGCTGTCATTCTAACTAACATTCATCCCAGCAGCCTGCCTAGAATATTTGATTTGTAGACAATCCACTGTATAGTTTACAAAGCAGGCAGAAGAAGCACATTTCTCACCTGAAGAAAACCCACATATCAGGGCCTACAGCAATAAAGAGTGACCAACAGCGGCGTAAAGCCCCGTACACAAATGTCTAATTTTGACTTATGCCTCGTACACACGTACCGATCGTCGGCCGACCGTTCGGCCGTCTTTTGTCCAGGGCTGTCGGTGTCTGTTGAAAAGTGCAAAAGACTGCACAAGAATTTTGTCCGCCGACTACAGAAGTGATGTCATGTAATGGTTAACTTTCCCTGTGTTTTTCCTTTTCTGAGCATGCCCAGTCTTGCAAATCTGCGGTCTGTCGGCCGAATTCTGTACTGACTGGCGAACAATCGGCCGCTCTGGTGTCGGCATACAAAAATTTTAATGCTTGCATGACAGATTCTTTTCGGCCGAATGTGCGCTGTCGGCTGTCGGAGGCATCATACTAACAAGCCTACAATCGGCAGATCGGTCGTCGGCCGAAGCTTTTCGGCCGACGATCGGTACGTGTGTACGGGCCTTTAGCTACTGAGGCTACGTTCACATGTGGGCGCAGCGGATCAGGGCAGAATCACCGCGATTCTGCCCGCGATCCGCAAATCATTGCAAATCGTGGGTGCGATGCCCGTGATTTGCAATGGCACCCCAAACGCTGTGCGATGTTGCCGCGATTTCCACCTGCCGAATTGCGGTAACATCGCGCAAACAGAATCGCGGGAGGCATGACGCCCAAAAAAGGTACAAGAGCTTGTTTTGCGGGTCATGCGTCCCACGATTCTGTTTGCGCAATGTTACCGCGATTGGGCAGGGCGGAAATCGCGCCAACATCCCATAGCGTTTGGGGTGCCATTGCAAATCACGGCATCGCACAGGCGTCTCGCGATTTGAAATGATTCCTGGATCGCGGTGAACATGTGAACGTAGCCTTAGTCATAATAGGATAAACAAATTACAACTGACTATTTTTTTTCTAGTGTTGCTGGACAGGACACCAGCCACATACCTCAGATCAAAGGCTTACCTCCAGAAAAATTTATTTTTGCATTTAAAGGAGCAGGTAGAGCCGGTTCACATAGGCACGACCCGACTTTGCCGGGCGACCTGTGAAGTCGCGGTGCGCAGCTCGCACCGCGACCTCGGAACGGCATACACGGACTTCATATCATTGAAGTCAATGCAGGTTGTTCCAGGTCGCCCCAAAGTAGTACAGGACCCTTTTTCTAAGTCGGAGTGACTTGTGTCGCTCCTATTAGAACGGGTCCTGTGCTAATCTATGGCAGGCGACTTGTCAGGCGACCAGGTCGCCTGACAAGTCGCCCCAGTGTGAACCGGCTCTAAATGCTTTTATACATTTCAACAACAGTTAAAGTGATATTAAACCCAAATGCAACCATTATATTGCAGCTTCCCAATTCTTAAAGTGTTTATAACCCTGAAAAATATTGATCCTGTTCCTTTAAAGCATGTTATACAGCACAGTGCTTGTGCTGGGTAATTAGGCCCTTTGTATCACCTGAAATACCTGGCTGATCCTGCCTGGTTCTGCCCTCCCCCCTGTAAAAGTGTGAGAGTCAGCGCTGCCATCAGTGAAAATAATCCTTTCAATAAATATATATTTAAATTTAAATCAAATAAACCAATGAACGATACTATATAGGATCACAGGTCTCCAACCCCCATACAGTTAGATTCACTCCCCTAGGCTCACATTTAACCCCTTGATCACCCACTGTGTTAACCCCTTTCCTTCCAGTAACAGTGCATATTTTTAGCACTGATTACTGTAGTCATGTCACTGGTCCCCCCAAAAGTGTAAAAAAATGTCAGTTAGGAGTCCGAGCTGTCCGCTGCAATGTCGCAGTCCCGCAAAAAATCACAGATCGCCGCCACTACTAGTAAAAAAAAAAAAAACAAAACAATAAAAATGACATAAATCTTTCCCGTAGTTAGTAGACGCGATAACTTTTGCGCAAACCAATCAAAATACGCTTATTGCGGTATTTTTTACCAAAAATACGTAGCAGACAACAAATTGGCATAAAATGTTAAAGTGGAGTTCCACCCTAAAATGATACTTACCTCCATCTTCTCGCTCCGGGTCACCTGAAAAACAAATGGATAATCGCATTTTTTTTTTTTTACTTACCTCGTAGAGAAGAAAATATACTTACCTTACTTCCTTCTTCCTCCCCTCGGCGGCCACGGCCCATCGTCACTTCCTGGCTTTGCAATGATTCCTGGGAGCTGAGCGTCATCGCTCCCAGGAATCATTGCGCCTGCACCGGCCCCGACGTCAGTTCCGGGGCGCGCGCGTCATTCCCTCCTAAACAGCTTCTGGCCATGCCCAGAAGCTGTGCAGGGATGACGCGCGCGCACCGGAAGTGACGGCGGGGCCGGTGCAGTGCATCGTGGGACCGAAGAAGACGGAAGAGGACGCCGAAGAGGATCGCGCTGGCTTCAAGCTGCCCACACCTGAGATGGCAGCGCTGGACAATACTTTTTCAAGGTAAGTATTTGTCCTAAAAGGTAAGTGCAACCCGGGACAGATCAGAGGCTATCCATTGTGGAATTATATTAGCCCCGACTGTCCCAGGGGTATTTTTATTAAAAAAAAAAAAGTATTCCCAGGGTGGAACTCCGCTTTAAAAAATTTTGATTTTTACATTTTTTTTTGGGAATGTTATATAGCAGAAAGTGAAAAGTATATATTTTTTTTTTTCAGAATTGTCGCTCTTATTTCGTTTATAGCGCAGCCGTGGTCTGATGAGTCCAAATTTGAGATCTTTGGTTCCAACCACCGTGTCTTTGTGCGACGCAGAAAAGGTGAACGGATGGACTCTACATGCCTGGTTCCCACCGTGAAGCATGGAGGAGGAGGTGTGATGGTGTGGGGGTGCTTTGCTGGTGAAACTGTTGGGGATTTATTCAAAATTGAAGGCATACTGAACCAGCATGGCTACCACAGCATCTTGCAGCGGCACCATCCAGTTTGCGTTTAGTTGGACCATCTATTTTTCAACAGGACAATGACCCCAAAACACACCTCCAGGCTGTGTAAGGGCTATTTGAACAAGAAGGAGAGTGATGGGGTGCTGCACCAGATGACCTGGCCTCCACAGTCACCAGACTTGAACCCAATCGAGATGGTTTGGGGTGAGCTGGACCGCAGAGTGAAGGCAAAAGGGCCAACAAGTGCTAAGCATCTCTGGGAACTCCTTCAAGACTGTTGGAAGACCATTTCAGGTGACTACCTCTTGAAGCTCATCAAGAGAATGCCAAGAGTGTGCAAAGCTGTAATCAAAGCAAAAGGTGGCTACTTTGAAGAACCTAGAATATGACACATTTTCAGTTGTTTCACACTTTTTTGTTATGTATATAATTCCACGTGTTAATTCATAGTTTTGATGCCTTCAGTGTGAATCTACAATTTTCATAGTCATGAAAATAAAGAAAACTCTTTGAATGAGAAGGTGTGTCCAAACTTTTGGTCTGTACTGTATGTTAAAGTGCAAAAAGGTGCTCAGTATGCAAAACATCAACAATTCTTCTTTCTTGCTGTGAAAAAACAACAACATGCACCACCAAGGAAAAAAGTGCTCTCCAAAAGGAATCACCACAAATGATTACATGAGCTCCTTAGCTGCTCTGATCCCACATAGAGATCATAAATGGCTTTCTGCATAGCAGCGTTATACAGATCTCCTAAACTGAAATAAACTGCATGGAGGAACTTAAAGTACAGAGGAAAATCCACAGTGTAGTATTTCACAAATACATTTTAATAAAAAAAAAAATGAAGTTACACTTACAATTTTCAAGGAGTAAGGCCCCGTTCACACTGGGGCGATCCGACTTGGGGGGGCGACCTCCGAGGTCGCGGTGCGAGCAGCGCGCCGCGACCTCGGAGCGGCCGGCACGGACTTCATAACATTGAAGTCTATGACGGTCGCTCCGGGTCGCCCCAAAGAAGCTCCGGACCCTTTTTCTAAGTTGGAGCGACTTGTGTCGCTCCTATTAGAACGGGTCCGCAGCTTCCCTATGGAAGGCGACCTGTGAGGCGACCAGGTCGCCTCACAGGTCGCCTTAGTGTGAACGGGGGCTAAAAACAGCATGTGTTACAAACAACCAGCAGATTCAATCGGTCAGCCGGACTTGAAGAATGACATCACGTGTGAGGCCCCTCCCAACGCGTTTCTCTGTAACCAGCGTCGATGGACTTGATTTGCACAGATATGTTAATTCAGGATGAGTTCATCTTACGATTAATGCACTTTACTGTGTTTTTTATGTGATGTATTAGCTCATATTAGCACAAGGACAGCGCACTGTGAATTATATTCTTTTGTTGGCATTTTTAACATTAGTTGGGTATAGCTTGGAAATCCACTTTAACCAGTTCTGGACCAAAAGGATTTGCCCCCTTAATGACCAGGCCATTTTTTGCAATTCGGCACTGTGTTATTTTAACAGTAAATTGTGTGGTCGTGCGACACTGTAGAGAAAAAAAACTGATGTCCTTTTTTTACCCACAAATAGAGCTTTCTTTTGGTGGTATTTGATCACCTCTGCGAGTATTATTTTTTGCGCTATAAACAAAAAAAGAGCGCCAATTCTGGAATAAAATCAATATTTTTCACATCCTGCTATAAAACATTCCTCCCCCCCCCCCCCAAAATGTAAAAATCTAAATTTTTCATCATTTTAGGCCAATTTGTAATCTGCTACATATTTTTGGTAAAAAAAAAAAAAAAAATCGCAATAAGAGTATTTTGATTGGTTTTCACAAAAGTTATCGCGTCTACAAACTAGGGGAAAGATTTCTCATATGTATTTTTTTTTACTAGAAATGGCGGTGATCTGCGATTTTTTTCAGGACTGCGAACTTGCGGTGGACAGATCAGACCCCTAACTGACATTTTTTACACTTTTGGGGGGACCAGTGACCAGTGACATTACTACAGTAATCAGTGCTAAAAATGTGCACTGGTACTGTAATAATGACACTGGCAGGGAAGGGGTTAACCCAGGGGCGATCAAAGGGTTAAGTGTGAGCCTAGGGGAGTGTTTACTAACTGTATGGGGGGGGTTGGGCTTTTGAAATGATCATAGAGACCTGTGATCCTATATAGAAAGATCACAGGCGCTCTCTGTGATCATTTCAGAGAGAAGAATGGTCAGCTGTGTTTACAATAGCTGATCGTCCTTCTCTCTCAGCGGGGTGCGATCGCAGGTGCCCGGCGGCAATCGCAGCCACCGGTCCCATGGATCGGCATTCCTGCTGCCTGGTGGAGGCGAGAGCGCGCCTGCAACTGACGTAGGTCTACGTGGTTTCACGCAGCCGAGTCTGCCTGCCGCAGTAAATATGCATCAGGCGGTCGACAAGTGCCAAAGAGGAACTTCAACCCCCCACTTTGTGCCTTTTTAACCCCTCTCTTCCCTTTTTTTCTGGGTAATCCAAAAAAAAAAAAACCATGCTCAAATGCCCAACACACCAACCTAGCATTGTTCTGTAGGGATCCTATGCTAGTCACCAGGTCCCATGCTACCAACTTCTTCTCTGACATAATTGGGAGCAGGTTGTGTCCTCTGAGTTCTTGCAGCCAGCCACCTGATTTCACAGGTGCAGGGGCATTTGATTAAGGGTCTGGCTGTAAAAACCAGGAAAAGATGCACGCCCCCCAGATGATGCGCTGCATAGTACCAGGAGGCCTTCTAAGATGAGTGATGCGAGTATCCCTGGAAGATGCAGGAAACTGAATACATTAAAGTGGAACTATACTTAATTTAAAATTTTCATAAAACAGTTACAGTAGCTCACAAAAGTGAGTACACCCCTCACATTTTTGTAAATATTTTATATCTTTTCATGTGACAACACTGAAGAAATTACACTTTGCTACAATGTAAAGTAGTGAGTGTACAGCTTGTATAACAGTGTAAGTTTGCTGTCCCCTCAAAATAACTCAACACACAGCTATTAATGTCTAAACCGCTGGCAACAAAAGTGACTACACCCCTAAAGCCCCGTACACACGTACCGATTGTCGGCCGTAAATATTCGGCCGACGGCCGATCGGCCGATTGTAGGCTTGTTAGTATGATGCTTCCGACAGCTGACAGCGCACTTTCGGCCGAAAAGAATCTGTCGTGCAGGCATTAAAATTTTTGTTGGCCAACACCAGAACGGCCGATTGTTCGCCAGTCAGTACAGATTTCGGCCGACAGACAGCAGATTTGCAAGACTGGGCATGCTCAGAAAAGAAAAAAGACAAGGAAAGTTAACCATTACATGACATCACTTCTGCAGTCGGCGGACAAAATTCTTGTGCAGTCTTTTGCACTTTTCAGCGGACAGGACAGCCCTGGACAAAAGACGGCCGATCGGTCGGCCGACGATCGGTACGTGTGTACGAGGCATAAGTCAAAATTAGACATTTTCCTGCCCCAGTGTCATGTGACTTGTTAATGTTACAAGGTCTCAGGTGTGAATGGGGAGCAGGTGTGTTAAATTTGGTGTTATCATTCTCACTCTCTCATACTGGTCACTGGAAGTTCAACATGGCACCTCATGGCAAAGAACTCTCTGAGGATCTGAAAAAAAGAATTGTTGCTCTACATAAAGATGACCTAGGCTATAAGACGATTGCCAAGACCCTGAAACTGAGCTGCAGCACAGTGGCCAAGACCATACAGCAGTTTAACAGGACAGGTTCCACTCAGAACAGGCCTCCCCATGGTCGACCAAAGAAGTTGAGTGCACGTGCTCAGCATCATATCGAGAGGTTGTCTTTGGGAAATAGACGTATGAGTGCTGCCAGCATTGCTGCAGAGGTTGAAGGGCTGGGGAGGTCAGCCTGTCAGTGCTCTGACCATACGCCGCACACTGCATCAAATTCATCTGCATGGCTGTCATCCCAGAAGGAAGCCTCTTCTAAAGATGATGCACAAGAAAGCCTGCAAACAGTTTGCTGAAGACAAGCAGACTAAGGACATGGATTACTGGAACCATGTCCTGTGATCTCATGAGACCAAGATAAACGTATTTGGTTCACAATGTGTCAAGCATGTTTGGCGGCAACCAGGTGAGGAGTACAAAGACAAGTGTGTCTTGCCTACAGTCAAGCATGGTGGTGGGAGTGTCATGGTCTGGGGCTGCATGAGTGCTGACGGCACTGGGGAGCTACAGTTCATTGAGGGAACTATGAATGCCAACATGTACTATGACATACTGAAGCAGACATGATCTCCCTCCCTTCGGCGACTGGGCCGCAGGGCAGTATTCCAACATGATAACGACCCCAAACACACCTCCAAGACGACCACTGCCTTGCTAAAGAAGCTGAGGGTAAAGGTGATGGACTGGCCAAGCATGTCTCCTGACCTAAACCCTATTGAGCATCTGTGGGGGATCCTCAAACAGAAGGCGGAGGAGCGCAAGGTGTCCAACATCCACCAGCTCCTTGATGTCATCATGGAGGAGTGGAAGAGGATTCCAGTGGCACCAAAAATATTGACTCTTTGGGCCCAATTCGGACATTTTCACTTAGGGGTGTACTCACTTTTGTTGCCAGCGGTTTAGACATTAATGGCTGTGTGTTGAGTTATTTTGAGGGGACAGCAAATTTACACTGTTATACAAGCTGCACACTCACTACTTTACATTGTAGCAAAGTGTCATTTCTTCAGTGTTGTCACATGAAAAGATATAATAAAATATTTACAAAAATGTGAAGGGTGTGCTTACTTTTGCGAGATACTGTACATTCCAACAACAATAACTGTTACATGTGCTTGTGTTCTCAACCAAACTGTCAAACCATCAAATAGCTGCTGTCATAACTGATCACATGTGCAGCCCCATGGCAGTTGCAGATCAAAGAGAGAGCAGGATAGCAGCTTCATTGGCTGAAAAGTATAGGAGGGTTTGGTTCCACTTTAATTCTCACCAACATGATAAACCAGCAGGTGTGGGGATGTGTTCTCCAAAAAAGGAGGAAACAAAAAAAAGGATATAACTATAGACAAAACTTCTTTTTTTTGTAGTTTTGGATAGAGTAGAGAGGGATTAGAATCCCTATCAGGTTTTTATTGCTGTTTGTGTCCCCATTAGGTAGATCCACCCTCTCTGTTTGTCTTGTTTACCATTTTCATGAAAAGTGAAAGTAAAAGAAAATCTCTAATTTTGGGTTGTCCCCAGAACAGTAAGAGTAACAGTAAAGTTTCCAATGGGAACACTAGTTCTGGTGACAAACGGGAATATACTCACTTTGGAGAGGGATTTCCTTTCACTTCCTGTTTTGGATATGGGACAGGAAGTGAAGGGAAATATCTCAGATGGCAATAAATACCCCCAGCAGAGGTTAGATCATCCCTTAGGCTGGGTTCACACTTAATACAGATTTGGCTCACAGCAAGGGTTCCGTGTGTCCTTGTTTCATCTCAGGCCCAAATTTTTGCCTGAATTCTGACCAGAAAACAGAGCCAATGACACACAGGGCCCCTGTGTAATCCACTCTGCAGCTGCCACTGAGATGTGTGAACTGGTTCCATTGAGAGCCAGGCACCCTCTCCTGACATGTGAATTGGATGTGGGGGGAAATCTGCATCCAATTCGCACTAGTGTGAACCCTGCCTTAATCTATCCAAATCAGCAAAAAAGGTTCTGAGAGAGGAGGGTGATAGGTGAGTGATGGAGTGTGAAGGCCTCCTGTAGGCACAACGCTTTTTTTTTCTTCATTTTAGATAGATTAGAGAGTCTGTTGTTTTTGCCATCTGTGTCACACTAGGGAGATCTACCTTCACATCCTGTCCCATAGCCAAAACAGGAAGTGAGAGAGTCCCTGGTGTCTCCACTGGTAGATTTCCCCTCTATTCCTGTACTGGCGACAACCCAAAATTTGGGATTTCTTTTACCTTTGGTAATACCGGTTACCAGAACAAACAGGTTGAATCTCCCTAACAGGGACACAGACCGCAATAAAAACTGAAAGGAATTTTAATCTCTCCAAAGGGTCTAAAGCCTAAAGTGGTTGTGAAATCAGTGCTCACAATTACTGCCAGCCCCTCTGTTATAATAAGCTACACTACACAGTGCATGTGTTTTTTTTTTTTTTTTTTTTTTAATTCTGCAGCTAAATACCGTTTTTCACATAGCCGATGTGACCGCCCACAGCTCTCCTTCCCAGATCTAAGGGCTACAGTGGGAGGGGCTGAGATTCCCTTCTGATATCGGCCAGGCGATCACACAAAGTCACATTGGGGATGTGGAAAAAGGTATTCAGCTGCAGAATTGAAAAAAAAAATAAATAAATAAGCACTAGCTTTACTGCTACACCGAATAACGGCAGAAGGGGCGGGTTTGGAGATTGGCTCACACACACAGGAGCTGATAGGCAGGGAGGGAAGGGGGAGACTGCAGGCTGACGGAAGCACGCCAACAAACCACATTATTATGGATCAGCAGCCATAGTTACGGTGGTCAGCCCACTAAGGGAGACACAGAAACAGACAGGATCAACCAGGTTTTCTACAGCACAGAAAGGGATAAATGACACCACACAAGCACTATGTAGTTTAACATGCTTTAAAGAAACAGGATCTTTTTTTATAGGGTTATAACCTCTTTACAGAATAAGTATTGCCTTTAGTTATACTTTAAGAGTCGGAGTGTGTGGGGGGTCCTATTAGTGGGCTTTAAATGACTT